>NC_139939.1:10700173-10762673 GCF_963454915.1 Gymnoscopelus microlampas
TTCTAGTGCTCCAAGTTTGTTTCTTATGTCCTTGTGAGAAGTGTTGTATCTCCCTATTAAAAGGTTGGTGTTTAAGCCTTCTATGTATTTTTTGTAAATGAATGCCCACTTTGACAGAATTAGCGAAAATAGATCAAAATGTGTTTTGTACTTTTTGAAATATTTAACTTTGATTTTAATGGGGGCTACAATGTCCATCATGTTTGATGCTATGTTGTCTTCCGCAATAAACACACCAGCTTGGGAGACTCAAGAATGGATGACATTACCCATTTTTTTGTAAAGACACGCTATAGAAGATGGCCGGACGCGAGGAAGAAGAACGTGCTACATCATGTTGACAGACATCAACAGAACGAGCCCTCACATCCACCTTTAGAACAAACATGGGTAAATTCTCCTTCTACAGCACTGCCACCCAAGTGTGGAATGTCCTGACCCCATCCCTTAAAACATGTGGTTAACTGGCTTCCTTTAACGGGTGCAATACGTTAGTCCGACAGCGCATTCCTCCGACAGCGCAGTGCTCCGACATTAAACAGTAAACCCGAACCAAACCCGCACCCTAACCCTAACCGCACGCGGATGCCACATAGTCGGAGAAAAGGTCTGTCGGATTAACGCATGCCTCCCCCTTTAACAGCCCTGAAAATTCACCTTTCAGGAAGCCAAAGGGGGAGGTAGTTATTACTTCTCCCATAGACAGGCTAACCCCCCTTTCCAACTGTGTACATAGTGTTTTATATTTTTGATGATATTAAATGTGTGGTGCTATTTTTAACGGCGCCAGCCGCTCTATATCTGACTTTGTCCGTGTGCGTGTATGTCCGGGTGTATGTCCGGGTGTATGTCCGTCCATATGTCCATGATTGGTCAAGCTTCACGTGACACAAAACATATTGTCACGTATGTTTGAGCACGGGGCTCATCAAAGGCGCCGCTTCCTTCACACAGGGTGTGATTTTTTATATGTTGATGAATGGAATACCTAGGACCCCAATGGAAACAAGACCACAGGGACCTTTTTAGTGTTATCCTTTTAGACAAAGTCTGTGACTGTACTCGTGCTGTTTTACATTACTGTCAAATAAAACATTGAATCAATCAATCAATCAACGCAGTTTCTCCAAGAATAGTACACATCTAGTTCAGTTTCTTCTTCAGCGAGTCCGGCATCTCCGGTGGAGGGGGGCGGGGCAGACGGAAGTACACCTTTACGGAATCGTAGATGAACCACTGCAGGGCGGTCAGGGTGCCGACCATGATGATACGAGCCCCCAGACCCTTCCACACACCCGCGGGTCCCAGCTTCTTGAGCACCTGCGTGGCGGTGCTGCCGCTTTCCTTGTTGAGCACGGAAACCACAGAGTCGGCGGGATGTGACACGATGGCACAGAACACGCCGGCGATGTAACCGGCCACGAAGGTCACCACCAGCTGCTCGGGCTGGCTGCACTCGCTGCGAGGTTTGGGCACAACGTGTTTGTAGAGCTTCTCCACGGTCCTCTCGAAGCAGGCAAACTTCATCATGGTGTAAGGAATCTGCCTCATCCACAGGGGGCCCAGTCCTTTGTAGAAAGCCCAGAAGCCCTCCTCGGCGTACATCTTGGGTGCACACGCTCTCAGGGTGTTGGCATAACCAGGCTGGGTCTGGATGCGCACTTTACATGCCTCCATCGGGGCCAGGGCAATGTCGGCAAAGAACTCTGCACTGGCAGAGGCGGCCAAGTAGAGAGATGTCCTCCACAGGTAGGCATTCTCCTCTCCCAGAAGGTCACCGTAGAAGATCTTGAAAGCCTCGTAGAAGCCAAACTTGCAGAGGCCTTGCATGGAGTACCCGATGAACGTGGGAGCCCAGCCCTTTGCCAGCCCACGGACACCGTCCTCTTTCACTGTGACCGAGAACCCATTGAAGATGCTCTTGTACTTTGCAGGGTCCACCTGCAGTCGGCATTTGACCAGATCAAGGGGTACAACTATTGTGTGTGTGACTCCACAGCTGAGAATGCCCCCGAAGCCACACAAGGCATAATATTTCGCAGACCCAAACTCACAGCTCACATCAGAGTCGGCCACTGCAGCAGCTGCTAGTCTCCGTCCACCGTCAGGTACCCGGCTACGTTTTGGTTCCAGGCTCAGTTCTGTTTCTGGCTGAGCATGGTCCTTTCGTAGTGTGCACTGTGGGGCACCGAATGGGTTGGCCCGGGCGTGTTGCAACAGCGTAGTCGGATACATTGTATCGTTTGTATCTTCAGACTTTGCAGTAAGAATATGGCACTGCTGCTATGGGCCTTTGGAGACAAGTGTGATGACACTTTCAGTCTGTTGACTAGACGAGTCACAAAAAAAATCTTGCACCTGTTGAACTGCGAGACAGGGGTAATTAGAGTTGAAGCGTCTATGATGTCAGTTCTTGTGATGTCAGGCATCAAGGTGTGTCCAGTGGAACACTTATCTCTGTCAGGGTGAGTAAAACTCTATATTTGGGACAAGTAAGTGACATCAGTTATCTATGACATATCTATGATGTATGTGTCTATATTTGGACAAAGATTCAGTCTGATCCCTCTGCCATTAATTTCTATTATACAATTAAGGTAAATATCTATATTTAAAAAATATATATACACAATGTGTGATGTGCTTGCAATGTGCATAAGACATTTGGTGCTGAATGGTTCAGCAGTTTGCGAGATTAGCCCCAGACTCACAGACACACAGGCGTAAACATAATATAATAAGGATAAGGATAATTCCTTTTAACAGGTCGTTCATGAAAGTCCTTGCGGTCTTGTTTCCAATGAGAACCTGTGAGCAATTAGGGGTTAAGAGTCTTGCTCAGGGACAAATTTCATTTCATCGACACATATGCTGTCCTGGCCGGGAATCATACCTGCGGCAACCAGGGCCTCTGGCTCCCTAGGCGGACTCACTAACCACTCAGCTATGGCCGCCCCCAATCTACCCCTTTGCCGCCAAGCTGGTGGAGCGAACGACTTTAACTTTTGATTCTATGTTACTGCTTGCAACCCTTATGCACAGAAGGTTAAAAGACCTGTGTTGTCTATAATGTATGTACATTATAGACAACACAGACAACATAGAGAGACTTTATATTATACTAGCACTCCCTTTCCAGATCATCCTAAGGAATATAATAGCTTACTTTGCACGGATATGGTTAATGTGTCCAAACAGACCTTGGAAGGTATGTTTTTTGTTTTATTACTACTTGCAATACACATTTGTGGCATGATTGACCAGCGGACTAAAAACACAAAGAAATAACTTAGCATACTGTATATAGTGATTTATTGGTGTTTGTGTTGTTTTTCCACAGGCAGTTAAGGATGAGAAAGAGGATCGAGATGACTTCAGACGTAATTCGTAATCTTTAAAAAAGGTGCTTTTCTCAACACATTGTCTGCCAAGGACGTTTCAAAACTTTCTTTCAAATCCAACACTTGCCTGCCAAGGACGTTTTAAAACGTCCTTTAAAAAAAAGGGCACTCTAACGTAACTTAGGAATGATTCCTTGACTCTGAGAGAAGGAATGGATGGGTGTGACGTCATCCCCAAAAAATCTCCGTCCACTCCTATGTTATGAGTTGCAGAAAAACATCTCTAGCTCGGATTTCTTATTTATTTGGTGAAAACAAGCCTGACACCCCATCCGCACTGCCAGCGATGCGGCGCAGCGCGACGTGAGCGGTGAAATGTCACTAAAATACATGTGTTTCAATGAGACCGTCCTGACCTACTGCGTGCGACAACGAACCGTGCAGCGACGTCGCCCACCCCTCCTATATTCGCTCGCAAGGTCTCTATTTCTGCGAGGTTTCGCGGCCAATCTCCCGCCCCCAAACACTTTTTATTGGTTGCTTTATAATTGAAAAAGAGACTCCCCGATTTTGGTGGTGCAACAATTGTGATGTGTTTTCCATCAATTGCGCCTAGGCAGTTTGGGAAATCTCATTTCTCCTCAAACTCCCTACTAATCCAGGTTTCTGCTGTGGGTTTTGGCAGGTAGACAGACCGCATTCTTCCCTCTATTGCCCGACACGTCTCCTCTATGCAGGTAGAGACCGTCTCCAATCCAGGGACGATAATTGTACGCCACGCTGTGCATGGAGTCTCCTGATGTCATGTATCTGAAAAAAATAATAAAATAAACTGTTAGTTTCAGTGAAAAGTAAATGAATAATACTTTCTTTCTCTTTTCAGATGTTGAGGTGGTTAAGGCGAAGTGGAAAAACATCAGGGACACATATGTCTGCAATATACGCGTCCGAGCGAATGTCCCGAGTGGGTCTGGAGCAGCAGCTGTTTCCAAGGAGCACCGACACCACCAGATCCTGAGCTTCCTGCTGCCAACCGTTTCGCCAAGAAGGTAAAGATTACAACAGAATAGTATATTTTTACCTTCTCATTACTGTACTTTTTCATGAACCATTTGAACCCTCTGGACTTAATTAAATTGGACCCGAATTGGCTCTGTACTTGAACGGCTTTTTCCCCTTACACCAAATCTCTTATTAGATTACTATTTCTATGCTTTTTGATGCATTATTATCTTGTGTCCTTGCTTACTGTAAATCGCTCTTGATTAAGAGCGTCTGCTAAAAGCCTAAACTGTTAATAATTTCTATATGCTGCTTAAATTATCATAGAAAGTGTTACAGTATGTCTGTAGCTCTATCAATAACCCCACAATACAAAGCTCAGGAAAACTATTTTGTTAAAGGATTTGCCTTAACACAAATCAACTTTATTGAGTTCCAGGGGAAACCTCGACGACTATGGAGAGCCAGGGGAATCGACAAGCAGCTGATCTGCCGTTCGTTCGCGGCCAGGCCTCTACAAGCCCCAGAGCATCTACAAACGGCACAGCCTCTACAAACAGCTACCAGTCAACCAGGTCCAGGAGGAGGGCCGCCCCCACCCCAGACAACGATGAGCTGATGGCCTTGTTGAGGAATCCAGTGCCGCATGAGGACGAAGATGAGAGTTTCGTCATGAGTCTGGTCCCGGAGCTGAAGAAGGTGGTCACCAATAAAGGACCTCTTAAAATACAGCTGCTCACTACAATTGTTACCTGGGAGGGGCAACAGGAATTTGCTCCACAGCTGCACCGGCCGATGTGCCAGCCCTCTCCACGACCAATGGATCGCCACCCTCCACCCCCATCCTTCCATCCCCCAGCTGCATCCTTCAACCCTCCAACTCCATCCTCCACCATCCTTCCACAACCCTCCACCCTCCACCTCACCCACCCAACCTTCTCTCTATGCCATGCCACATGACCTCCCCCAGAGTGTTACAGGCCACGCTACCTCAGCACCGAGCATACAGGACGAGGGCTCTTGGCATAGTCCTTGGCAGCGTTCCCCAACCGGATCCTCAGAGTAGTTAGATTATAGTAATGTTCTAGTTGGTGGGCATTGAGTGTTGACCTTATTATTTAAATTTTACTTTAATTTCAACTGTTTTGAAAAAGTCTTAATAGTTTCATATCAGGATGTCACTGGGGCGGAGGCTCGGCAGGTGGATGCAGCTGGCCGGGCTAGCAACGTGTGGGCCCGATACATGGGTGCCAGTCAATGGGGCTCCTTGGCTGGATCGAGTGAGCAGCGTCGGCTGGTGTCGGCACGCTGGGCCTCTGCCCGTCGTCATTCTTACTCTGTCAGTGTTTGGAATGGACTTGTAGAAGCTCTGGGGCCTGTAGAGGCCTGGTTAAAATGTTTTGTTTATCTGTTAACAGGGGCGGAGGCTTGGCAGGTCGATGCAGCTGTCCGGGCTAGCAACGGGTGGGTCCGATACATGGGTGCCAGTCAATGGGGCTCCATGGCTGGCACCCAGCGGGCCTCTGCCCGTCGTCATTCTTATTACAGTCAGTGTTTGGAATGTTGCTGCCCCTGTTTTCCTTACTCCAAGTCTCAATTTCTGCCTGATAAAGCAGGGGAAATTGTCTAATGTCTACAAACGCACAGCAAAAATGCTGTTTTGCACAATCAATATGAGAGTATTGTTGAACTGTATGAAACTGAAGCTGCTTTTTTTTGTACTGATATGCAACTTTTATATATTTTTTATAAAATGTATGTTCTATATGCTGCTGCCACCACTGAACGCTGTTCACAACTGTTACAATGAACAGTACTTGAAGTTTGAGGAATTCATTAAAAAACATTCCACAAGAGTAATTGTGTTTATTACGTAATTGTTAAAGCAAGGCGCTGTTTAGCCTCAATTAGTTAAGTTCATTGGTTAAATGCCACGTCGCAACGCGATGGCCGATGCTCCATATCGCCCCAAATGAGGACAGTTTTTCGCGCAACGTTGCGGTCTGAACGCTCGCTCGTTGGCAGTGCGGATGGGGTATTGTTCAACGGCCGATAGCAACAAAATAAATATAGACTGATGCAAGACAAACTGCACAACCAATAATGTCAATTTGTAGCTATGATTGCCTGCTTTTATATGACATGAAAAAACTAAAATGATCTTGATTTTTATAAAGAACTATACATTTTCTAAAATCATATAATCTTCTAATATTCACAAATTTCAGACTTCCTTAGATCTCTTAACCTACTTAAACTAAGCACCTGAGCACAAAAGGACTTCAATGCCATTTTGCCAACATTACGTTAGAAGAAGTCACTGGAGCTATACACTCCTTCCCGAATGGGATAGCTGGCAGCCCAGATGGGTTCGGTGTAGAGTTTTACAAAGCTTACATGGATTTAGTCGCTCCTTTCTTGCTAAGGACCACCAGAAGACCAGATTTGTCACATACGTTTAAGAAAGAGAGACCAAAGAACAATGGATGACAATAATCGTTGACGCTTATGGGCGATGGGTTCCCTCTTGATATCGCCATGGCCGGCCCCCAACACGATTGGATTTTTCCCCTGTCTTGGGCCCACCACCTGCCTTGCCCCCCCGCCATCATCCTTGCCCACTGCCCCCGGCCAACCAATGGCCTAAGTGGTGGTTCGTCAACCACCTGTGGGTGTCCACGATGAAAAACTGGGGAAAAAAAGATTTTAAGTACAACCAGTAGAAGGTTCATCTACCTACATCAAGAAGAAGGACAAGTCCAGCCGTTTCCTTTTTTTTATGGAGATGTAAAGAATTGGGAATAATGATACATTTCAGTAATTAGAAAAATAAAAATAAAAATTGGTATACTTCCTTAGATCTCTTAACCTACCTAAACGATGCACCTGAGCACAAAAGGGCTTGAATGCCATTTTGCCAACATTACATTAGAAGAAGTCACTGGAGCTATACACTCCTTCCCCGAATGGGAAAGCTGCCAGCACAGATGGGTTCGGTATAGAGTTTTACAAAGCTTACATGGATTTAGTCGCTCCTTTCTTGCTAAGGATGTTCAATCACTCAATTAAATTGGTATACTGAGAATCTCCTAGATGCCGGTACCAACCAGAAGACCGGATTCGTCATATATACGTTTCAGATAGAGAGACCAAAGAACAATGGATGACAATAATTGTCGACGCTTGGACGATGGGTTCCCTGTTGATCGCCATTGCCGGGCCCCAACACGATTGGATTTTTCTCTTGTCTTGGGCCAACCACCTGCCTTGCCGCTCCCCCCGCCATCATCCTTGCCCACTGCCCCCGGCCAACCAATGGCCTAAGTGGCGTTTCGTCAACCACCTGTGGGTGTCCACGATGAAAAACTGGGAAACAGAAGATTTTAAGTACAACCAGTTGGAGGTTCATCTACAGTACCTATACATCAAGAAGAAGGACGAGTCCAACCGTTTCCTTTTTTATTTTTTTGATGGAGATGTAAAGAAGTGGAAAATAAATATCCCTGCGGAAGCCCTGCTATTTATTTTTATTTTTATTTAATAATCCATTTTGTTACTTTATTTAAAAAAAAAAACAATTCCCTGTGGGAGCTCTGGCCTAAATTTGTTCAAGTAACATACACAGTGACAAACAAGTACATAATGGATGATCTACCTCTGCCACCAACCCTCTGCACACGCCACACCCTAACCCCTGCCCCTGTCCCTTCCCCTGTAACTGCCTCCAATGATGATATACTGAGGAAAGAGTCTGCACTGCGTGTGCAGATGTAGGTGCCGCTACCAATTAGCACAACATTTGGTCCAGTCAGTCCCCCAGTCACCGCCCAAGTCAGCGCCCCCATGCCAGTGGCCGAGACTCCCCCTGTGCCTCACCCTCTCCCTGCCCCTGTGCCTGGCCCTACGCCTACCCTTCCAGACACCCAGTAAAGGGAGGAGGACGTAGAGCCAGGTAGACCCGTCCCGGTGCCAAGCCCTCTCTCTGCCCCTCCCCCTCCCCCTGTGACTGCCTCCAACGACTTTGTCATCCTAGCGTTGGAAAACACAATGTCGTTGGCGACAGTCTACGCCACATACAGGGGGGATACGGAGGCGTTCCTCCGGGCCGACGGGGACTTTATCCCGGTCAGCCCCACCCATGTCCCAATCCATGTCCAAAATCATAGATTTGACATGGACACAGACATGAACGGATTGGTGGTGGAGCTGGCCCGGCTAAGGTCCCTGAAGGCCCGGTGCCACTATATGTTCCTCCCTGAATGGGTGCGTGACGGGCACGCCTGCCACTGGTTCTTTTTAAAGAAGCATGTGCCACTGACAAAAATGAGCCAAGGAGTAATAAAAGAGTGGACCCTGGGCTATATTGATGGGGGCTACAGGCTTAATTGGTCCCTGGTACCAGTAAGCCTGACACAGCCCTCCGGGCGTCTCGAAAGCCACAGGGTCAGCAACACTCTAGTTAAGGGCGTGCACCCTTATACAAGGGTTTTCCAACAGTCATGAAGTCCCTTATGACGGACCTCTCCAAGGTGAACATCGTCAGGGAGGACCAGGAGTTAATCCTGGTTCTCCTCGACGAGGTCATCTTGGAAACAGAGGTCCAGAGGGGGCTAAAAATCATGCTCACCTTGACCCTGCTGGGTCAAAAGGACCCCGCTCCGGTCATTTTGAAGGGGGGTCTTGTGTGTACGCTGGAGGATGTGGAGACGGTCACTGTCCACGTGGCCGTCTCCGTACGGGACAAGGACCCGGAGGTGGACCTGCTGTGGTCCAGGGCGGGACTCCATGAGGTGACAGGCAAGCAGGGCAGGATCTTCACTGCCCTGACCATACACGAGGCCGCCAACTATCAATCCCCCCCTGGACCACCCCAAGCCTGAACACCACAAGAAGCTGTGGTCCATATTTAAGACGTCAACATATGGACCACAGCTCAACTTCCTGCAGTTGTACGCAGACAGCGCCCACCAGCACCAGACCCCTTTCTTCAAACACCCTGTGAGTGGGGTGATTATAAGTATGGGCATGATTGATGCAAACATCAATCAGGTTGATTAGGTTGGTCAGGCTTGTTTAGGTTGGTCAGGCTTGTCTTGGGGCTGTCTGCAAGGGACCATGTTGGAAAACATCATTTCCAGCAGTTGGGTTGGCTCCCTCTGGCAGCCAGGTCAGTTCAACTACAGCTGAACCTGGTGCATAATATCTACCTAAACAGTGCCCCTGTGTACCTATGTAAGCTTTTTCAGAAGCGTAGCAAAGCCCATTCCCACCTAACCAGAGCCAGCATAGCAGACCTGACCATGCCCACGTTCACCACTGAAATGGGAAAACGCTCATTTAGATTTGGAGGAGCAGTTAACTGGAACTCGCTACCCCTGGCTATAAAGAGCACCAGCAGCCATCTCCTTTTTAAGATAAGGGTCAAAGCATGGCTATTAGAAAACGTTGCCGAATAGTAGGGTCACTTATGTTAGCAATGCAATTATATTTATGGGGTGCATTTCGCCTTTCCGACATGTCGCCTTTCCGACGTTAACGAACCCTATACCTAACCCTAACCCTAACCCTAACCGCACGCGGAAGCCACTAGTCGGAGTGGCGAGATGTCGGAATGGAAGGAGCACCCCATATATTATGATGTAGGTAGTGTAGCTATTGATTGTTTTATTTATTACTGTATTGTCTACCTGTATGTATTTTTGTTGCAGTGTTGTTTGTCTCAGACCAAGGACCACAATGAAAATAAGTCGCAAGACTTTTCTGTGTATGTATCCTGTATACGTTTCTACGATGAACATGATGTAACATGTGTTTTTCTCCTGTATAACGTCTAATAAAAATCAAATCAACAGGGAAAGGTGCCTCTTGTCGAGGGCCCACAAATATTTGGCCCATTTTGAGGACCTTGCTTCAAAGCTAAAAGTCCAGATGGTGGCAAGGCTGGAAGGGGTGATCCGCCTCGTCAGAGGATGCATCCCTGAAGGCCTTGTCGCCGTGGACTACCTAGACAAGGAAGAGGAAGGCGGAGGAGGAGGCTGAGGCGGAGGCGGATGAGCAGCTGCAGGACCACCTGCAGGAGGACCAGGAGAGACTGGAGCAGATGGTGAGGGAGTCTGAGGTGGACCATCAGGCACCCCGCGCCCTGTGCCTCCCTGACCTGTCCAAAAAGCGGTGCACAATGGAGGAGCAGCAGCTCATCAAACTGACAGGCCAGAGAGAAGAGGCCTTTAAGGCGTACGTCAGTGCCTGTCGAGACGACAAAATACCGATGCGTACAAAAAACTACACTTTAATGGACCACTACTAGCAATAGTAGGACTAATACTAGTTGTACTAATTAAAGTTTAGTACTAATATTACCTCTGTTGAGTCCTGTTACCATGTGTGCTGTCTTTTTTATTCTTATTACTTTACAGGAACTCGCGATCCACAGTCGAACTGTGATATACTTGACGTGGCGTGGCATCCTAACTCTTCAGAGTTCTGTGTGCTTTTTGATCACATAAGTAAATTCCCAATGACCAGTTCCACCATCTTCTGGAATGGGCCTAACAGCACATGTGCTCCTGTGCGCCACCTTGAAACCCCAGGCAGAAACACTGTCTACAACTTATTTTCAAACCGACTCCATCAATCAAGAATCACATAGGTGGGGGATCCGCTGCCTCCGTTATGAATTCAAAAACATCAAGGTTTCACCTCGAGTCCATGGAGGTGCTCATAAAGGACAGAAGAGAAGACGCATAGGCAGATCATTTTCTTTTTATTTTCTCACCCACCCCCAACCAAATAATCGCCTGAGGCAGGCAGTTTTATTTATTTAGTTTTTTTATGTGCGTGTGTTTGTTATGTGTGTGTGTGTGTGTGTGTGTAAAAAAAACAAAAAAAACAGAGACACCAGAGGCTGGTCTTTATTATTTATTTTGTTTTTTTGTTTGTACATAGTGGCCTGAGGCAGGCCGTTTTTTTTTTCTTTTTGTATATAGTCGCCTGAGGCAGGCCGTTTTATTTATTTTGTTTTTCATGTGTGTGTGTGTGTGTGTGTGTGTGTGTGTAAAAAAAATAAAGAAAAAAAAATAAAGAAAAATACAAAAAGACAAAAAAATCCCCCCACATGGACTCTGCCTTGACGTGGCGTGGGGGCTTGCGTGCCTCTGTGAGTCACATCACAGTCTGTGATGTGACTCACAGAGGCCACACTAAAGAGTCCCAAAAATCTATATATATATTAGCAATGTTGCCTCTATCTTTTGGGTCTGGGTGACTTTTAACACATACAAACACACACACACACACACACCCCAAGTATATGATTAATGATTATGTTAAGCCTCAAACTATTTACCTTGAAGGCACTTCCGGGTATCTGACAATGATGGCATCAACATATTCGGAATCAGCATCATCAAATTAGTGGGGAACCACTAATTTCTGTCTTGAGCAAAAGTAACTTTGCAGCTTGGAGATCTGCTATTTTTACAAGTCTGATGCCTTGATTTAACCACTTTCACAACATTTTTAAAATTCGGGACCAGCATCATTCAACTCAGCGTACTTTAATTAGTCAGGTAGGATGTTTGGAAAAAAAATGCTTTTTTTAAAAAAACACACCGCCACCTTGTGGCTTTACCGTAAGACCAAGAGGGAAGTAAAGGTAATTAAAAGATGCGGGCCAACGTCTACTTTACTCCAGTATCTTTTGCTAAGCTCCAGAGTATGTCAAACCAGAGATATGGTCAGTTTAACGGCCGAGGCGGCCGATTCGAAGAATCCGTATTTTCTCAAGATGACCATATTTAATGCTTGTAAAAGCTATATCTATCTATATGAAAACAAGCACTATTTCACTCGATTAACATCACTCGATGGGTTCAGATAGCCTGAGACCAGACAAATCTGCCAGTGCAAAAAAAAAATGCACTCTGCGATTTGGATCCGGCACAGCTCCATAGAGAATCCATTTCCTGCTCCAGAAGACGGGGGTAACCAATCAGGGCCCAGTATTCAAATATGGGAGACTGTAATTGGTAGTTGGTTTGTAGGTCTAACCAATTGTGTCGAGAGTCATTGTTTTGATCCCGCCCCCTTGGAAAAAAAAACATCCTCATAGAAGCACCAGACTCATATCCACGCAGTGATATACTGTAGTCTGGCTACGCGAGGCTAGGGTTCAGAGGCCTTGTCAAGAGCTGGGCTCCCACTTGGCTACTCCATGCAGGGACTGTGCAAGTTTGGCTTCTATGAGGTGTTCAAGGGTTGTTTTCATCAGCTAAAAATGTAAGTGACAAAAGATGCTAGCAAAACGGGTTTGTGCATATCTTCTTGTGTCAGAGTTCAGTTGCGGGTGTGATCAACATCTCGATTCCTCATTCATTTGACAAGGTTTGCACTACGTTTTGAAATGCGTCTTTAAATGTTGAATGTGCTATAAGGTTATGTTGGTGCTATAATTTTAAGATAATACCTTATACAACATTTGGTAATTCCCATTTGACTGCAGGACCATTTCCACATTATGCAAAAAGAGGATTACAGGTGTAATAGCTGGACCTGAAATCAATGTAGAATATTTACAATATTCTGTGGAATGGATGTGGACTGGACCCCTAGACTTTGTCAAGTGTTACATGCAGGTGGACCCAGCAAAATACAAGAGCATTGGTAATGGCTTTTCGCTCAGGAACAGTCCTCTTCAGCTGCACATTCTCTTCAAGCAAAGTTGTAAAAGACAGACCTAAAACGGAATGTTCAGCAATAAGATTTCACAATTTATTATTTCAAAGACACTGTGGAAGTTGGGATAATTGCATGGATGAGTACTGAAGACCAGCAAACATGTCCAAAATGTATCACCCAATGTCCCAACCTGGAGGATGAAGATGGATGTATGGATGGCTGGATGTAAATTGGGACAAAGGCAGAAAAAAAGTCAAATGGTCCAGTCTTTTTTTCAGCAAAGGTAAATCGATTATGGAAATGGAAATCGGATTACTGAGGATGGATCTGCACGAGAGGGTAGCTGAACTTAAGGTGGAGCTGTACGAGAGTCAATTCAGAAGGATCTGTGCAAGAGGCTTGCTGTCCTGGAGGCCTGGGTGGCGGAACAGGGAACAGGACCACCCGAGGAATAGAGCCGTGGAGGTCAAAAGGTGTGTAGGCAGAAATCTTAATGAGGACTGAGTCAAAAATACAAGACAAATGCCTTCCTTCTCCATGTTCCCCATCTTGCGTGCTGCGTCGGCGATCCGGTACCGGTCCTGGAACCTCAGGAACCTGGCGATGATTTCCTCCGGGAAACCCACAAAGCAATGTGTTGCTGCTACAGACAGCAAAATGGGCATGCTAGACATAAGAGATGAGCCAGATGCCAGAAGCACTTTCTCCATGGATCCTGCAGAAGAGTACAAGATGGACCACAGGCGACGAGGTCTAGCACTCATCTTTAACCAGGAATACTTCTTTTGGCACCTGAAGTTGGACATTCGTTATGGGACCAATGCTGACCGAACTAACCTAGAGATGAGATTTAAGGCATTGGGCTTTGAGGTGCAGGCCTATGATAACCTGAGAAAGGATGAAATCTTGAGCAAGATCACCGGAGCTGCGGAGGACAACCATACCGATGACGACTGCTTTGTGTGCGTGTTCCTGAGCCACGGCGAGGACGACCATGTGTACGGGTTCGACGACAAGGTCTACATCCGAGATGTCACTGCTCTCTTCAAAGGAGACAAGTGCAGAAGCCTCGTAGGGAAACCAAAGATCTTTATCTTACAGGCTTGCCGTGGAGACAAGCATGATGACCCAGTGACCCCGATGGAATCGTACGTAGTAGACAGTGCCAACCAGGTAGTGGTGGATGCTGGGGTCCTCTACTCACTTCCTGCTGGGGCAGACTTCATCATGTGTTACTCCGTGGCTGAAGGATACTATTCCTACCGGGAGAAAACCAATGGCTCTTGGTACATCCAGGAATCTGACTGCTGCTCTGCGGAAGTTCGGAGATTCCCTTGAGTTCACAGAGCTTCTTACTCTGGTCAACAGACGAGTTTCCATGAGGAGTGGTATATATTACCAGGATGTAATTGGGATGAAACAAATTCCCTGCTTCAACTCCATGCTCACAAAGAAACTCTACTTCCGACCCAAAAAATGTATAGATTGATCCCTTTGTATAACTTTATTCTTTCAAGATTTGTCAGCCAATTGATACAAAATTAGTAGGCCATTTTGTCTACCTGTCTTTTTGCTCATGGAAATTCATGCTCGTGTTTTGCAGCAGTTTGCTTTACAAAATGTAACTATGTACTGTATGCATATTTGCATACGGTTGCATACGGTTGCATCCTCATTCATTTGACAAGGTTTGCACTATGTTTTGAAATGCGTCTTTAAATGTTGAATGTGCTATAAGGTTATGTCGGTGCTATAATTTCAAGATAATACCTTATACAATGTCAATCCATTTGGTAATTCCCATTTGACTGCAGGACCATTTCCACATTATGCAACAAGAGGATTACTGGTGTAATAGCTGGACCTGAAATCAACGTAGAATATTTACAATGTTCTGTGGAATGGATGTGGACTGGACCCCTAGACTTTGTCAAGTGTCACCTGCAGGTGGACCCAGCAAAATACGAGAGCATTGGTAATGGCTTTTCGCTCAGGAACTGTCCTGTTCAGCCAACACACTGATCACACTGATCAAAGAAGTTGATCTTCAGCTGGTGGGGGGATTCTTCGACCCCACCCGCCTGCATTCTAATGTGGAGCCACAGTGTATAAAAGATGAATGAAATGTAACTCATGTACGAGTGCAGTCCTAAGGCCGAAGGGCTGAGGGAAGGGGCTCTGCCCCTGGAAGTTGCTATGATGTTGTTTGTTTGTTGCTGAATAAACCACTGAATGATCTGAACATGGGTCCGGACGTCTTCTCTTCTTCTCACTTTAATATCTCAAACCAGCCTGGTAACCGCAGTTTACTGCCTCAATTACACGACAAAGACAAACGTGTCTGACAGCAGGAGAAACTGTTTGATTTGTGTTCATTTAGATGAAAAATGGCTTTGATTCAAACACTGAAGACCTTACTTAACCAGCGACTCGCTGTGGCTGCAGAATACATCTGTGTGGTCGTTGAGAGAATCATTATGTGCAGAGCTTCCAGCAGTATTGACACAGTTGAAAAAAGTCATCGAAAAAGTCACATCTCAGACCTCAACTCCTGCATCCACCTGGACAAAAACCAAAATGAATTGTTGTCTGCAAGAAGATAACAATTCATAATTTTTGCCTGTGCAGAGCTTCTAGCAGCAGTGACACAGTTGAAAGAAGTCATCGAAAAAGTCACATCTCAGACCTCAACTCCTGCATCCACCTGGACAACACCCACACCATCTGTAGACTCACCAGTTTCTGCATCTCCTCAAGTGGTGTCTGACTCTGATATGGTAACTCCCCCAAAATGCATGTTATTTTGTTATTTATGTGGGAAATATAAAATATATTTACAATTTCTGTGCCTTAGGCTTCCCTTCCTTACTTTCAACTTACAGAGAGACAATGGCCGGAATTTTTCACCCCCGCTGGAGTTCGCAAGACTTCACAGAAAGAGCAACACGAGACATGGAGCGTCAGGTCTTTCATGCTATTGAAAGTATGCGAAAAGGCAGTGGTGCCTTGAGTGGTCCGCTCCAGAACATATATGATTCTTCCGCAGGAAGATATATCGCAAATATACAGGAAATTAAACGTGATGATGATCGGGAAACCGTCATCATATTTGTTCCTGTTCCTCGGCTGAGCGATTGGCAGAAAATTCAGGTTATGCTGGAGAGACGGCTGATGGCCCTGTTCAGCACTAAGACATTTGTCATCATCGCACAGAGGATAATCCTGCCCAAACCCACCAGGACAACTCTCGCAAAGGACAGGCATAAGCAGAAGCGCCCCAGGAGCCGTACGCTGACGGCCGTCTTCGACGCAGTCCTGGAGGACCTGGTGTTCCCCTGCGAGATCCTCGGGAAGAGGACCAGGGTCAACGTAAATGGAACACTGATGAAGGTCATGCTGGGCTACAACAAGGACAAGGACAAGGAGAAGGACAAGGACACGCCACAAGCTAAATTGGAAACCTTCATTCATGCCTACAGATGGCTCACAGGAGGCAGAGATGTCGTCTTCAACTTCAAAGATGATGTTAGTGTGTAAAGGTTTTTTGAGTGTTGGCGTTCTAGATGTCATCTTGTGGTTGTTGCTGATGGTTCTTTCTTAAAGAGTAAAATCTGGTGATTTTACACATTACCTTGAAAGAGAGCATGCTCAGCACCCTCATTAATGGTTGCATTGGGAAATGGGATGATGTCCGCAGAATTATCATGTGGTTGGGGAGTAATAAGTTAGTCTATATGCATTTGCACTGTACAGTAATTATTTCATCATTATTTGGTGTGAGTTAAATCGATGGTCTATGTAACACACATGATATGGAGTGGGCTACACATGACATTAGAGTGACTTCTGTTTAGTGGTTCTGGCCAATTAGCAGTCAATCAGGTCAGGCTGACCTTCAAAGGCAGCTAGTTACACACCTGCAGTCCTGCACTAATCAAACCAATCCCCAATCAAGCTAGAGTTAGTTCAGCTGTTGAGGTTGGAGACAGCTACAAAAAAGCCACTGTTGTACAGAACATACAGCACAGAACACAGAGAGGAGAAGTTGAGATGTAGAAGAATATAAATATAAATGCAAACCACAGAACCAGCTTGAAATAAATGTTGATAACTGAGGTTCAAGTTAGAAGGGTGCACCCAGATTAGACATAGTGAACTCTAGAATTGAGTGGCCAAGCAATTGCCACAGTGTTGGTACCAAAAACTGTTTGTATTCCCCCTGTTGATGTTACATGTTTGTTTGTTTTATGTTAATTGTTTTTTCTATATAAATAGCCGGCATATCAGTTAACATCTTTGTGTCTGCGTTTTACTTTTAAGTATTCCCCACAGCTCCAGCAGTCGAACCTAAACTAAACCTAGACTAGCCCAGATTACACTATAGTGCCTTGGGTACTACATCTAGGACTCTCCAAAATGTCTATGCAACCCAAACATTAAAATGTACAAGTTGTTCTTAATTTGGATTTTTAAACTATATTGTGGTTCATCGCTACAGTGATTTGGAGGACATAGTTGTCTGAGGGATTTTCAACTCTTTCATCTATGTAAATGTCAACATTTGCTTTTTGACTCTCTCTCTCTCTCTCTCTCTCTCTCTCTCTCTCTCTCTCTCTCTCTCTCTCTCTCTCTCTCTCTCTCTCTCTCTCTCTCTCTCTCTCTCTCTCTCTGACACGCACACACACACACACACACTCCAACTAATCATTTGATTCCATCCATTTGCATTCATTTGATTCATATCTTCTGCTGATGCATGCCCAGGACACCAAGACGACTACGTCCTCACAGACGCTCAGGGAAATGAGATCATTGACTCATCATTGACACAGTTGAAAGAAGTCATCGAAAAAGTCACATCTCAGACCTCAACTCCTGCATCCACCTGGACAACACCCACACCATCTGTAGACTCACCAGTTTCTGCATCTCCTCAAGTGGTGTCTGACTCTGATATGGTAACTCCCCCAAAATGCATGTTATTTTGTTATTTATGTGGGAAATATAAAATATATTTACAATTTCTGTGCCTTAGGCTTCCCTTCCTTACTTTCAACTTACAGAGAGACAATGGCCGGAATTTTTCACCCCCGCTGGAGTTCGCAAGACTTCACAGAAAGAGCAACACGAGACATGGAGCGTCAGGTCTTTCATGCTATTGAAAGTATGCGAAAAGGCAGTGGTGCCTTGAGTGGTCCGCTAAAAAAATGTACAAGTTGTTCTTAATTTGGATTTTTAAACTATATTGTGGTTCATCGCTACAGTGATTTGGAGGACATAGTTGTCTGAGGGATTTTCAACTCTTTCATCTATGTAAATGTCAACATTTGCTTTTTGACTCTCTCTCTCTCTCTCTGACACGCACACTCTACTCTCTCTCTCTCTCTCTCTCTCTCTCTCTCTCTCTCTCTCTCTCTGACACGCACACACACACACACACACTCCAACTAATCATTTGATTCCATCCATTTGCATTCATTTGATTCATATCTTCTGCTGATGCATGCCCAGGACACCAAGACGACTACGTCCTCACAGACGCTCAGGGAAATGAGATCATTGACTCTGAAGGAACATCAGGTAAAAATCTTTTTAAATTACAATTTAATTTGCGATAAATAAATGCTATGTTGTAATGCAAATGGGCTGACTGTTGTGGCAGTATAACTATGAGCACCTTTAGTGTAACTTTATGTTAGCACTCTCAAGCCCTATTTCAATCTCAGCTGATTAAATACACAATACATTGACAGATCACACAATACATTGACCAACACTAGAAAAGGCTACCCACAGGCTGTAGCAGAGGCCCTCAGATTTTGAGATACCCCTACCCGAGTTAGAACAAAACACAACCATGTTTTTTCTTATCTTTAGGGTCTCCCATTAATGAAATGGATTGGTTTGAAAATGTATTTTGGGCCAAAATTAGTTTTTTTTTGGCTATTCTTTAGAACTACCCCAATCTCTGAAAAAGGCCAATCCGAATAGGGCAAAGGTGACCAAAAAAATCTATAAATTGAGAATGATCACTCCTATCTTAAGATCAGATTTGCTGAGGTATGAACCAGGTGTCTACCCTACATCACCAAAGAGTCAGAATGTAATTTACCTAAAGAAATACTGAAATATAGTCCTTTAAACATACCTTTAGTTTAGGTGATAACCTGCTTGATAATATTGACCTAAGGAGGCACTGTACTTTACCCCCTTTCCCTGCTTTCTGAATCCAAATAAGTACCCCATTTATAAGACTACTGCTTATATAGAAAATATTGACATAAAAAATAACATTTTGATGTCAATGTGGTGCAAATAAGTATTACTTTCTACTCAGTAACAGTTTTGCTATAAAGTTTTTGATTTCATTTGGTTTCAAACGGTACAGTTTGGTTGGAACGCAAGAGGCTATATAAAGGAGAAACAAAGTTATACAAAGGAGAAAGTGCAAGACGCTCAAATTCAGAAGAACCGGTTTGAACTTCATCGATTGTAAGTGGGACAATATATGAAAAAATAACACGCGGCTGGTAAATCCACCCGTTAACCGCCATGCCCTAGCTCCATTCAGAACCTCTCACTCCTGTATAGCAGAGTGAGAGGTTCTTAATGGAGCTAGCCATGCCCGTAAATCTATGGTGTTTTTAGTGGTGGTCCACGTTAGAAATAACTATATTCATTCTCTATAACTTGAGAATGCTCAATCCTCCTAAATACTTCCAAAACTTTAATGAAGTCCACGATCATAACACCAGAGGCAGCTCCACGAATCATGTTCAACCCAGATTTGGCTCAACAAAGGGAATGAACTCGTTCTCATGCTATTCAATAAAAAATGTGCCAAAAGGAGTAAAGGAGTGCAAAACCCTACTCACTTTCAAAACTGCCTTAAAGATACACCTTCAGGAGGCTGCAATTTGAAAATGGCCCCTTCCCTTTTTTTTTCTTTCAAGAAATTTGAGGGCGTGAGTAGCCTATTGGACTTACATTATTTTGTTTATATTACATACAACTGGAATTTTGTATTTTTTTATTACATTGTGACCTTTTTTCTCCTCTTATTTTAGTCCAGAAAGGTGACCCAGACAATGGACTGTTTTCTAAAAATAATAAACACTAGCGCGCGGTAAATCTGCATTAATGCACTCGAATCGGCGATGCCGTTTAACATTTTTTATAATTTAGTAAAACTTAAGCTCCTCTCTCACGCTCTGCTCCACTTCCCATGTCCCGCCTCCCCGCGGTGACTGACAAGCTGCGCGTCCTACGCATACCTCTATGGTCCTACGGTACTGCCTCTGATTGGGGAGCTCCTACATGCTTGCATGACAATCACAACGCGGGGAGGCGGGACATGGGAAGTGGAGCAGAGTGTGAGAGAGGAGCTTAAGTTTTACCAAAAAAAAATCTTGCACCTGTTATTAAGAGTTAAAACGTCCTTTTAAAAAAAGGGCGCTCTGACAGTATGGTGGCTTTAGAAGGAGAAAATGGACAAGTCACAGTGAATTACTGTTATTTACAGTATTATAGTGTTTAATTCCGCCGTTTCCACTCATGTAGGGCTGAGAATGTTTTCGTAGTGTGCACTGTGGGGCACCGAATGGGTTGGCCCGGGCGTGTTGCAACAGCGTAGTAGGATACATTGTATCGTTTGTATCTTCAGACTTTGCAGTACGAATATGGCACTGCTGCTATGGGCCTTAATTTGGAGACAAGTGTGATGACACTTTCAGTCTGTTGACTAGACGAGTCACAAAAAAATTCTTGCACCTGTTATTAGAGTTGAAGCGTCTATGATGTCAGTTCTTGTGATGTCAGGCATCAAGGTGTGTCCAGTGGAACACTTATCTCTGTCAGGGTGAGTAAAACTCTATATTTGGGACAAGTGACATCAGTTATCTATGACATATCTATGATGTATATGTGTCTATATTTGGACAAAGATTCAGTCTGATCCCTCTGCCATTAATTTCTACCCCTTTGCCGTCAAGCTGGTGGAGCGAAACAGACCTTGGAAGGTATGTTTTTTTGTTTTATTACTACTTGCAATACACAGTTGTGGCATGATTGACCAGCAGACAAAAAACACAAAGAAATAACTTAGCATACTGTATATAGTGATTTATTGTTGTTTGTGTTGTTTTTCCACAGGCAGTTAAGGATGAGAAAGAGGATCGAGATGACTTCAGATGTACAGTAATTCGTAATCTTTAAAAAAGATGCTTTTCGGCAAACCTTGTGGATTCAATGACAAGAGAGATCAAGCTGAAATGACGTGCATTTTGAAATATTCCAACAAACTCATATCATCATCGGTGCTGGTGAGGAATGTCAACATGAAACAATATGGACGTGTTGCTAGAAGTTCGTGTGTGGTTTTAAAACCTCAGTTTTACTGCGGGCTGTCGCGTCGACGTTTCTCTGCAAGTCTGGCCTCTGTTCATCATCAGCAGCAACATCATCACTCAGCTGTTTGCCACTCGGGCACAAACACTCATGATTCTGATATGCATAATGTAAGATATTATTCAGATCATGTTAGCAACTACTCTGAAACGATTAGTGGCCAAGATGAGATGGAGGATGACGGCAGTCCAAGTCAAAAATCCCTGGAGAGTTTCACCATTGATACATTGGCATCTTTACTCCGGCAAGAAAATGCAGTGGACATCTGTGTCATAAAAGTACCTGAGGAGATCAAATACACCAAGTACTTCATTGTTGCGGGTGGTATTTCAACAAGGCACCTCCGGGCAATGGCACTTTATGCTGTGAAAGTGTACAAATTTATGAAGAAAAGAAATGATCCAAATGTCAAGATTGAAGGCAAAGATACAGAGGACTGGATGTGCATTGACTTCGGGAGTATGGTGCTTCACCTCATGCTGCCAGAGACCAGAGAGGTGTATGAATTGGAAAAACTGTGGACTCTCCGCTCCTACGACGAGCAGCTGAAGAGAATACCCCCTGAGACGCTGCCAGAGGACTTCATCTATGATGCTGAAGACATCAAGTGACCGCAAAGAAAATACAATTTTTCTTTTTTTGTATATAGTCGCCTGAGGCAGGCCGTTTTATTTATTTTGTTTTTTATGTGCGTGTGTTTGTTGTGTGTGTGTGTGTGTGTGTGTGTGTGTGTGTGTGTGTGTGTGTGTGTGTGTGTGTGTAAAAAAAAAAAACAGACACCAGAGGCTGGTCTTTATTATTTATTTTGTTTTCTTGTTTGTACATAGTCGCCTGAGGCAGGCCGTTTTTGTTTTTGTTTATAGTCGCCTGTTTTATTTATTTTGTTTATGTGTGTGTGTTTGTTATGTGTGTGTGTGTGTGTGTGTGTGTAAAAAAAATAAAGCAAAATACAAAAATACAAAAAAAATCCCCCCACATGGACTCTGCCTTGACGTGGCGTGGGGGCTTGCGTGCCTCTGTGAGTCACATCACAGTCTGTGATGTGACTCACAGAGGCCAGACTAAAGAGTCCCAAAAATATATATAAACCGCTCACAAAATGTAAGGAAACTTGAATTTGGGCCATTATATCTCCCCTTTACTAATACCAATCAGTAAAGTGTTATATATCATTGTTATCGGTGATTAGTCACCTTTACAACGAGGTACAGCTTGTAAGCATCGGGCATTCGTGGGATGAGCAACACAGGCAAACGTGTGGGTAGCGCCGAGCAAAATGGCCTGTTAGACTTTTCTGCTGACATTCAATGTCGTGACATTCATGACATTCAATGGGCTTCAGGTGTGTGCCAGTCACAGGTGTATGACTGCCTCACAGGTGAGTGACTGGCACCTGAACATGGGTTCTGCAACTTTGTTGAGTTTATGTATGCTCCAAGCAGCAACACTGCCCCCATGGAAAGATGCCACTTTTGTCACAATAAGGCCCGTGCAACAGGGCAAGTGAAGCTGGTGTTGTGTTATGCAGTGTGACAGCATTATTTGGTGTTAGCCCTGGTACCATTTCCAAACTTAGGACCAAGTTTTGTGAGACAGGTGAAGTCAACAAGGAAGACAACAACCCAGACCCCTTGCTTCACTGAGGAACCATAGATTTACAGGCAAGATTTGCACAATGGTACCAAAGACAGATGTCAAAGTTGCAGGGCCCATGCTCAGGTGCCAGACACACACCTTTGACTGGCACACACCTCCCTGCAAATGGTACCAGGGCTGACATCAAATAATGCATAATCTGCGTAACGGAACACCAGCTTCACTTGCCCTATTGCACGGGCCTTATCCTGACAAAAGTGGCATCTTTCCATGGGGGCAGTGTTGCTGCTTGGAGCATACACAAACTCAACAAAGTTGCAGAACCCATGTTCAGGTGCCAGTCAGCCAACAGGCCATTTTGGCACATTTTTGCTCGGCGCTACCCACACGTTTGCCTGTGTTGCTCATTCCACGAATGCCCGATGCTTACAAGCTGTACCTCGTTGTAAAGGTGACTAATCACAGATAAAAATAATATATAACGCTTTACTGATTGGTATTAGTAAAGGGGAGATATAATGGCCCAAATTCAAGTTTCCTTACATTTTGTGAGCGGTTTATATTAGCAATGTTGCCTCTATCTTTTGGGTCTGGGTGACTTTTAACACATACACACACACACACCAAGTATATGATTAATGATTATGTTAAGCGGAAGCCTCAAACTATTTACCTTGAAGGCACTTCCAGGTATCTGACAATGATGGCACCAACATATTCGGAATCAGCGTCATCAAATTAGTGGGGAACCACTAATTTCTGTCTTGAGCAAAAGTAACTTTGCAGCTTGGAGATCTGCTATTTTTACAAGTCTGATGCCTTGATTGAACCACTTTCACATTTTTTTTTTTAAATTCGGGACCAGCATCATTCAACTCAGCGTACTTCAATTAGTCAGGTAGGATGTTTGGCAAAAGCTAGGAAAAGAAAAAAAAGTTTTATTTTGGGGTCCAAAACGCATTTTTTTTAGAAAACACACTGCCACCTTGTGGCTTTACCGTAAGACCAAGAGGGAAGTAAAGGTAATTAAAAGATGCGGGCCAACGTCTACTTTACTCCAGTATCTTTTGCTAAGCTCCAGAGTATGTCAAACCAGGGATATGGTCAGTTTAACGGCCAAGGCGGCCGATTCGAAGAATCCGTATTTTCTCAACATGACCATATTTAATGCTTGTAAAATCAATATCTATATGAAAACAAGCACTATTTCACTCGATTCACATCACTCGATGGGTTCAAATAGCCTGGGAGCAGACAAATCTGCCAGTGCAAAAAAAAAAGCACTCTGCGATTTGGGTCCGGCATCGCTCCATAGATAATCCATTTCCTGCTCCAGAAGACGGGGGTAACCAATCGGGGCCCAGTATTCAAGTATGGGAGACTGTAATTGGTAGTTGGTTTGTAGGTCTAACCAATAGGCTCTATGCACAGCAGCCATATTGGACAAAAAATTGGCCCCTTCCTTGCTGCCTTCACAGGTGTTACCAATGACACTAATGAAGGCTCTGTTCCATTTTGTGTAGCACAGTGGTTCTCAAACATTTTTAATTTCACGGACCCCCATAACTCTCAGAGTTACACCCCCTCAAGGAACCATGAGCGTCCCTGGACCACACTTTGAGACCCACTAGTGTTTCTAGTGAGCCAACATGAACAATATCAGCACCCTGCCTCTGTTTGACCAGAATGGAACAGAGCCTTCATTAGTTGCATTGGTAACACCTGTGAAGGAAGTCAGAAGAGGCCCAATTTTTCTCCAAAATGGCTGCTGTGCATAGAGCCTATTGTGTCGAGAGTCATTGTTTTGATCCCGCCCCCTTGGAAAAAAAACGTCCTCATAGAAGCACCAGACTCATATCCACGCAGTGATATAGTCTGGCTACGCGAGGCTAGGGTTCAGAGGCCTTGTCAAGAGCTGGGCTCCCACTTGGCTACTCCATGCAGGGACTGTGCAAGTTTGGCTTCTATGAGGTGCTCAAGGGCTGTTTTCATCAGCTAAAAATGTAAGTGACAAAAGATGCTAGCAAAACGGGTTTGTGCATATCTTCTTGTGTCAGAGTTCAGTTGCGGGTGTGATCAACATCCTCATTCATTTGACAAGGTTTGCACTACGTTTTGAAATGCGTCTTTAAATGTTGAATGTGCTATAAGGTTATGTTGGTGCTATAATTTCAAGATAATACCTTATACAATGTCAATCCATTTGGTACTTCCCATTTGACTGCAGGACCATTTCCACAGTATGCAACAAGAGGATTACTGGTGTAATAGCTGGACCTGAAATCAATGTAGAATATTTACAATGTCCTGTGGAATGGATGTGGACTGGACCCCTAGGCCCCTATTCTCGGTCAATTTGCCCGCCCCTAACTATCGTTAAATAGGGAAAATGGAGCTGCGCGGCCCCAATATGTTATTCTAGCACCTGCTAGCACCTGCGCTACCCGTCCCCCATTATGCCGACACCGTTAGTGGCCGTGGGCGTGTTGTTGCTATATCCCCCACATTGCCATTCTGCAGACACACATGGGTACGGCTTTGGGGGGGGGATAGTGCATTCTAAAAGCACCCGCCCGTTTCTGAAACCACCCGCCAAGTGCACACAGACACTGCAATGGCTTTGTGCGTTGGACCATGAGCCGTGTTGCCATGTAGCCTTGGCGAGAAATAAGCAACCGCAGTAGAGATGCGCGGATGGCCTCTCACGTCACCCGAATCCGCATGTACAAATTAATTATCCGCCCGTTAGCCAACCGCAATAATTGTTTTATCCAATTTAAATATCCGCATCCGCACCAACCGTTTTTCCCGTATGTCAAAATATTATTATTTTCTGGTATTCCCCGTTAGTTTTAGTATTAGTTGTGCGATGCGATCACAAAATGCGTGCGTCTTTTTTCTTTTTTTAAACCGGTGCTGCGCTGATACAGAGCGCACTGCTCTGCTGCGCTTGGATCTGCTCTTGGATGCACAGACTCTGTGCGGCATCCAAGAGCATCCAAGAGCAGATCCAAGCGCAGCAGACTCTGTGCGGCATCCAAGAACAGATCCAAGCGCAGCAGACTCTGTGCGGCATCCAAGAGCATCCAAGAGCAGATCCAAGCGCAGCAGACTCTGTGTGGCATCCAAGAGCAGATCCAAGCGCAGCAGACTCTGTGCGGCATCCAAGAGCAGATCCAAGCGCAGCAGACTCAGCAGACTCTGTGCGGCACCCCTAGACTTTGTCAACTGTCACCTGCAGGTGGACCCAGCAAAATACAAGAGCATTGGTAATGGCTTTTCGCTCAGGAACTGTCCTGTTCAGCTGCACATTCTCTTCAAGCAAAGTTGTAAAAGACATACCTAAAACGGAATTTTCAGCAATAAGATTTCACAATGGCGTTTGCAATCTGAAGACCAGCAAACATGTCAAATTATGTTTATTCAGCTTTCAGCATAACTTTCAGTATAACTAGTCACTAAAGTTTTCAAATAATTGTGGTGGAATAAAAGTATATTTGCCTCTGAGACGTAGTGGAGTAGAAGTAAAATTACTGATACTTGGAGGTACTCCAGTAAAGTAAAAGATACCTCAAAATTGTACATAAGTACAGTACTTTTATGTACTTAGTTACTTTACACCACTGCTTACCTGTTATCAATGTATCAGATTGTCAAAGTAGTCTATATTGTTTAGACTGATTATTGGCTAGGATCCTAGTTTCTTAGGACAGCACTACACTGTCTCTTCGATTACCGTGCTTATTGTAAATAAGCAAAGTAATTGGCCTACATAGACAGCGCTCTGGATAAGAATGTCTGCTAATGTCAACATTTTAATTGTAAATTGTATTTAGAAAAATGTGGCCCTTAATTATTAGGGGCCAAACTCACAAAAGGTTAAATGAACACGAAGGATCTTACTGTGTATGAAAAGATTACATGTCACCTTATTATTTAGTAAAGAGATAATATCGTCCAAATTCTTACTGTTGTTGTTGTTGTCATTGTTTGTTTATTTTTTTATGACCAAGCAGATAACCACCATGTTCTCCACACTGAGGAGGAAAATGTTCAGGCGAAAAGGCAAAAGAAGCAGATAACCACCATGTTCTCCACACTGAGGAGGAAAATGTTCAGGCGAAAAGGCAAAAGAAGCAGATAACCACATGTTCTCCACACTGAGGAGGAAAATGTTCAGGCGAAAAAAAAAAAAGGCAAACAAATATCTTATCAAGTAATACTGTATTAAAGTTATATTCTTCCAGAATTGCATAATTTATTTAGGTAAGTAACTCTACAATCTTTAAGAATGTATTTTTCAGTTGATGTATGTATGTATGTATGTAGATAGATAGATAGATATTGTATATATTGTATGTAGATTAATGTATTTTTTTTTTTACATCAACTGACGGTGAGAAATGAATTAGAAACGTTACCACCGCCAAATCAATAACATTTTCACCAGAAACAGAATCAAATATGAGTGACTGACTATCGCTAACGATACAGAGCCACCTCCTTGACAATATCGGCAGGACGATTTGCTTATTCTTAGACCACAATTCTTATATCAGACGATTCTAAGACGACCCAATGTTATTCTCCATAGAGAAAAGCCATAGAGAAAAGCCAGGGGATGAGCGAGTGACGTCAGAGCTTCGGTACTTTATTGTATATTGTGAGATCTGGGTTTTACAATACAGTACACATATCAATATATATAAAAAATGTTTTGGGGATATAAAATACAAAATTGATTCTGTCATTTTTTGCAAACCTAATTGTGTTATTTATTCATAACTTGAAAAGAAAAGCACATCACTCTTTATGTGTCTATGTCTGTGTTTTTTTCCAGCCATGGTAGCAGATTTGGAATAAAACAATTCCAAGTACACATCCTAGAAACTGATGAATGTTTCAATGTTTTTTTAGGCTACTTATGGCATAGAGGGTGGTGCAGAAGATGCAGTCACTCTACTGGCACAGACCAGATCAGTCTCAGGACTGGCAAAACTCACCTGGGACAAAATATGAGGGTAAGAAGCTACATTAGCAAGGCTACTAAGCAAACGCTTGGAGAAACTGACGTCATCGAAAAAGTCACATCTCAGACCTCAACTCCTGCGAGACATGCCATCAAGTGGGATGTACTTCATGACCTATGAATGGTTGAAGAACATTCTCACACCAGCAGGAAAGAGTCATAATGAGCGCAGTGTTCCGAGTATTCTCTTTGCAGGAGGAATGGCTGGGATCGCTAACTGGGCTGTGGCAATTCCACCTGATGTTCTCAAGACTCGTTTCCAAACCGCTCCTGAGGGAAAGTATCCGAATGGATTCCGGGATGTTCTACGTGAGCTGATTAGGGAGGAGGGCGTGGCCTCTCTTTATCGTCAGTCCACATGAATAGAAATGGATGATCCGGTTAAACGCCCCCTACATGCCATCATAAGGCATCCAGACAGTCTCCATAGCTGAGCGGTTAGGACGCGTACCGCACAGGCTTAAATGCCTGACAGCGAGTCCCCGGCTCGAGGACTCGAGGGAGTGCGGTGCCCAGTGTCAAGACTTTCAGATAGGCGGCTGTAAAAAAAATCTGATCCGATTGATATGCCCATATATAGGCATAATGGAGATCCCATGGTCCAGAACCGCCGATCGGGGCATAAAAGGGGCACAGACAGATGGGTACAACAGGTACTCTGACAACGGGTACAACGGGTATTACAAAACCAGATGGGGCATGCATTTCCAACTTGCATTGTTCCTGACTTGCTTTGGTGCCCCTTGGGTACCAGTCTAGTATTTGACAACTACATCATCAAGTAGCAATTTCCCAGAAAGTTTGTTGGCAACACTTTCCATCAAGTCAAGAGCTATGTGGAACTCCATATTTGGGCCAGACTGACATCATTATGCAAGGTACAAGGCAGCCATGCTAAAAGGTGTATTACTCACACTGGCTCTCCAAGCAAACCAATTACTCTCACTGAAGATAACAAACATTGGTCACACATACAGTATGTCTATAAGACTACACTTTTGTTGGTAAAAAGGTCTATCTTTATTTTTTGCATTATTGCTGATGTGACAGCGAAGAAGGTACACACTTCAGAGTTGCAGCTAACTAGAAAATAAATAGTAACAGAAACTATGTCTAAGAAACCAGAACCAGTGAGTCAAGTGAAGAGCTTACTCGCCGGGGGGTTTGGAGGTATGTGCCTGGTCTTCATAGGGCATCCACTAGATACCATAAAGGTCCGTTTGCAGACTCAGCCAAAGCCTAAACCTGGGGTGACCCCCATTTATACAGGAACTTTTGATTGCTTCCGAAAGACCCTCGCTAAAGAGGGTGTAAAAGGCCTATATAAAGGTATGGCAGCCCCTATAATTGGAGTAACACCCATGTTTGCTGTCTGTTTCTTTGGATATGGCCTGGGGAAAAGATTGCTGCAAAAAAAAACTGATGATATTCTTACGTATCCACAGCTCTTTGCTGCAGGAACGTTGTCCGGGGTGTTCACCACAGCCATCATGGCTCCCGGAGAGCGTATCAAATGCCTTCTACAGATCCAGGCAGCATCCAGAGAGGTAAAATATGCAGGGCCCATGGATTGTGCCAAACAGCTCTACAGAGAGAGTGGGATCAGAGGGCTCTACAGAGGCACTGCTCTCACACTTATGCGAGACATGCCAGCAAGTGGGATGTACTTCATGACCTATGAATATTTGAAGAACATTCTCACACCAGCAGGAAAGAGTCATAATGAGCTCAGTGTTCCGAGTATTCTCTTTGCAGGAGGAATGGCTGGGATCGCTAACTGGGCTGTGGCAATTCCACCTGATGTTCTCAAGACTCGTTTCCAAACCGCTCCTGAGGGAAAGTATCCGAATGGGTTCCGGGATGTTCTACGTGAGCTGATTAGGGAGGAGGGCGTGGCCTCTCTTTATAAAGGCTTCACTGCTGTCATGCTCAGAGCTTTCCCTGCCAATGCAGCTTGTTTCTTAGGATTTGAAGTTGCTGTCAAGTTCCTGAATTGGGCAACACCTAATTTGTGATGGATAATGAATCCCAAACCATTTACCACTGCTATTACCGTCAGTCGACATGAATAGAAATGGATGATCCGGTTAAACGCCTTAAGCCTTAAGGACTGTTTCATTCAACCGTCCTGCCCCCTGGTTCACCACTGAGCTCCGAGCCATGAAGACTGCTGGAGAGGCTATCTAACTGTCCACCATCTGGCTTTCAAAGATCACGTCTCGGCCTACAAGGAAGCTCTCTCTCAGACTATGACCCAGTATTACTCCACACTTATTGGGTCTCAGCAGAACCACCCCAGAAAACCATTCTCCACCATCAACAAGCTACTTAGCCCCCTCCCCTCCCCCCTCTGGTGCCCCCGATCTCTGCTCCGGATTCTTGGATTATTTCCAGGAGAAGGTGGATACCATCCATCAGCAGCTGCAGACACCTTCCACCCCTCTGCAGGCACCTCAGTTGCAGGACGCTGCTCCCTCGACTGCATGTCCCCCTTTTGCCTTTGCTCCAGTGGAAGCCACCTTGACCAAGGCCAAGGCCTCCACCTGCTCCCTGGACCCCATGCCCACGGCATTGGTGAAGGCCTGTCTACCCACCCTCTGCCCCATCATAACAGACATCATCAACTCCTCTCTGAAATCAGGCATTGTACCCACCAGTCTCAAAATCGCCTCTGTTACCCCAATACTGAAGAAACCTGGTTTGGACCCTGATGACTATGCTAGCTACCGGCCAATCTCCAACCTTCCTTTCCTCAGCAAGACCCTGGAAAGAGCAGTAGCTGCACAGCTCCATCAGCACATGTCCAACCATGAAGTTTTTGAACCTCTCCAGTCTGGCTACAGAGCCCACCATAGCACCGAGACCGCCTTGATCAAGATCACAAATGATCTCCTCAGGGAAGCTGATCTAGGCCGCATCAGTATCCTGGTTCTTCTGGATCTCTCTGCAGCCTTCGACACCATCTCCCACTCCATCCTCCTCGACCGCCTCTCCACCCACCTCAGACTCACCGGATCCGTTCTCTCCTGGTTCCACTCATATCTCACCAACAGGCAACAGTTTGTCTCCATAAACGGATCCAATTCCCACCCAGTCCCAGTTAACCATGGTGTGCCACAGGGTTCTGTACTTGGTCCCATCCTTTTCACCATTTACATGCTCCCGCTTGGTCAGATCATCCGCCACCATGGTCTACATTTCCATTGCTACGCTGATGACACCCAGTTGTATCTCAGCACCACACCAACCACTCTGCTACCTCCACAATCCATTGTCAACTGCCTCCATGAAATAAAAACCTGGATGACCACCAACCTTCTCAAACTCAACAGCAAGAAAACAGAGCTCATGGTCATGGGTCCCAAGGCGCAGCTTCAGAAGATTGGCGATTTCCTCCTCCATGTGGATGACGGCTCCATCTCTCCATCCGCTGAGGTTCGCAACCTGGGTGTTATTTTGGACTCTACCCTCTCCTATCAATCCCACATCAAATCCGTCACCAAATCCGCCTTCATCCACCTCAAAAACATTTCCAGACTACTGCTGAGACCCTCATCCACTCTTTCATCTCCTCCCGCCTGGATTACTGTAATGGTGTCCTGTTCGGGCTCCCCAATAAAACCCTGGACAGATTGCAGTATGTGCAAAATTCAGCTGCCAGAGTGCTCACCCGCACCAAACGCTGGCAGCACATCACTCCCACCCTCAAACACCTCCACTGGCTTCCGGTCAAGTTCCGCATCACTTACAAACTACTCCTCCTCACCTATAAAGCTCGCCATGCCCTAGCCCCAGGGTACCTCTCGGACCTCCTGGACGATTACATCCCAGAGCGGGACCTGAGGTCTTCCGACTTGGGGCTTCTCACCACCCCTCGTAGCAACATGCGGACCCTTAGTCCATACTGCTATTCATAGGGCTGCACTTGTGTCATGTGTTTCGCTAGCCAATCACATTACAGCTAGTGGTGATGACACTAGCTGTAATGTGATTGGCTGACTTTGCAAAAGTATAGATTTGCATTGACAATGGAAGGGTTAGGGGTGTAGACTGTGTCGTGGACTATTGGCCAATCACGGTGCAGGATTGGTCAGTATCCAAAACTCACTTATAGGGGGCGGTTACACCGCCCCAAAAATCACACCCAGTGTGAAGTGGGCGGTGTGTGGTCATCACAACATGACTCACTTAAAAAAACAATAAATGTGTTTAAGTCCATACTGCTATTCATAGGGCTGCACATGTGTCATGTGTTTCGCTAGACAATCACAGTCCTGAATTTGCAAAGTCAGCCAATCACATTACAGCTAGTGGTGATGACACTAGCTGTAATGTGATTGGCTGACTTTGCAAAAGTATAGATTTGCATTGACTGTGGAAGGGTTAGCGTTGTAGACTGCGTTGTAGACTATTGGCCAATCACGGTGCAGGATAGGTCAGTGTCCAAACCTTACTTATAGGGGGGGGTTACACCGCCCCTAAAATCACACCCTGTGTGAAGTGAGTGGTGCCTTTGATGAGCCCCGTATTGACCCCCGTATTGATGTTGTCATCAATGTTTGTGGACCGACATAGAAAACAGACTAGAATATGTGAGACCCGTGCTATTTTAACCAAAGAAAATCACTTACCCTATCTTTAACCATAGTTTTCTAGAAATGTTCTGATTCTTAGATTAGAACATCTAAGGATTAGAACATGTTAGCTTGGCTAAGATGTTCAATCAGCCAAGCTAACATGTCGAATGTTAGCTTGGCTGATGGCACTGATGTCACTTCGAAACATGTAAACAATGTTTCGAAGTGACACACCTATTTATAGGTCTCTATTTCGTCATGCGTCTCGCTAGCCAATCAAAGCACACCCTTTCAACATATTGTCACGTGATGCTTGACCAATGTTAGCTTGGTGGACACACGGTGGACACCACTCAAAAAATATATATATGTTTAAACAAAATCTTGTTAAAAAAAAAGAAACCTGACGATGATGTCACCGGTAGGTGGTTTTCTGAAGTGTCCACAGCCGTCCTATATTTAACACAGACCAAGTAGATTTTAATACTCTTTTATCATGACCATTAGTGCAAACCAATTATATGAAGATAGGTTGAAAATTGGTGAAGTCATCCTTTAAGAAACAAGTGAAGTTCTCACTAAACCACATTGTTTCAGAGGACATATAGACACACATATAATAGTTATTTCTCCCCATTATGTTCAGTAGTACAGTGGGTGACCATTGACTTTGTCGCTTTTCATAAGAGAATCACTTCACTCATTTGGCTCACCCGCTTTGCAGTAAATTTAAGTTCCAAATACTACCACAAGGTGCCGCTTTGGAGTCACTTTTTTTGTGACAGAGAGACAGACAGACATACATACAGACAGACAGACAGACAGACAGACAGATGTCTTATATTATTATTATTAATAATAATAATAACTAGCAATAATTACGTGTGCTTAGAGCGTTTAAATTGGGTTTTCTGTTCAGCGTCGGGCAGTCAGGAACGCATCTCTGTCATTTCAGAAATGTTCAGACACACATTGGTTTCTGTCTGTCTGTCTGTCTGTCTGTCTGTCTCAAAAGTCTGTGGAGAGAGAGAGAGAGACAGACAGACAGACAGACGTCTTATATGTTTTTTTTTCCCCGCATCAATTTCTGTATAGTAAGATTCTACCTCCTTCCTCTGTAGATGAAATAGTCCAGTTAGTGTAGCGGTTAAAACTAATATCTGGTGATTTTACGACCCGGGTTCGAATCCCACGCTACAAGCATGCTGACCTGCTATTTTTACTTTTACTTCTACTCCACTACATCTCAGAGGAAAATATTGTACTTTTACTCCACTACCATTATTTGAACGCTTTAGTTACTAGTTACTTTGCAGATATAAATCATTACATTATAAAACATACATTATTTGCCCTATTTCACATAGTCTATTTGAAAATGGCCGATCTACAAGCTCACAACGCATTGCGACGCATTGTGAGCTTGTAGATCAGCTATTTTCAAACATTTCAGTACTTTAAGTATATTTGCCAATACTTTTGTACTTTTACTTTGATTGAACTCAAGTAACATTTTGAGTTCATCCATGACCGTAACAGACGACCGTCATGTGATCCATGGCCAACAGCGAGGCGTTTGTTTTCATTCTTATAAGACCGCGTGGCTCATTTATATGCACGTGAAAGTAACTAAGCGGAAAGTAACTAAGTACATTTACTCCATGTCCACTTGTTGCTGACGGTGGTAGTGTAGGAGCAGCGCTGTAAAAGCCCCAAGCGTCATCGGTGCAGGAAAGATGCGTATTTGGTTGTACACACGGAGACGCATGGGTGGCGTTTTCAGTCGGAATTCAAATCATGATGCAACACTTTGTGAGCTTGTAGATCGGCTATTTTCACTACTTTTATGGGACACTGTTGTACAACAAAGTAGAATTCATTTGTGAAGAAAGAAAAACCCATTAACAGTTGAAAATAGCCTACACCAGAGGTTTTCAACCAGTGGTCCGGGGACCACCAGTGGTCCTTGAGGGGGTTCCAGGGGGTCCCCAGCCAAATTAATAGTTAGCAACCAAATTGACCCTTATGTGTCTGTAACTCTTAATGTACAAATGGAACCAAATGGACCCTGACGGGTCCATTTGGTTCCATTTGTACACTCTCAGAGTTAAATGAACACTGATGATGGTGATACAGTGTAGATTGGGACGCCCAAGAAATCTAAATGGTTGAGTCCCTGGCATATCTTTTCAAATGGGGGTCCCTGGGCTAATATGTGTCAATTTGGGGGTCCTTGATGGGAATACGGTTGAAAACCACTGGCCTACACCATTTCTGCCCATCCCTCTAACTTCATGTAGGCGCATTAAAAATATCAAAATTGGCCGCTCTGAATTTGTATCTGAACAAATACTTTGATAGAAGAGATAGGCCTACAGAGGTACTGTAGGGGGGAGGGGGAACCTGATAGCAGAGTTCCTCACTTGGCTTATTTGGAATAGGCTGCATATGATTAACATAACCGGTTTGGCAAGAGACTGGGCCAGTGTTGTAGGCTAGTGCTAATTTTGGAAGTGGGGGAGCGCGGTTCTTGAGCGGATTGGAGTTTTTTTTTTGTTACTTTATTTTGGTTTTAGGGTTAAGCTCTGATCCACCCGTCCCCCCCTCCCACGAAAGCCCCCCGACCCCCCGCACGCAACCACTCTGCAACGCAACCACTCTGCAACGCAACCACTCTGCGGCAGGCTGCGCCAGGCCGCGCTGCGCTAAAACGCACTGTCTGTGCCTGTGGTGGCCTACTGAAAGCTAATAACATAGTAGTATGACATGGGTGCAATTATATTCAATGATATTCAATTGTTTTGGGGAAAACACATGGCTCATCATGCTTAATTAAAGAGAGACTCACTTGCCTTTTCTTAGTGCTTTTCATTGTTTGGACAGAAGAAATTGTAAACATTTAGCCAATATTCGATCATCATTAAATAACAGGCAGTGAACTGACAAACTGGTGACAGCATGTCATGGATACCACATTAATTCTTAAACAATATTGAGGAGGAAATAAGTATAAACGAGGAAATAAAATAAAACAAACCAAACCAAAAAGACGCCAATAACCCCTGTCTTATAAAAACTGCCAAAGTGGGTCGGGGGTTATCTGACATGACAGGCTGTGCCACTTTGGTTTTTGTGCTTTCTGCCGTGTGATGTGCTCGCAGCCAAGTCTTGACATAAGGCTCTGGATTCCAGGACCTGAGCGGAGGTCCATGCTGTCTAAACATCAGAGCCGACACACGTTCTGTATGCAGTCGCGAACGGAGTGATGTTATTATGAGGTTCAATGTTCATCAAACTAAAGCCACACACGCATTCTGCCGAGCGTATATTAAAATGCGACGTTTATTAAACGTGCTGTCACAGATGATGTGATCATCTTATAAAAAAATGTAAGCATATGCCAAGATAACTGAGACTATATAGCTGATGATGAGCTAAATATATTTAGAGAGAGAGAGAGAGAGAGAGAGAGCGCCCATAAAGTAGTAGTGGAAATAGCCGATCTACAAGCTCACAAAGTGTTGCACCATGATGCTTTGCGAGCTTGTAGATCTGCTATGTTTTAAAATAAAAGTCTGTCTGTTGGTTTTATGAATATTAATCCATTATACATACATTATATATATAACGCACTGGCCAATACAAACTAATAGACGAGATACTGTATCATATTCACCATTTAACTTCCACTTCCAGCATTTTATTGATTAAGACAGGACATTTTAAATGCAGCTCAAACAACAGTTGGCTATGTAGTAGGCCTACACGTTTAAAAAGAATGATTTATATGGTCATCGCGTGGGATTCGAACACGGGTCGAAAAATCACCGAGGATCAGTTTTAACCGCTACACTAGCTGGACTGTTTCATTTACAGAGGAAAATGTTGGAATACTACTACACAACAATTGATGCGAGAAAAAAAAAAAACATATAAGACGTCTGTCTGTCTCTCTCTCTCTCTCCATGGACTTTTGAGACAGACAGACAGACAGAAACCAATGTGTGTCTGAACATTTCTAAAATGACAGAGATGCGTTCCTGACTGCCTGACGCTGAACAGAAAACCCAATCTATTGGCAAGAGAAAAAAATACGTCTCGTTTTATCAATTAAGACGTTAAAATTAAACTAATGTTAAGCGCAGCATCATGCTATCTAGCTTTATTTGCTTAATATTTTGCTTAATATAAATGTCACATCTTGTACTGTAAGCAACATACAGGATCTTTCTCTGTCTTTCTAGGAAAAACAGTGCCTAAAAACCCCAAAACAAACAATTTTGCTATTCAAATGAGCTATTGGCATGATAAAACATACGTTTACATTTTCCAAAGCATGTGTCAAAACATAATACAAAAGTGTAAAGTAATGTATGTACAGTTTGGAGAGGATATACAGTAACTAGTAACAAATATATTCTTGCTGTCTGCTGTGGGCTGTAGGCAGCTGTAGGCAGTAGACCGCTGCTGCCCCTAGTGGCACAGAGTGGAAATCATACATGCCCTGCATGAAACGCATGAGAAGAATGAAAATAAACGACAAAGTCAATGGTCACCCACTGTATGTGTTCAGAGATGTTATTAATAATTGGATATTAAAAATGAATGTTTCCTGCATTTTTGTGTGAGCGGGGAACATATAACCTTTTTTTTGTTAATGGGGAACATAGAACCTTTTTTTGGGTAAACGGGGATCATAGAACCTTTTTTAAGGTAAAAGGGGAACATAGAACCCAGGGAACATAGAACCTTCTTTGGGTAAGTGGGGAACATAGAACCTTTTTTGCGGGGAACATACAGTAGAACCTGGGGAACATAGGTACGGTCCCCTCTACTCTACTCTAATTACTGAGGTCTCTTCAGGAGGATCTGCACGAGAGGGTAGCTGTCCTGGAGGCCTGGATGGCGGAACAGGGCACAAGGACCACCAGAGGAATAGAGCCGTGGAGGTCAAAAGGTGTGTAGGCAGAAATCTTAATCTGTAGACTCACCAGTTTCTGCATCTCCTCAACGTGGTGTCTGACTCTGATATGGTTAACTCCCCCAAAATGCATGTTATGTTATGTTATTTATTTATTTATTTATGTGAAAACATATATGTTATACAATTTCCCAGTAGATCTGTGCCTTAGTTAAATAGTAAAATCTGGTGATTTTACACATTACCTGGAAAGAGAGCATGCTCAGCACCCTCATTAATAGTTGCATTGGGAAATGGGATGATGTCCGCAGAATTATCATGTGGTTGGGGAGTAATAAGTTAGTCTATATGCATTTGCACTGTACAGTAATTATTTCATCATTATTTGGTGCGAGTTAAATCGGTGGTCTCGGACTCTCCAAAATGTCTATGCAACCCAAACATTACAATGTACAAGTTGTTTTTAAATGTGGATTTTGAAACTAAACTGCTCAAAAAAAGTTCAGAAACGTAACTTCGGTCAATTTTATCTCCACTTTAATAATACCAATTGGTATTGTGTTTTATATCATTTTTATCGTTGATTAGTCACCTTTACAACGAGATACAGCTTGTAAGAATCGGGCATTCGTGGAATGAGCAACACAGCTAAACGTGTGGGTAGCGCCTCCAAAACATTTGCCAAAATCACCCAATATGCTTCTGTTGGTGATCGCTCTTGTTTTGAGCAACCTGCCAGCACACACCTGCTGAGAGGTGTGTGCCAGTAGTCACAGGTGTGTGACTGCCTCACAGGTGAGTGACTGGCACCTGAACATGGGTTCTGCAACTTTGCTGAGTTGGAGTGTGTATGCTCCAAGCAGCAACACTGCCCCCATGGAAAGATGCCATGTTTGTCCCTTCAGGATGAGGCCTGTGCAATAGGGCAAGTGAAGCTGGTGTTCCGTTATGCAGAGTGACAGCATTATTTGGTGTCAGCTGAGACTGAAGTCAACAAGGAAGACAACAACCCAAGACCCCTTGCTTCACTGAGGAACCATAGATTTACAGGCCAGATTTGCACAACGGAACCGAAGACAGATGTCAAAGTTGCAGGGCCCATGCTCAGGTGCCAGTCACACCTGTGACTGGCACACACCTCCCTGCAAATGGTACCAGGGCTGACATCAAATAATGCGTAATCTGCGTAACGGAACACCAGCTTCACTTGCCCTATTGCACAGGTCTTATCCTGAAGGGACAAACGTGGCATCTTTCCATGGGGGCAGTGTTGCTGCTTGGAGCATGCACACTCCAACTCAACAAAGTTACAGAACCCATGTTCAGGTACCAGTCACTCACCTGTGAGGCAGTCACACACCTGTGACTACTGGCACACACCTCTCAGCAGGTGTGTGCTGGCAGGTTGCTCAAAACAAGAGCGATTACCAACAGTAGCATATTGGGTGATTTTGGCAATTTTTTTGGAGGCGCTACCCACACGTTTAGCTGTGTTGCTCATTCCACGAATACCCGATCCTTACAAGCTGTACCTCGTTGTAAAGGTGACTAATCAACGATAAAAATGATATAAAACACAATACCAATTGACCGAAGTTAAGTTTCCGAACTTTTTTTGAGCAGTTTATATTGTGGTTCATCGCTACAGTGACGTGGAGGACATAGATGAAAGAGTTGAAAATCCCTCAAACAACTATGTAAAGGTCAGCATTTGCTTTTCTCTCTCTCTCACACGCACACGCACACACTCTAACTAATCATTTGATTCCATCCATATGCATTCATTTGATTCACATCTTCTGCTGATGCAGGCCCAGGACACCCAGGACTCCCTTGAACACCTCGCCCCAAAGCCCGTTTGCTGCATAACCCCCACCCATGACCCCCAGTCTAACCAGACCCCCAACCATGACCCCCAGTCTAACCAGACCCCCAACCATGACCCCCAGTCTGACCAGACCCCCACCCATGCTACCCAGCCCTGGCATCCAGAACCAGACCTGTAAGCCACAGGTACAGCTCCAGTGTATGAATATAGCTATCATTTGATGTCAACTATAAGCTTCTGTCCAAGTATGAAAAGAAATACTGTTAATGTTTGCAGATGTTTTTGCTTAAATACTGAGCTTAAGGTGTGATTTGTTACCATTGCATAACTTGCATAGTCATTGTGACTGCAGTGGTAATTTGTTATTTCCTATGTTAATTGTCAAGGTGCCAGTAACTAATTATAGCTTTTTCTGTTTGTTACTGCAGAACTGTTGTTGATAACACTGTGGAATACTAGAATTTAATACAATTACAAAAGGGATTCATGTCTCCTCGTCCATTCATTGCACCCTGACGGATGCACCATCTTGGCTATTGCTGCTGACACACATAAGAACCAGTCCTTGGTCTATCCCTTATTAACATATCGTGACCTTTTTTTCCTCTTTTTTTTTTTAGGCGAGAACAGAGACCAAAACCCTGGAAGATTTTCTTAAAATTTGCAACAAAATCAGCAGACATCTGTCTAAACCACCTGACACAAAATATTATCCAGCAAACGGGTTTTGGGGCGAGGTGTGCAAGGAGTTAAACGCACCAAACACGTGGAATAATCAGAGAAAGTTCCAGCTGAGGCACCAACGGCGGACCAAGGTAAACTCGAGATATTCTGTATTTGTGTTGGTTATGATTCATTCAAGGCAGAACAATGGGAACATTCATTATATTGGCCCTCAGTCTTTGCAAGGTTAAATGTAATTAGTTAGTTTTTTACTTTTACAGCCTAAGCAAAATGTAGTCTTTTGGGCGACGCGTTGGGAGCTTGTAGATCTGTTATTTTTACTCTTATAGTGCGACACTCCTGAATGATGAAGTAGAGCATTCATGAAAAAAAACATACAAAGTTGAAATATGTTAATACAAGGTTTCTTCCAGACAGCGACGATATATGATTTAAAGGGATTGATTGATGTACTTTATTTAGTAAGACATGAGAACAACAGTACATGGAAGTACAAATTCACAATACGAGGTCTACTAAACTGGAAGACTCATTAAAGCACTGAGCTCGTTTCAAATGAGTTCCCCGATAATTCACATTCAAAACAAATGTGGGTCATTTTATCGTCTACTCAGGCTTTTGAGAGCCCCCCCAGACTGTTTAAGTTGCTTGATTCAGTATTTAGATAAGCTGAAGTCTCTGCGGAAGTTCATCAGTGTACATCAGGGATCTTACAGTTCTCATCTATGGCAGGGAAACACTGTCCAGTTTAAGTTTGACCGGGAGGCAGTCTGGGGCTCACAAAGATATGTTGTCAAAGCCACCACTGGATAACACAAAGCCTGATGCTATATTTGGTGAGCATTTAATCTAATTAAAGAAAAAAAACTAAATGCCTACATATTTTTTGTTGGAGGTGATATTGATTGAGTTACTCAGTAACTGACAATAATTCCCATTTGACTGAAGGACTATTTCCACATTATGCCACAACCTGCGGTTTGCTGGTATAATATCTGGACCAGAAAAGTAAAACATGTACAATGGTCAAGTAGTAAATATTTGTTCATTTGATGGGTTTGTCATTTGTCTGCTCTCTTCGGCACTACACACACCTGATGGGAGGATGCCTCCATTCTAGCATGATAGACAGTATCTGGAAAAAGCTGTGAGCAAGGTTCTGAAAGTTGAATGATTATATTTACGCATTGTTCATATTTAATGGTGTATTTTGAGAATAAATTCACCAAAAAAGAAACCACAGCAGAGTAACCATGTGTCCAAACTAAATTTTTAAAAAAATTTATGTGATTTCTCAAGTCTACTCCCCTATGTAAAAGTCAAGATAGGACCCTAAAAAAAGGTACATGTAGTTGTGTTCTGTGTTAGGAGGAATTGTATAGCTGATAATGTCATTTCCCGGCAGGGGTGGAGGTTATGACAAAGTTTAACCCAAATACAGGGATAGACTGGCACAACCAGCTTTGTGGTTCTTGAACTCACATATAAGAGAAGCAGAATTTGCAGAACTGGCATGTGCACACAGCAGAGCAGAGTACATGGCTAACACTCAACTCATTACAGTGTACAGGTGTGTGTCTATATATACACACACACAAGCTAACTACACACAGGTGCAAGTCAAATGGCAATCAAACACAGGATAGGCTGGGGCTAACAGGACACAGGTGAAGATGAACCATAATCTCAGGGTGGATGAGACAAGACAAGGGCAAACAGGAAACACCCAAATATTACTACAAAATTAAATACCAGAAACACTAACACTGCAAAATAAGAAATACAGATCTGACAGTGTCAAGTCCCTTTCTAGTTTTGCTCCAAAGGACACAACTCAAACTTCCAAACTCAATCAACTTTTTATTTTCCAACTTGTTTTTTTTATTTTTAGGCTTTGGTTGAACAGTCTACAATGGTAGTAGATTAGTTGTTTAGTTAGGTTGTAAACCTTTAACACAGAAATAAAGATTAGCAACATTGCCATTTTACAACAAATCATAGCATTTTTTTAAAACAACTTCATGTTTTCAAACAATAAAGTTTTAAACAATAAATGTTTAAAAACAATAAATGTTCCAAATAATTAAAGCCCTTAGACCAAACAATAAGCGTCTTTGAAAATAACAATAAAGACACATTTTCAGAAAAATAACTTATGCAAAAGCTTGTAGATGGGCTCTTTTTCACTTGGCATTTTAAACCTTTTTTAACATGGCAAATTCATGAGTTCTACATTTTAGTAGTTTTAAATAAAATAAACTGAATTTTAGCTTTGTAACATTGTATTCTTTAGCATTTTATACTTTTGACTTCAACACAAATTAGGTCAATGCTGCAATGTGCTCCTCAACTATTTCTGCAATGTGTTCCTTACTTTACAACTTTAGCAGTTAAAACTGACACATTAAGCCACATTGCAACATATTAAAGCAGCAATTCAAACAAAGTAAATAAAACAATTCACTGACCATTGGTGTCGTTAGGCTCAACTCTACACTGTAGTGTGTCAAGTCCCTTTCTAGTTTTTCTCCAAAGGCACCCGATCTACTAAGGACACAAGGACGCAACTCAAACTTCCAAACTCAGTCAACTTTTTATTTTCCAACTTGTTTCTTTTCATTTGTTGGCTTTGGTTGATCGGTCTGGTCAATCATCAATAGTAGTAGATTAGTAGTTTAGTTAGGTTGTAAACCTTTAACACAGAGAAAAATAAAGATTAGCAACATTACCATTTTACAACAATCATAAAAAAAATTAAACAACTTTATGTTTTCAAACAAGGTTTTAAACCAATACAGTTTTAAAACAAATGTTTTAAACAATAAATTTTCCAAACCAATAAATGTTTTTAAAACAATAAATGTTTTAAAACAATAAATGTCTAAAACAATAAATGTTCCAAACAATTAAATGTTTTAAACTAGTAGATGTTCCAAACAATTAAAGCCCTTAGACCAAACAATAAGTGTCTTTACACATAATGATTAAAGTCAATATTTTTAACCATTTTAAATGAATTAACCATTTAAAAAGACAGATCTTAAGAAAAATAGCTGATCCACAAGCTTGTAGATCGGCTCTTTTTCACTTGGCATTTTAAACCTTTTTAACAGGCAAATTTATGAACTCTACATTTTAGTAGTTTTAAATTAAATAAACATGTTTTGCTTTGTAACCTTGTATTCTTTTGCATTTTATACTTTTGACTTTTCAACACAAATTATGTCAATGCTGCAATGTGTTCCTCAACCATTTCTGCAATGTGTTCCTTACTTTACAACTTTAGCTGTTAAACCTGACACATTAATCCACATTGCAACATATTAAAGCAGCATTCAAACAAAGTAAATAAAACATTTCACCGACCATTGGCGTCTTTGGGCTCAACTCTCCACTGGAACTTGGAGTTTCTCTCCTTCTCTGGAGAATGTTTGTTTGAAAAGAGCATCTCTGGTCCTTTTCAAGTGCTCCCAATCTGATGACGAGCAGCCATTTTGCTACTGCACTCTGGGAAGTGTAGTGCTGTTTGAGTAGTTGTAGTTTTTTGACCATATAAGGAAGAGGATCTGGCAATGAAGCTCCACTCCTGAGTCAAAGCTCCAGTTTTGACTTAACACCTCCGACTTGAGCTCCTGGTTTTCCAAAACCCAGAGAGGTCACACAAATCCTTCTCGCCTCTGGTTGTTCTTCAGTGGGAAGTAGATTGACAATGCGTCTGACATCTCTGAAGAGTTGTGGCCGGGGTTTTGGTTTGGAGCCAAATTTGGAGTCTTTTACATTTTCTCTTTTGGGCTCTTCTTTGCGGTTTTCCTTTGTGATGGGAACAGGATAGCTGGGAAAGATCTTCACAAGCACATCTCTTACGATGCCTTTTCTGTCAGTGTTGACACAGACCACTCTAGCCAGCTTGTACTGGGGCATTTTGGTCAGCCAACCAGACCACACCATCTCCAACAGCAACATTTTGCTCTTTGGTGTGCCATTTGTTCCTTGTGAACAAATCAGGTCCAGCGAATTGGCTCCACTTCTTCCAGAATTTGCTGACCTCTGCCTTCACACCTCGGGTAACTACTTTGAGTCTGGTTCTTTTCTTGAGTCTGAGCCAGGTTCTTTTCTTGACCTCATGCTTCACTCCATACGGGCCACGCAGGTCCATGGTAGTGACTGGTGAAGTGGTTAAGGGTGCAGCTGGGCCTGTTTGCTGTAGAGGCAGGTCAGCCATGATTTGTTGACACCGCTTTGCCTTGTTTATCCTGCAAGCCACACGGCTGTCAACCAGTTCTTCGCCAGTCAGCACAGCTCGCTTGGGTGATGTTGCCTCCCACTTTTACTTTGTTTTGAGTTGAGTTTGGAAGTTTGAGTTGCGTCCTTGTGTCCTTTGGAGCAAAACTAGAAAGGAACTTGACAGTTGAAAAAAAAAGAGTTTTCATAGATTTCATAGATAGCTTCAAGTTCAAGATCCTCGGTGTACAAATCGAGGAGGACCTCAAATGGGAGACGCACACCACACACGTGAAGAAAAAGGCTCAGGAGTGACTGTATTGGCTCCGCCGCCTGAAGAAGCTCGGAGTAGGACATTGCATCCTCAGGCTGTATTACAACAGTTCAGTTGAAGGCATCCTAACAGGCTGTGTCACGGCCTGGTATGGGAACTGCACTGCGCTAGAAAAGATCAGCCTACAGCGAGTAGTGCGATCGGCAGAGCGAATAATGGGAGGCGAGCTCCCAGCGCTCCAGGAACTGTACAAAAAGTGGTGCGTGGTCAAAGCCAAGCGCATCATCAAGGACAAGCACCACCCAAGTCACAAACTGTTCAAAACCAAACAACGACCGCGACCGGGCAAGGGGCCCTACCGCAGTATCAAGAGTTCCACCACCAGGTTCTGGTGCAGTTTTAATCCGGCTGCTGTCAGAATAATGATTGAGGCATGAGCCTTGTTCAGCAGCCTGACAACAGGCGGTACTTTCCAGCTGGTCGCAGACTTTTCTGGCTCTTCCTGAACACACCTGTGGATTATACCAGGGACAAATGACTTGGACTTATCTCCCCCTCGGACATACCTGTGGACTACACCCGGTACAAATGACTTTTTTTGACTCTCCCTCATGGAGCTACTTGCGGATTATACCAGGGTCAGTCCACCTTAGGTGGACACGCACTGACCTTTTGCACCTTAATCCCATGTATTTTTTTAGTGTGCTCTTTTTTTTCTCTAAGCGCCTTAACGTCCATAGGTATATCATGCACAGTACACATACATTGCTGCTATGCTCAGGCACCTTAGTTTTTTTTCTTATCTCAGGTACTTTGTAAATATGTAGATAACTTGTTTGGCCTTCTGTTGTTCTCTTGTTTGATCTCCTTCCCACTTGCCCCCCATCCCTCTTCTTCTTCTTCCTCTCCCCCCTCTTCTTTCTATGGAAATTAACGTTGCGATGGGAACGATGCACAAAAACAAATTTCACCCACTTTTTTACCTTGTAAACCTGTGATGTGACAATAAACCTGATTCTGATTCTGATTCTGAATCTTACCATAAACAGTTTATAAACTTCACCGTTGGCTCTGTCTGCTCTTCTTTTCCCCACCAAAAATAGCCGATCTACAAGCTGACAAGTCCTCGAAGTGTGTTTACAGTCATTGTATAGTATTTTGCTCTGGTAATCCACTCTAAATCTACCCAGGGCCCTTTCCAGCTGTGCTGTGAGTGTCCATATCTCTGCCTCATGTCAGATTTCCACACTCTCCTCATCCCATGTAGGACATTCTAAGTGCCCTCCGGACCTTCAGGTCCTGTTCCGTTTAAGCAGTCCAGGCCCCACGATAATTTTAAGTCCTCGACTACCTCAAGCACCATCCCATCGACATTTTCTTGGCATTCTTGACATTGAGCAATGGTTCATAAATGTTTGCCTGAATGCCTGGGGGACCGCTCATAATTCCAACGTCACATTATTCCGACCATTAAGTTAGTGTGAGGTTAGGGTATGCCTGTAATATGTTTGCCTTCCACTATACGGCCCTTTCTACCCAATAGAAGAGTTTTTCTCTGTGTGGTGGTGGAAGATATGTGACTGCAGCCCAATCCCTTGAAGGTAATGTAATTGGCCTGTGCATTGTAGAATACTAGAAGTTCGGGCCGCGTACGTCTAGCGTGACGCGTCGTTCACTTTGCAGTGCCACCTTACAGGCACCTCACAGTGTGAGAGAGAGTTTTGTGCTCTCCTAAATCCGGGGCAGGCTTTGAAAGTACCCACTTCAGAAAGAGGTGACGTGCATCACCTCTCCAATGACCAAAACCCACTATGGAAGCCGTCGAACTGGTGCGATCTGACGGCATCCTAGAATTTATAGGTAGGATGTGATGTCATGCGTGATGTCATGCTGTTTGTGTCCATATTCGGGACGACCGTCTCATCGTGATGTCATCGTGATGTCAGATTACGTCACACTGGCTACATACAACGTTACAACGTACATACGACAACCGACATGGCGCAGGATTCAAATTGTATATATAGATTGTCAAGGCTGGATCCCCAAATATGGATGTTTAGATTTTACATCATGCTTACGTCACTACAGAGTCACTTCTCTTCAACTGAGGAACCTTCATGTTTACCATATTTTACAAAATAGGTAGCAGCAGTCCAAACAGGATCCTTGGGCTGTACTGTACTGCATTGCTTTGCTTCACAATCGCCTAAGCGTCTATTGTGTTGTGACCGACGCCCTGACATTATTGGTCCAGAACACACCCTCCTATCCTTACCAGATCTGAACACATTTAAAACGTCATGCGCCAATGGCTCATGCTAATCATGACGCAGAGGACTACGGATACGACCTGTTTCCCGACAGGAATAAAAGAAGATTCAATAAAGGATCTCTTGCAGAGAGGCTGTTCACTTCCAATCACAAGTGTCAGGCCATGTTACAGCATACGATAGAAACTAGTCCATACGCAAAACTCCTCCTTAGAGCCATGAAAAGTTCGGGATGTGCAGTGTTTAAAGACCGCCATTTTTCCTGTGAAGATTGCGACGGCGCTGTCAGCGGGGGGTTTGACTCGGCCTCGTCTCAAATCGTCTTGTGCCAGAATAACCTTCACCAGCAGTCACACGTGAACAGAGTGGTCACACACGAGCTCATCCATGCTTTGGACCACTGTCGGGCACACGTGGACTGGTTCAACAACGTCAAACATTTGGCTTGTTCAGAGATTCGAGCGCACAGCCTCAGTGGGGACTGTTCCTTCAGCAACGAAGTCGCCCGATTTCACTTTGGCTTGAAGCGGCAGCATCAGGAGTGTGTCCGGGGACGAGCCGTGCGCTCCATCCTGGCCGTGAGGAAGATCACCAGAGAAGAGGCCGAGAAAATAGTGCATGAGGTCTTTGACACATGCTTCAATGACCACACGCCGTTCGGTCGGATTCCACACGGCCAGAAGGACGCAGAGTTCGCCTTCAGAGATTATGAGAACAGAGAACGATATTATGCAAACCTTTAACATGTCCATAAGAACACTCAGTGTAATGGCCAAGGATGCTTTGACAATTATGCCCCCCCCCCCCCCCAAATGGTTAATGACCACAATACCCACAGCAAAATAACCAAGAAGGAACTCAACTCAAGGAACATCTCGTCTCGTTCAGTCGATGCACTTTTTGTCCCACTTTAGAAAAAAAGTTTATAATTATTAAGACCAGCACCTAAGAACAGTGAGGGCCCCTAACTCATCCTCAGTTCTAACCATTAACTTAACCACTTAACCCAAGCATCCGTAATGTGGGGAAAGCTTTCACAAAAAATAGCAGATTGATAAGCCCACAACGTGTCAAGCTGTAACGCGTTGTGAGGCTATTTTCAGCGAAAGCTTTCCCCACAATAACAGAAAATTATACTAGTATAGAGACCTGGGACTTTGGTCAACCATGGGGTTTAAGTGGTTAACTTTACTTTACTTAACTTTACTTAACTTTACTTAACTTTACTTTACTCTTAACTTAACTGTTCTGGGTTTTCATTTTATTCCAGTAGCCTCTTGTGTTGTATTCATTTTGTTTGAGTTTAATCTTTTTTGTAATATATGGTTATGCTAAAAAGACCAACCAGAATGCCCTCTATGCAAGTTTGAGCTGAACAGATTTTTGATTGATTGGATATTTTATTGACAGTTTAAAAGGTACGGACAGCTCGTTAAAAAAGGCAAATAAATAAATCATAAATAGTCAAATACTTGACTATCTGTCAGACATTTGATGCCCCACAAAAACACAGGAGTTCAGGATTTATCAGCTGGATAACGAACATGGAGTATTGTGTCACTTGAAAAATAGCAACAGCTAGAATGGGACTTAATTTACAATCCGCCACTGCGGTGAGGTGACACGATTATAATTTTGTTTTAAGAAAGTATAAACTCAATTAAGTTTAGGTGTAGAATAGTAAATGTTAATAGGAACTCTTACACATTGAATGGGGCTGTGACCTTAATTTGCTTCACTGTCCCTCACACAAATGCTAACTCTCCGACCCCCTAATTATAACTTAGCACAGTAATTTAACTTGAGAGCTGTCGATAATTAACGAATGTCCACAGACATCATACTATAATAATTGGAGAAGATTGAGTTGTATTATGAATGCTACTAAGCCAATTACAGTCACAGAGGTAGAACAGGCTATTTATCCATTGGTGTGAAAAAGCGGCTTAAAGATAGTCAGCCTCTAATGACGTTTGTGTGTGTGTGTGTGCGTGTGTGTGTGTGTGTGTGTGTGTGTGTGTGTGTGTGTGTGTGTGTGTGTGTGCGTGCGTGTGTGCGTGCGTGCGGTGCGTGCGTGCATGCGCACCTGTGTACATGTAAGCATGCAAACATGCCTGTGTGTGTCCCTATATCTGTGTGTATACAGCTGTCAATCTAGTGAGTGTACCGTATGTGTGTGAGTTTTAATTAATGCATTCATGTCTGTGTGTGTGTGACTTTAAATGCTGTGAACCTATTCAAAAGAAATTAAGAATATAACTGAAGAGAGTGCGGATAATCCTGTCATTGTATGACTGTCATGTTGTCTTTGCCTGTACTTGCATGTACAAACATCTGCGCATGCATGCTTGCAACAGCAAAAAACGTATAATCATGTTAGACGTGCCCAAATATGGAATGTCGCTGGGAAGTTGCCGGGAGTTCTGCATACATTCCCTTGTCCCTTTTATGCCCATACTGTATATGGAGATTCCAGAACTCTCCCCAAGCTGATTGGTTGAAACACTTGCCCATATACGGAGCTCCCCCAAACTCATTCAAGCCGGTGCGTCATCATTATCTTGTTATTCTGAATGTAGTCGTTGTGTCTTAGGACATTTTCCTCCAAGATGCCAATACAGTGCAGCTGTTGTTCTGAAAAGCGTGCGGCACTGAGACGTCCAAAGACCGGCCACTCGCTGTGCAAAGAGTGCTTCTTTGGCGCCTTCGAGGAGGAAGTGCATCAGACCGTTGTGGCGGCGAAGCTCTTCAAACCTGGAGAGACAGTAGCGATCGGTGCCTCTGGCGGAAAGGATTCCACGGTGCTGGCGTACCTAATGAAGACGCTAAACGAGCGATACGACTACGGACTCAATCTCGTGCTGCTGTCAGTGGACGAGGGAATCTCGGGCTACCGGGACGACTCCTTGGAGACGGTGAAGCGGAACCAGCGGCAGTATGACCTGCCGCTAAAGGTCGTGTCCTATGAAGAGCTGTACGGCTGGACCATGGATGCTATAGTGAAGCAGATCGGAGTGAAGAATAACTGCACTTTCTGCGGGGTATTCAGAAGGCAGGCGTTGGACAGAGGCGCCATTATGCTCAAAGTAGATAAGATATGCACGGGCCACAATGCCGACGACGTGGCCGAGACCGTGTTGATGAACGTGTTGCGAGGGGACATTGCGCGCCTGCGCCGCTGCACCGCCATATCCACGGCCTCGGAGGGCGAGGGCGTCGTCCCGCGCTGCAAGCCCCTCAAATACGCCTACGAAAAGGAGATCGTGCTCTACGCTTACTTCAAGAAGTTGGACTACTTCTCCACAGAGTGCGTTTACTCGCCTAACGCCTATCGGGGACACGCTCGTGCCTTCCTGAAGGACTTGGAGGCCGTGCGGCCTAGCTCCATCATGGACGTCATTCACTCTGGTGAGAACCTATCGGTGAAGGAGGGGGTGAAGATGCCTGTGCAGGGGACTTGCAGCCGATGCGGCTACATCTCCAGCCAGACGCTCTGTAAATCCTGCGTGTTGTTGGAGGGTTTGAACCGAGGGCTGCCTAAGTTGGGCATTGGGAAGCACCACCGCCTCCACGGCAGAATCCTCACCCAACAGCCTCTCACCGAACAGGAAGAGAGGAAGTTCAAGGCTATAGACTTTTGAGATTTATCGGGAACTTTATTTATATACCATTTCAGTAAATAAAAAGAAGAAAGAAATGGCACACTGGCCTCCACCACTTAGATGTGCTAACTTAAAGAGATAAGAGAGAAGATTGCAATAAAATTAAAGATTTTATGCATTTTCTTGTAGGCAGTAGGCACCGCAAACTGCTAAATGTTTAGAATGGTATGACACATTCAGTATTGTCACAGGATGGGGTTGGTATTGTGTTTATCATACAGTAGGTTAATCACACAACGGGTCTTAAAGGAGAAATCCGGTCATTTTAAGTGTTATGTTTGATGTGTGTCAAATCACTTACCAACGTATAAATGAAAATCGCGTAAATCCACAGAGCCCCCTATCGACCCCCACCGTTGTCATTGTAGGAGGATATAGAATAGCCCAAATTCGCCTATTTTAACCAATGCAAAGTCTGTTTTTTTGCTTCTAGTACTCATTGTTGAGTCCCATGATAATGTAACAGGCGCTAAAACTCCCGACAAGCTAACGGCTAATAACAGAACGAGCTAATGCTGGTTGCTGGTTTCTCTCCCGACCTGGCAACCTGGGGCTGCCATTCAGAGAGATAAGCAGCCCCAGCGTTAGCTCGTTTGTTATTAGCCGTTAGCTTGTCGGGAGTTTTAGCGCCTGTTACATTATCATGGGACTCAACAATGAGTACTAGAAGCAAAAAAACAGACTTTGCATTGGTTAAAATAGGCGAATTTGGGCTATTCTATATCCTCCTACAATGACAACGGTGGGGGTCGATAGGGGGCTCTGTGGATTTACGCGATTTTCATTTATACGTTGGTAAGTGATTTGACACACATCAAACATAACACTTAAAATGACCGGATTTCTCCTTTAATGGTGAGACAATGTTCACAATATAATGTATATTTTGTATTATATTATAATAAATACATTATCGTATAGAAAAAATATATATGCTCCAGTTAATCAAGAGTTACTGTGTCCTCTCCTCAGTTCAATTGATTCATTTTTATTTGAAATTGGTTATGGTTATCTACAATTTGTGACTATAACTAAACGTCAAAACGTAGTACCTGCTGCCAAAAGATACGGCTTCGCTGATTGGTTGAAACACGCGTGTCACCCTTTGCCCCTGTGTGCGTTCATGTTTGTGTCCCTTTTATAAAAACTGGAGGTCATCTTCTGCCCAAACTAGCGGCCATAACCCCAAGGACAGCATCACAACTTTTTTTGGGCAGCTGTCCCAAAAGCGAGCATGCAGCTCACATGACCTGACATGTGGGGACTGTCCAACTGTCCATTCGAATGCTCTTTCCATGCACTCGTATCCTGGTGCATCTGTCACGGCAGTGATCAGCCAAATGGTGCCTTCAACCCGCTGTTGGGGTGGGGATGCTGGCGATGATGGCCAGGTTGATCTCCGGTCCTAGACACGACAATGCATCACTGTCTGTGCAAGCAGCACACTCTCTCTCTCTCTCTCTCTCTCTCTCTCTCTCTCTCTCTCTCTCTCTCTCTCTCTCTCTCTCTCACACACACACACACACACACTGCATCAGTCTCCTGCAAACAGCTAAAGGCCAGCAGAAAGTAGCCATTTGCATTGGCCCCCCACTCGCATAATCAACCTCTAATCAAGGGCTTATAGGATCGTTAGGGCTCGTTAGAGCTCGTTAGTGGGCTGATTTATGCACTGTGTATGGAGGGCTCCTGAGCCACACACCCCTGTTCACGGGGACATTGTGACCCGGACACTGACATTTGCAGTGATGCAATGCTCTCTTCTCTCTTTCTGACACTCCGGCGAGTGTGTGTCTATGCTTGTGTGTGTATGCGTGCATTTGTACACGTGTGTGTGTGTGTGTGTGTGTGTGTGTGTGTGTGTGTGTGTGTGTGTGTGTGTGTGTGTGTGTGTGTGTGTGTGTGTGTGTGTCTGTGTGTCTGTGCGTGCTTGTGCGTGTATGTATGTCCTCATCACCTGTGTTGAGGATGCTTGAATGGCACACTTGATGTTTCCTGTAATCTGTTAATTATCATAATAACATTAGATGCCATGAGGCTAATTACACACATACACATACACATACACATACACGCACACACACACACGCACACGCACACGCACACACACACACACACACACACAGACACACACACACACACACACACACACACACGTGCGCGCATTCACGCACGCACGCACATTGATTAGATGGTATAATTGCCTCCGCTCTGTGAATGGATGTCGTCTCATCTCCTCATCCTTTTTGTCTTTGGAGGAGATCAGACTGGGATGCTCTTGGCAGGTTTATAGTTTTGTTTTGCATCCGAGTGTGTGTGCGCAGTGTGCGCGCATGTGTGTGTGGTGTTTGTGTGTGCGTGTGTGTGCGCGTTCGTGCAGACAGTATTTTCGGGGGAAAGTGTCTACTTGTCTAAACTTTTTTCCCCTATTTCACCCGCCAAAGTTTGAACAATAAGTATTGTTTCACTATTCACAAGACAAACCGAGTCCGTTTGACAAAGCTCCAGTGTGTGTGTGTGTGTGTGTGTGTGTGTGTGTGTGTGTGTGTGTGTGTGTGTGTGTGTGTGTGTGTGTGTGTGTGTCTTGATTTAATGTCTCCTTACTGTGCACTTTCCTGCCTCTCAGTATTCTGTCGTCGGCATGGAAAAGCTCTCAAGCTGTGGGACAGAGCCTCACATCTCCTCCCTCTAAGTCTTGTTTTTGTCCAACCTCCATTTATCCATCGCTCATTCACCTCTCCTCTCCTCTCCTCTCTTTTCCTCTCCTCCCCTCCCCTCCTCTCCATTCTACCTTTCATTATCCCCACCCCGTCCCCCGCATCCCCTCCGTCATTCTCTCTGCCTCGCTCTCTTGTTTGCTGGCAGCATATATACTTCAAACGAGGTCGAACTTTTTTCCTCTGAGAAAAAGTTCTCAGAGGACAAAACTGTGATGTGGCTCCTCTCTGCGCTCAGCACGTTTTGCCCCGCCCACTGTATACGGTGCTGGCGATGTTAAAATAAGGCCTTTATTCATTCCGCGGGGGAAGTTCAGTTGCCTAAAGGCAGCACAGCAGTTACGATACAGCTACGGGGCAAGAAAAAGTACTGTAGATACAACGGGGTAAAAGACATCACACTCAAATAAAAACACTGTGGAGAAATTGTACATTATACAACATTAAACACCCTCAACAGTGCTTGCATAGTGCAGGACAAATACCCTGCAGTGGAGATCCATGTTGTCACCCTGATCTGCACTGTTTGTTTTCATCGCCCTCTGACCCGCTTTGAAATCATTTGTCTCGGAGATTTCTGGCGACAGACACAGAGGACAACGTGTGTGCTATCTATCTCCATTAATTAACTGGCACCTGTCTGTGTTTATAGTCCATCAGAGATGGATTATAGAGCATTACAGAGGTTTTCCCCCCCGCGGACACGGTCGAGGCAGCTGGCCGGCCCCCCTAGAGCCTGGGTCTGCCTGAAGTTTCTAGTTGCTTATTTTCTATCAATTACACACCCCATGAAGCCTTGAATTCATGGAGATTATTTTGTTTTTGACACATTCCTGAGCCAATAATTTGATGACCGGGTGTATTTCCGATAGAGACTCAAAGAGTCTCCTTTGTGTCTCCTACCAAAAACAAAACTGAAACTAAAAAATATAAATCTAACCCTTCATGGGTTGTGTAATTGATAGAAAATAAGTATTTTTGTTGGGTGAACTACTCCTTTAAGGCAGGAGTTTTTGTGTTGCCACTGTCACAAAAAAATGCTGTCGGGTCTCTGCTCTTTATGGAAAGTGTCTTGAGACAACTTGTTGTGATTTGACACTATAATGCAATTGAATACCCCGTCTTAAGTAGCCAGATGGTAGAAATTGAAACTCATATACAGCCCATATACGGCATAGCAGTGGCAGCCAGGCTTAAAATAATTTATATATATTTTCGGAAATCTCTATGAGAAAAATGAATGGTCTTCCCAGTTTTGACAACACAAAATGGCCGCCACTGCTATGCCCTATATCAGTGCATCTCTAATTGAACGGAGTCGTAACATTTATTTACAAAAACAAATGTGGGAGAGCAGTCAAAATCGGGGCATTATAAACATGGGGCATTACGTTTTCTTAGCATGTGCTTCCGTGCTCAAGCATGCACCACCTCAGTAAATAAGTACCCCTCCCCATCCGTTTATCTCACCCCCATCCCACTCCACTATCGTTTCTCCTCCACCCTCCACTCCCTTTCTTGTGTCTTTCTGGCTCATCTCTCCGGGGTGGCTTGGCATGTCTTTATTCCTGTTTTTTTTCCGCTGCTGATGAGGCACTTTCCTGTGCCAGGCAGAAGACAGTGTTTCGCTGTGTAATGCACTTATTACTGGGAACTACAAATGACCTCATGTGCCGACATACCCGGGCCACGCAGTTAGCCGTGTTCAGCTGACTTTCTGCTGGGAGCTCGTGGTCTGTGTAACAGTGTTCTCATTATCATCCCCTTCTTATGCCATGTTCAGTTTATTATGCCGTTGCTATTGGGTGGAAACCTTGTATGTGCAACACTTTTCAGTAAATGTAAAATAACCTGTATTCCAATGGATCAAATTGAGTTATTATTGAATCACAAGCTCTTATAATACCTTTTTCAAAAATAATTTCTCACATAATGTACAGTACAGTACAGTACATTATAAAAAAAAAAAAAAAAAACGAATAAGCAAACAAACACTTTATAACTGCAAAAGTAATTGCTATAAGTTGTGACTTTGTGTTTCAACTTTGTACTTGCTCATTGGTAAGATGGAATTCACAGCACAGTGAACAACCAGGCCAGATAGTTAACTCGAGCCAGAGACCTTTTAAATTCAATAATGCCTGCACCCAGTCTGTTTGCTAATGTGCACCCCATGTCCTCACACTACACCAGTATTTGTTTAGATTAGCCGAAGTCCCATTACATTAGCTAACTAAACACTCAGTAGAGAAGAGGAGGTCGTGCGGGTTGGTGAGAGCTTTTGAACATTGTATAGCGCCACTGTCGGGTGGAAACCTCATAAAGTGTGTCCAAAACAGTCACTTATTTTTCAGAATGTTTCAAGAATAGCGGAAATAGCCCATCTTCAAGCTCACGACAGGCGTGCTATTCTGCTATTTTCACTACTTTTGTGCGACATTGGCATACGACATGGTACAGAATATGGCTTTGATTTATTGAAAAAAAAACATAAAAAGATGACAGTGACTTCACCCAAGCACAGGAATAAACAAAAAACTGGAAGATTATTATTACAATCTCCTCCATAACTGCTATGGGTTTGCCACCTTCTCCGATATTGCATAGATTAGTAGGCTGCACGCTACAGTTATTGCACTGTTTAAAACATTTTAAAGAGTTATTTTGGAAAATAACCTGTCAGGTTGCACTATGTCTATGTCATATTCTGATGATAAAGGCACTGAAACAATAGTGAAAAGGAATCAGTTATGTAAATAATGTTTATTTGTTTCTTCTTCCAATATGAAATGATCCCATATGATAAGGGATCGACACATTAAATGCTCATCTATTTGGTTCCAAAAGTGTTTGAATATTAGACCTGGTCCATTTTGGATTTGGTCTCTCACGATCTGCAGAGGTCAAATCTGACGTCCCTCCACACATCTGAAAATAAACATTATAGCATTTACTAACAATACGTTTCATGTTTTCATGTTTTTTTTTCATGAAGTGCAAACATGGACATAGTATGTGAATAATGTAATGGACACGTGTAAGCAAGTGAGTACTGACGGTTAGTAATATTGTTTGAATACTTACTTTTATACATAACTTTGCATAAATGAACCTAAATTATGGTATAGTTAATTAACAATTTTCCTCTGTTCCTCTATCCGACCCCTCCGATCTGAATAGTCAGTTGACAAACCATGCTTTGTTCTCCCCTAATTGTTAAATTGAGCACACCTTTTGGTTATTGGACATACTCAATTCCATTGGGGGGAGGGAAAGAAAAAACCTCCGACATCTACACTTCATGGAGTACATTTTTTGTACCGAATGAACCGAATGAAAGTAACAAAAACACCCGAAAAAGTAACAAGCCACGGAATGCACGCACGCATGGAATGCATGCACGCACGCTTGCGCTCGAGCGAAGCTGTGTGTACACTACATGCACTGCTGGAACTTGTGGCGTGTTGTGGGGAATTTGTAACGGAGGTAACTTTCTAGGGATAGGTTGTGTTTATGGATGGTCACTGTAGAGAGGGAATTCAGAGGTGTTTGTACACCTTGCCTCACTGCTGACAGAATTCATTTGGAGCTGGGCCGGGACTTCTACAATGTGTTGCATCACTATTTCGGTTCTCTCCCCTTCTCTATGTTTTCCCATGCGCTCCCATGTAACAGAAATCCCTGTAATCTCATCTATCCATCTAGCTGACCCGGTCACCACATCCTTGGCGGACTTTGGAAGTGCCAATCAGCAGTCCAGACTAATGAGTTAATAGGCTCTATGCACAGCAGCCATATTATCATTTCCTTCACAGGTGTTACCAATGATACTAATGAAGGCTCTGTTCCATTTAGTCTAGCACAGTGGTTTCCACAACCCCCATAACTCTGAGAGTGTACAAATGAAACCTTACGGGTCCATTTGGTTCCATTTGTACACTCTCAGAGTTACACACCTGTAAGGGGCCATTTGGAAGCCCATGAGGGTCCCTGGACCCCAACTGTAGACCCACTGGTGTAGAGTGTTTCCAGTGGGCCAACATGCACAATATCAGCACCCTGACTCTGTTTGACCAGAATGGAACAGAGCCTTCATTGGTATCATTGGTAACACCTGTGAATGTCTTCATAATATGGCTGCTGTGAATAGAGCCTATTTCAAAACCTCCAGTCAGTGTAATACCTGGTTTTCACTGAGACGTGGATGACCCAGGAGAACACTGCTCCCCCTGCTGCCCTCTAAGAACCCTGCACCTTCAGCCACTCTGCCATAGCATGGCATTGCCAGAATGATCACGTGATCAATCTGGCAATGCCAGGCTAACTCTAGCAGGCTCCATCCATAATGTGGTACACACAACTCAAGTGGAATGTCTTTGTAATATTTTGTTAGTAGTATTTTTCCCCTCAACTACACTTGAAAGGGAGGTAAGCAAATTGGGATCAAGAGGTGTACAGACAACTGATCAAACAACCAAAAACAGAGGACCATAAATTAAAGGGATATTCAACTTAAACATAGAAAATATATACAAAATAAATGAAAAAGTAATGGAAAAATCACGGCCCACGGCTCACGCATTAGAATGTCGTTTTAATGCGTGAGAGGGTCGTGATTTTTCCATTACTTTTTTAATTTACTTTTGTATATATTGTTTTCATTTTATTTTATTTGAAAGTGAAATATCCCTTTAACTAAGGAGGAGCATGACCAGAACAAATTGTGTTGCAGAGAAAACGATCCACCACACCTAGGGCTGACAGAGGGCTGAATTAATCTGTGTCTTATGCACACAGTAGATGTGTGTATAGCAGGAATACAATTTGCCCAAAGATATATAACATATATATTTTGTATCAGTTTTTATGTGTCCTGCAAGTACTAGCAGCAAAATGTTGTTTGGATTTGTTCTGTTAAATATTGTGCAACATCATATTGATATATTCATATATTAAGTAAGGGAATAAATACTAATATAATAATTAAAACATATATACAGTGAGGAACAAATATAAGATGTTGTCTTAGACAGTTACTGTACATTAGCAGCAGTTCCAGAAGTATGCAGGTGATATACTGCACATATACATGCATATAACTGTGCAGGTTAGATATGTGCAAGAGCATAATTATGCATAATCTATTGTGGGGTCCAGGGACCCTCAGGGTTCCTTGAGGGGGTTCCAGATGGATCCTTACAGGTCTGTAAATCTGAGAGTGTACAAATGGAATGAGATGAACCATTTTTTGGTTCCATTTGAATAGTTATGGGTGTCCTTGAAATTCATAAAAGTTTGAGAACCACTGCACTTCAAATATCAGTCAAAACACGGTTAATGATCGATCTAGGACTTTCCTAAATCTGGCATCCGTTGTGCTGTAGTTGTTTCATAACAGATGCATTTGAATAAAACATTTAAAACGATGGCTTAAAAAGCAAACTCTAAGAATTAAAGTGCTAAGAGCTAAAGTGCTCGTGCTCATTTATTGCACCAAGACTTACACTTCAGCAGCTTGGAACTAGCATTATCTTCAAGAGCCTTGTGTGTGGCAGAATACTTTTTCATATTAAATACTTTCCGATTACAATAGATTTAAGAATGAATATGAATACCCGTGTTTGGAATTGTGGGTTGCATTTGTGAATCACTACTTTTTAACATGCACACGCACTTGGTGATGGCACTATTGCAGTACGCACATGCACACGCACGCACACAAGCACACACACACATGCACGCACGCACTTCGGGTAAAATGTGTGTCAAACCAGAAACAGGATTGTGTCAAAGGTTGTGTCTTACCTAGACACAGGATCTAAATGTCTTCTCATTAGAAGAACTGGGAGACAAAATACAACCACCCCAATTGTATAAGTTGTATTCGTATTGTATTAACATACTCTACCAAACAGAATGGACAAAATATCATTTTATTCACTATTTCTTTACATAATAGAGCCGTTTTATTATTATTATTATTACTCCAGTACTTTAACTCAAGCACACATTTGACTGAGCCACTTTCACTTGTAGTGTTGAGTAATGTTTGACCAGGAGTGTCTATATTTTAAGTACTGGTGTTGTTGAGTACTTTGCCCACCACTCGGTATGGGTATAACCTGCAAAGCAGTCATGAATAAACCTCTACACTGAATGTTTTACAAAATCAACAAAACAGCACCGTACCCAGCACCACCACTTACAAAAGTGAGCCACAGTTAATTTTAGCTCAAGTGGTGTGTCCCTGGCCTGCCTGGCTCACTTCTGGTGCCTGACTAATGTCTTTTTAAGCCTAATGACCTCAGCCGTGCATAACCCAATGTTTATCAACCTCTCATTTATCAATGGAGTTAATCCATCCGCTCTTAATGGATGATTTTCTTAAAACCATGCTAAATGAGGTGGGTCTGTTATTTAAATCTGTCGGTAAATGTTATTTACATCTTTGGCTTAAATGCACACTGGGAGGGAGGAAGTGTTTTGTTTTTGTTTGTAATGCCTGGTTTCCATTTGTTTAATAGATAAATGGATGCCACAGGTAATAGGATGTAGAATTACTTTAGCGGGGGTGGGGTGAGGGGGGGGGGGGGGTGAACAGGCGTGTTCATCACATCACTATCCGAGAAACAATTATGTCTTCAAAGATGGAAGGTTCTCATGAATTGAGAAAACAAATTGGCAAATCTCCGGGGAAGCAACTCTTAATCAAACAAATCAATGTGATCGTTCATGAAAAACAAAACAAAAATCCAATTTAATCAAATAAATGATTCTCAAAAATAGAGAGAACAGCGATCTTAAAGTTTACAATACATTGCGTTGTGACGCGTTGTGAGCTTGTAGATCAGCTATTTGAGCTGTTTTTGTGCCATACCATAGTACGGCAAAGTATAAAGAGCAGCTGCCTGCATCATAGCACAATGGTATTAAAACCAAGGATTTGGAGGAGATGCAAACGGCTGAGGACAATTGAATTCCACCATCTATGGGAGAGCATTATGATGCGATGCGACGCGTTGTGAGCTTGTAGATCGGCTGTTTTCACTATTTATTTATGTTATGTATTTTTTAAATAATAATAAAATAGAAACGGTTTTGGACATACAAGGTTTCCACCCGACAACAAAGATATTCACAAGATATGTTCTCAGGCCATAACTCTATGATATGACCTCCACACTGTGGAGAAAGTGATCTGATGTCATGGATGTCACGTGTGACTGATCAAAGCCCTACTCATACACATACATCAAAAGAAAGAATAGCTTGGTAATGCACACTTTCTCATGAGATTCCTTATAGAGCTTTTTTTTACACCGGTACATGCCTGACATCAAATTGGACAAATCTTGCGATGAAAGGACATGTGATTGGATGGGATGCTCAGATATGCTGTGACATTCAAAGATCACTCCAGTTTGATCAAAGGGTGCGATGCGTGTCGAGCAAGCATGTTCCCAGACACAATACCAGTGACATTTCCAACAGTGTTGAAAGGTGACATGCAGTCATCCATATCATGTTGGTTTCTTTCTCTATAGCCCTACTCTAACCCATTAAGACCTCAGGACTCGATTCTACAAATGTCCTCTAGATCCTAACAGTTTTCTGAAAAAAATGGATGTTGCTATGTCAGTGGTGCTCAAACTTTTTCATGTCAAGGCCAAAATGATATGTATTTCGCTGCCGACCCCCCCCCCCCCCCCCCCCCCTCAAACTATTATGTTCCAGAGTTAAAAATGTTCGCTTTAAGAAATAATATTTTATATGTAATTTATGTATTTTTAAAAATAGCAGATCTACAAGCTTGTAGTGCGTAGCTATGAGCTTGTATATCTGCTATTTTTTAATAGCCAAGGTATAGAATAGCGGTAAAAATCGAAAATGACACAGATGCCTTCCCGATCTTAATGGGTTAAAACTGTTCCAACCAACATTTCAGAACAACAGATATAAACAATGGTTTAGAATTCTTTCCCCGTGGGTCCAGTGTGTTTTCATAACCTTTTGACTGTTATTGTTTTTTTGTTTTGTTTTTTACAGCGTGGTGCAGAAGGGGCCTAGCCATCTGCAACAGGGTTTGTCTGTGTCTCTGTCTGTCTCTGTCTCTTTTTTATGTATCTCAAGAATCAAGAATCAATAGGGGGTTATACATAAAGAATACATCACATGGATGCACCTGGGACGTATCATCAGTGTTGTAGCCTGGGGTCATAGGGTGTTTCAGGTTTCGCAACATACTGTACACCATCGCCCAGGTGACCCAGCCAGGGTTGATCAAGCCCCAACTTACGTCCCAGGTAGCTACCCACGGTCAGTCCTATAGGGAAAGACAGGGCCAATCAGTCCGCTTCTCCGGAACTACTCTGCCGGAACTCGGGGGAGGCTCTGTGGGTTGTCTCCTGGCCGGGCTCCTCCTTCGTCTCACCAGGTCCAGGACCTGAGCGCTGTACTAGCCTGGGCAGCATTCCTTTTCGGGTATATGATCCGGTCGGGAGCGGAAGTAAAAAAAAAAAAAGTGGCCGGATGGGCAGAACCGGAAAGACGTCTCACCTCAAAATAGGTCCGTCCTAATAAAATCCTTGATGCGGCATAGTTTAGCTTATTTTTTAAATGTAAATGTGCGTGCACTATCCGGAGACTATTTAGCGTCTGTATTATCCCACGGGGAAATTCTATTCCATTTAAATAGGGATTGGGGAACCAAAACAAAGCGGCACCGCAAAACCGGATGGGCAGAATCCGGAAAGAGGATTATTTTTTCTTTTTTTTTTCAGTAGGCGTGGCCTAGACCGGATCATATGAGTCTTTAGTAACGCAGACCAGGCTTTCCTCCGAGGTGTTAAGACTGGTGATGCGAGGTTAGCGCTGTACCTGATCCTCTGCACCATCCCGATTCAAACATTTCCTTCTGGCGTGATGGTTCCTTGGGGCCGATACCACTAGATTGGGCCGTCTAATGGTATTAGCTCCGCTTGCGGTTTGCTGGAATGGCCCTCCTAAAGGCCTCACCGTGGGTTTGTTGGGCTTCAAACCAGCAACGGGGAATGTGCAAAATTGGGGGAACATTAAGTATACTTGCTACGGACATCTGTGCAGCAAGATAAAACTGATATACATCAGTACACTTATTTTTGTACATTTGTGAAAAAAGAAAAAGAAAACGCATAGTTGAATGCTGCTTACCATTTTACTGTAGTTATTTCCTAAATAAAAATAATAATCAGTGTCTGTATCTCTGTCCCCACTCCAAGGCCAATCTCAGCTCAGCTCACGTTATCAACGTTGAT
>NC_139939.1:10767673-10777673 GCF_963454915.1 Gymnoscopelus microlampas
AACTCTCGGTTAGACACAGTTGTACTGGAGAAGTTGTGTGGGGACTCTGACACGTTGAGACACGTTGTAGCAGCAGCAGCAGCACAACCCCCCCTCCCACACACACACACACCCACACACACACAATTTTCAGACCAGAGAGGGGGCGTCTCCCTGCATGAATCCAAGTTGCAGCAACCAATCGGCACGTTCCAGACCCTTTTTTAGCAAATCCGCCCCCTTTTTCCCATAAACAGAGAGTTCCTTACCAAACCCAGCCCCTTTTTCACCTAAGCCGCCGCCTCTCAATAAATAGATTCAGAGGTTAACTCCCCCTTTTCGCCAGATGGCTGACATCTGCGTATAGGACTGGAGCTACTCTCCAGTCAAAAAAGTATTGAATCCTGAAAAGTATGGTTTCCACCCGTCAGCGACTTTGTGCAGATGATTAGCCGGGGGTGAAGGGGAGAGAGAGAGAGAGAGAGAGAGAGAGAGAGAGAGAGAGAGAGAGAGAGAGAGAGAGAGAGAGAGAGAGAGAGAGAGAGCGCAGTGCAGAGCAGAGCTGTGTGTGTGGTGGTGTAAGTGTGTTTGTGTTTCTACACACACCCACTCAGTCCAGATGGTAGGTGGGTGGGTGGGGACAGAGTGCATCAGTGTGCGTGTGTGTGTGTGTGTGTGTGTGTGTGTGTGTGTGTGTGTGTGTGTGCGTGTGTGCGTGTGTGTGCGTGTGTGCGTGTGTGTGTGTGTGTGTGTGTGTGTGTGTGTGTGTGTGTGTGTGTGTGTGCGTGTGCGTGCGTATGCATGTGCGTGTCTGTGTGTGCGCGTGTGCACGCAATTCTATATTTAGAAAGAGTGCATGTGTTTGTGCATTTATGTGTACACGTTTTTTGTCAAAGCATGCAGTTCTGTGTTTGTGCAAGTAATTGTCTGTGTGTCCGTGTCCGTCCGCGTCAGTGCGTGTCCGCGTCGGTGCGTGCGTGCGTGCGTGCGTGTGTCTTGGTTGCCACCATATGCCAGGACCATATGGGTGTACTCGGGCGTTGTTCTGTGTTTGCTTCTGGGAAAGTAAACATACTCCGATTTTGGGATATTTGTTGATGCTGTTTCATTTATTTATTTATTTTTCAAAAGGAACCCACGCACATGCTCACACACGTACACATACTTACACGCACGCGCTCACACGTGTACACATAAATACACGCACGCACACGCAGTAGGTCCTTGCCCGTGCGTATGCGTGTGTGTTGAGTGTGTTTCCGCTGACACAGAATGACAAGGCTATACTGTCATACAGTGAACCTGGCAGACGGCCTCCTATGGCTAACGAGCATTGTGTGCTAATTACAGACATATGCTGCCTACAGCCCCACACCACAGGACACACCAGTGGTGGAAAAAGTACTCCATTTCTTTACTTAAGTAAAAGTACCAATACTGCAACATAGAAATACTATACTATATAGTTACGAATAAAAGTCCAGAATTGAAAATTGACTTGAGTAAAAGTACAAAAGTATTGGCATCAAAATGTACTTAAAGTACCAAAGGTAAAAGTACAAAAATGTTTGAAAATAGCCTATTTTTAAATAGCCTAGGTATAAAATAGGGCTGAAGTGGTCAATGATATGTTTCATAATATCATAATTTTTTCACAGACGGAAACTAAATAATATGAAAACTAAGCTATGACGACTAAACTATGACTTATTATAGTGACAATTTTGTCAACAAACAAAAACTGGACAAAATCGTTAGGGAGGGACTACTGGACAGCACAACTAGTAGACAACTCATGTAATGCGTGGTTTTATGCGTGGTTGCGCCTGGGTGTCACGCTCCGATGATAGCTATTTTCGGAGTGTAAATCAGGCATAATGACGCCATCAAGGCCTGCCAAAATACATTTTAATCAACTAAATCAACTGTAGATTTAGATGACTAAAATCTTATGATATTTAGTCAACTAAAACTAGACTAAAACTAAAACATTTCAGATGACTAATATATGACTACAAAACTAAATACTAACTAAATATTTGAAAAATAACAAAAATGTTAGGAACATTTCTCTTCTGGGGTTCCTCATTCCTTTTCAGATGAGGGTCCACGGCCAAATACATATCAATTTGCGGGCAATTAATTAAAAAAAAATGTTTATGTCATATTCAGCCATTTTGATAACAGTGTATATATAATATATCCGTCACAAACCCGTAAAAAAAACCATAACAAAAACGCTAATAACCACATTTTTTTGCGCGCGTAGTCCAGGCGCACGCGTGCATGTGTGCCCACCCGCGACTTCATAGGTCCAGCCTCGGCTAGCGCTCTGGCTACGCCACTGTTTGCGGGTCCTTGATATGAATACGTTTGAGAACCACTGTCATAGAGTTTCAGCTCCCGTCTAGCAGCCATCTGGTTTTGGAAAACAGTTTGGAACGTAATGAAAACATAATAGCAGAGAGAGTTCGAATCTTTTAATGCAGCGTTTTCACACAAACTCCCCACAGGAGCAGCAATCTCTTCACTTGAAAGCTTCCTGGGGCGAGGCGGAGAGACGAGCTGAGGGGATTTTGGGAGCCGATCGTTCCCTCTCAAGGTGCGCTCAACGAGACAACGAGCTGCTGAACAACATCATCTGATTCTTTTAATGGAGTCTTCAGAGCATAAGCAGGTAAATCACCAGAAAAACTATTGTGCGAAGGCGGAGGTAAAAAAAGTAACAAAAGCCCACGTGTGTGTGTGTGTGTGTGTGTGTGTGTGTGTGTGTGTGTGTGTGTGTGTGTGTATGCACGTGTGGGGTATAAAAAGAGAGAAGAATAACACTGGGAATAGAAAAAAAACAGCTGGCACTTAGAAGCACAACAGTTAATCATCTCACCAATTAGCCGTCCAGGTCTTATGTTTGACGCAGTTTATTTTCAGATAACACACGTGGGCTTTTGTTACAACTGAGTTGTTATTGTTTTTTTCCTCCGCCTTCGCAATAGTTTTTCTTCCTGGTGATTTACCTGCTTATGCTCTTAAGACTCCATTAAAGGAACCATGATGAAGTATTTCAGCAGCCCTTTGTCTTCTTGAACGCACCTTGTGGAGAACAATAGGCTCTATGCACAGCAGCCATTTTGGAGAAAAATTGGGCCTCTTCTGACTTCCTTAACAGGTGTTACCAATGATACTAATGAAGGCTCTGTTCCATTCTGGTCAAACAGAGTCAGGGTGCTGATATTGTGCATGTTGGCTCACTAGAAATACTAGTGGGTCTTAAAGTGTGGTCCAGGGACCCTCATGGTTCCTTGAGAGGGTGTAACTCTGAGAGTTATGGGGGTCCTTGAAATTAAAAAGTTTGAAAACCAATGTGCTACACTAAATGGAACAGATCCTTCATTAGTGTCATTGGTAACACCTGTGAAGGAAGCAAGGAAGGGGCCCACTTTCTGTCCAATATGGCTGCTGTGCATAGAGCCTATTGGCCCCCAAATCCCTTCAGCGCGTCTCTCTCGCCCCTGGGAAGATATCAAGTATACAGAAATTGCTGAGGGGAGTTGTGTGAAAGACCCTACTATGAGAACCACTGCTATAAACACAGTATACATGTATGTGCAAAGTTTTACAAATCAATCCCCGCTGACAGATGCCTCCACCAGCCTGGAGGAGTACACGGCTTCCCTCCCTCAAACAGGGGGCAATTGTGTTCGTATCAGACAAATTACAAACCCCCAGTATCTGTGGTGGTGGTCAGGCACTATACCACTGTGCCAGCCGAACGTGAACGTTAACTGACTCGCTTGTAGGCTACATGGTTTCAAATCCCCAGCAGAAACAACCTATGATTTAAAAGCAGGAGAAAGAAGATTTTAAGAAGCAAATTTAACTGTAAAGACTGTAAACATGTTCACATGTGTTTTTCTAATTCACTTTTCCCTGAAAAGCCTTTTTCCCCCCCTTTGTCGTGCTTGATTTGCCTTGTATGAAAAGAGGCCAATTCGCACCTGGCACCATTTCACACTTGGCAAATCCGCCCCATTGTCTGTGACAATGCATGGACAATTTGCTGATAAACAAAAGCTTATTAGGATTCCAGTCACGGCAGAATGTGCACCTTCTGTGGGACTGAGAATCTACAAGTTGTAAGCATACAATGCAGCTTAACATTCAATGAATGTGTACTGCTGAACATTAGGAAATGAGTCTGTCGGGCTGCTCTGTCACAGTTCCTCTGAGGTGCCAATGGCAGGATCTCTGAAACGTATATGTCGCATCTGTACGTATTATTTCAAAGGATTTTCCACCCAAAATGTAAAAAGTTTCAAAAGGAATTTCAAACTTTAAAGAGCTGGTGCCATGTTTTTGCACTTTTTCAGTTTTTCATGTGTCTATGAGGTTGATAGAACTTCATTAAGCAGTGGTGGTTTTATGGTGTTTTATGTCTTCTCTGACTATTTGGAGTTTCTTCCTGGAGGCTGAAACCTTGAGGGTCAAACGTGCCAATAGAGAAACAGCGCTTTAGTGACATAGTAAAAACATGGAGGGACTAGGACAGGTGGTGGAGGAGATGCTAAGGTGAGAACCAGGTATAATTAATGAACTGGAGGCGTGTACACATAAAACAATAATTTTAACAATTTCTGTACACTTTTTTGAAAAAAATCTTCCTCCTAGTTTAACCATAATACCTGATGATTATGTTTTAGGGGGGGGGGTCACTGAAAATCACGGCACCCCGTCTTTAAAGAAATAGTGAAAACAGCTGCTGTGTCGCATCGCTACACGTTGTGAGCTTTTATTTAGCATTTAGCATTTATTCATTTATTACCATAAATGTATCGTTACTTAGGGTCTTGGGCTAAAAAGTTGGGGAACCCCCTGAACCACAACATTGTGGGATTCCTGCTGTCTGGTGGATGTTGTTGTGGTGCCACCAGGACCCTGAATGATGGATGGATGCCCACCATGGAGTGGTGCTACAGCTGCTGTTATTAGGTCTACAGGCTAATCCCATTATTCTGCTCTCTCTCTCAGCTGGAGATGAAACACTCACGCACGAGCGCGCGCACGCACGCACACGCACACGCACATTGGCATGCCCGGTCTTCATGTTGGTTTCCAGGAATGTGAAGTAACACTACCGTAATTGAATAATGGCCAGCTGTTATAATATCGTACTGTATGTCTCTCTCTCTCTCTCTCTCTCTCTCTCTCTCTCTCTCTCTCTCTCTCTCTCTCTCTCTCTCTCTCTCTCTCTCTCTCTCTCACTCACACACATGCGCGCACATACCCACACGCACGCACACACGCACACACCCACCCACACACACATACACACACACACACACACACACACACACACACACACACACACACAAGCGCGCGCGCACACACACGCACGCACGCACGCACGCACGCACGCACGCACGCACGCACGCACGCACGCACGCACGCACCCACACACCTGACTGATTCGGCTTTACTTTAATGGTATAGATTAAACGGTATAGATTAGAATCATATATTCATATTGTGCAAAAGCTCTCTCTCTCTCACACTCTCACGCTGTCACACTCTCTCTCTCTGTCTCTCTGCCTCTCTGTGTGTGTGTGTGTGTGTGTGTGTGTGTGTGTGTGTGTGTGTGTGTGTGTGTGTGTGTGTGTGTGTGTGTGTGTGTGTGTGTGTGTCTCTCTCTCTCTCTCTCTCTCTCTTGAAGAAGCCTGAGGATTCATCCAATACATTGACCCTTCAATGCAATGAGCTGTGTTAATTAGCATGCACACACACAAACACAACTCAGCATCAAGTCAAACATATCAATTTGTGGCGCCCCAAGGCCACATACAAGTACACACTAATTAGCCAAGGAGTGAGCCGGTCCTATATTATGCATCATGCAGCATATCGGCTCTGTCGGGTGGAAACCTCATATGTCCAAAACTGTCACTTTTCAGGATTCAAATTCAAAATGGACGAAAGTAGCAGATCTACAAGCTCGAAACGCGTCGCTTCGCACCTCGTTTTGAGCTGAGTAGATGAGTAGAGCTGAGAAGATCTGCTATTTTTTATACCTTTGCGTGACGCTCTAGTATGGTCACGTAGGGCATATTTATATATATATATATTTTTTAAATATGGAGATAAGAGGTTTCTGCCCGACAGCAACGATATGCACCAGTGCTGGTCCAATGCTGTTCAGTCAAGCTGTGTTTAACAGGCAGATGGTAATGGGCAGGTATGCATCATGAATTCCTTAATGACTCTTACGGTTGGACCACCAAAGAGAATGAATAAAACACATAATTTACGCTCAACATAATACTGTATGGCATTGGTACATGGCAGTCCTGCAAATCTTCGGCATCAAAATGTGTCTGTCTCTCTGTCTGTCTGTCTGTCTGTCTGTCTGTCTGTCTGTCTGTCTGTCTGTCTGTCTGTCTGTCTGTCTGTCTAGACATGAAAGGGTTTGAGAACCACTGAGGTGTTCATTTAACTCTTCGATATAGTGAAAACATGGAACAAATTAGCCGAATCGACACTGAGGATTTTAACGTGTGCTCCATCCTAAACTGTCTATCCTGAATTGATACTGTTGAGACTGTTGGGGACAATCAGTTGACACTCAAATAGTACAGCTGAAAATAAACAGGAAAAATTGTTTATCTGTGTGGCTGTGAAAACATATTTTTAAATGTTAACCTCCTACAGGCGTTTTGAACTGTGAACTCTCGCTCAACAACACCATAAATTAAAGATGCATAGAGAAAGTCTGTATCCATATAAATAAACATATTTTGTCGCTGTAACCTTGTAAGTCCAAAACTGTAGAAAGAAAATGAAAAGGAAAGAGAACCAGTGTTCTAATGCATCCAATGTAGTTAAGATTTTGTCACAAGTTCTTTTTTTTTATCCCACGATTTTGTAACCCATGTTTTCAGTGCCATGCCTATGTAATCCTGGGCGCTACTCTCCCTCTGCCAGCCTAGGGAGAGCCCATAACTTTTCAATGTATGAGGAGCTAACAAGCCGCTTCTTATCACCTGACAGGGGGAGTTCCCCCGGTAGGACATAGCGCGTGGAAGGAACACGTGACGTTATTCCAACCAATTCCTTTCCCCTCCATCAGGCGCCCCTCAAATGGATTCAGATCTGAGCCAAGTCTCCTGTAGAAGATGCATTTGACACCTGCAGCTATTTTCCCTAATTTGTATACAATGAAGCGGGGCATTAATTTACGAAAAAGATACAAGGTTTCTGCCCAACAGCAACGATATTATTTTGCCACCCGACAATGTGGTAGAATTGTATATGTATTGCTGCAATATCCACCCTTGACATGCTGGGAAATTGTTGCTTAAAAATATGTAAAATTACATATTGTAAATGAATGCTTGCTCAGATTCCAGCCTTGTCATTAGCAGGAAAGATACACAGCCTTCACAAACAACCGCTCATTAACAGATTTGAGTTCATTTGTAAGTTCATGCGGCATACAAATAATTTCATCTTTGTGATCCATTATTACATTTCGATTGTGTCGTTGTGCGCGTGGGTTGTCATTGTTTTGAAGTATTCTCACCTGTAGGCGCATGGTGTCCTTCAGAATAAGCAGCGGCCTCGGCGAAAAACAGGAGCCAAACTAAAGTTTCAGAAATAAACAACACGGCTAATGAGCTGTTATATGAACGCTTAAAAGAATGTGTTTATCTTTTAATTAGAGGTAATTGTTCAGAAAGTTTGTTTATTTCAGCTGTCTCTTAGGCTTTTGTTTCTAAAAACAGAATTTCACAGAATTTCACAGTCGTTAACTTATTTTTCTTGCAAATTGAAGTTCTCCTAAGTTTGTTGTTTTGGTGAAATTTACCTTCGGTTCATTGGAAGTGCTTGTTTCGACCTATCTAGGAAGCTGTCTACTCCTATTGAGTGGGTCACTCACATTTGCATCTGAATTCATTTCTAAAATAAAATGTTATGAAAATCGTAATCATTGTAGCTCGCTGATCGGCTTTAAAAAAAAAAAAATAACCACATGAAACCTATTCTGGGGGAACATTTACCAAAAATAGCTGATCTACAAGCTCACAACGTGTCACAGCGAGACACGTTGTGATCTTGTAGATCACAACGGGAATAGGTTTGGTGTAGAGGGAAAGTGGTGAAGGGTGGACCAAGTACATAGCCAACCCTAGTCAAGTTTGCCAAGTATTAGAGGGATGGGTTTAACTTATGAATATTTCCATTTTTGCCATTCACGGTTGAAAGTGGTATCACAAGCAGGCATATGGGGCCCACATCCAGTGTTGCCATGTCTGCTTATTATATGCGAATTTGGGCTTATTTTTTCTGTAAAGTTGTGTGCAAATATGTGTAGTTGTCGATTGCGTTTTTTTGGGCTTGTTTCTAAAGTGTAGTTACTTATTTGGGGCTATGTTGTTTAAACCAGTGTTTCTCAAAACATTTTCATGTCTACGGACCCCTAAATTAATATGTACTTGTCTACGGACCCCCCATCTGATAATATTTTGTGCAAGGGTCCAGGGACCCTCCCCCATATACAAGATTTTGTGTTGTTAAAAATGTTCCACATTTGTTTTATTGTACATTTTTGTCAAGATTCTTGAAAATAGCAGATCTACAAGCTCACAGCGTGGTGCGGGGTGCAACGTGCTGTGAGCTTGATGCATATCGTCTCTGTTGGGTGGAAACATCATGTCAAAAAAACTAAAAACAAGCTTGAAAGGTGTAGCTTTGCGCCTCGCTTCGAGTGGAGGTTGCGCCCAGAAAAAGTCACCGGTTATTAGCCTACCCTTTTCCACACAAACATTGTGTCCAAAAAGCAAAAGTAATCCGAGACGCTTACAGATGTTTGCAAAACAGTCGGAAAGTAACATTTCAGCGATACGGTTGAAATCACTTATATTAAATCGCTTATTTAGTCAGCCTGTGCCATGTTTTGCCATTGCAGCCCGGGGTTCCCCCGGGTTGAATAGGAAAACATGGCACCGGCTTACTAAATAAGCGTTTTAAGTGGTTGTTTCAACTCGTCGCTTAAATGTTACTTTCCGACTATCTTCGGAAACAATTTTCCGATTAACATCTGTAAGCGTCTCGCCGGGCACAACCTCCGCCGGGGCTCGACGCGGCGGGAAACCTCATGTCGGAGCTACTCCACACGGGGCTAGTCTGGAACCTGTGTCGATGGGTGAGAGGGAGAAAAGAAGAAGAATATATTTTTTTTTTGTATCAGTATGTGGTCAAAGTGAACGGTGCCTCAATGACATTTGTGATGTGTAGCCGGCTTTGATGGGATTGGACGATCGATGGTGTCTGGATGCACCGCAGTACAGACTGTAAACACACGCACGCACGGACGCACACACACACACGCACGCACACGCACACGCGCACGCACACAGACAGCCAGGACGCTTTGATTACAAATCCCTCTTGAGACTCCACAACACCAAACACTCGGCTGAGAAGTGAGTTCTGTCCCTCAAGCTCAGATTGTAAAATCCTGAGGTGTTACTTTAAGGTCTTACAGGTCCATCTTCTCACGGAACCATGACTCAGTGAATACTTGAGCTGCATCAGTTGGGGGCATTTGAAGTCTTTGTTTTTTGGGGGATTTATTTCTACCCAGCATTTCCCTCCATACCAGCAGTTCAGCCACTGTATTAGTGTGGTGGTTGTTTACCTGCAGAAACACACTGCCCTCTTGCTGTATTGTGGTGTTTTCACCGTTTGTTTTGGTAGAGGGGGAGGTTTTTGGGCTACCAAAACAAACAATGAAAACACTAAAATACAGCAAGAGGGCAGTGTGTCTCTGCAGGTAAACACCATCACACTAATACAGTGGCTGATGACTGCTGGTATAGAGGGAAAGGATGGGCAAAAAAAGACATATATGTAGTGATTGTCTTGGGGCATAATAGGCTCTATGCACAGCAGCCATATTGGGAATGAATTGGGCCCCTTCCTTACTTCCTTCACAGGTGTTACCAATGATACTAATTAAGGCTCTGTTCCA
>NC_139939.1:10782673-10795173 GCF_963454915.1 Gymnoscopelus microlampas
CTCTTTTTTCTTGCAATTTTTCAAGCGTCAAATTAATGGGATTCCTTCGTTCCTATAAGCAAGGTGATAAAAATGTATTACCAATCCCCCTGCACTTTTGAACCTCGCATATAGGCGGCTGTGGAAGTGCATTAAATTCTGGAGGGACGGAAGGATGAGGATGATGATGAGGAGGATATAGGGGTAGAGAGAGAGAAAGAAAGAAAGAAAGAAAGAAAGAAAGAAAGAAAGAAAGAAAGAAAGAAAGAAAGAAAGAAAGAAAGAAAAATGAATAAATAAAGTGAGGGAGAGCGGAAGGGAGGGGAGGGGACAAAAGCAAGAAACTTTTTTATAACACTGCCACCTCAGCAAAAAGGCCTCTGCGGTAGTTTATATTGGTGCTTGTGTGTGTGTGTGCGTGTGTGTGTGTGTGTGTGTGTGTGTGTGTGTGTGTGTGTGTGTGTGTGTGTGTGTGTGTGTGTGTGTGTGTGTGTGTGTGTGTGTGTGTGTGTGTGTGTGTGTGTGTACTGTACGTGTGAGGGCCAGATGTGCATGTTGTAACAGACCCAGCTGGTCATGAAAAGAGGCTAAGTCCGACTGATGAGTTGGAGACTCAACGTGAAAACTAGAACAAAAACATAAATACATGAGTCAAAAGTCAATAAATAAACGTCATTGCATCAATAAACCTGACAATACATATCTGTAGACTTCATATGAAAATCTAATAAATTGCACATTTCCCATACCTAGCCTACATTTTCAATGAAACCACACAATGCATTCTAAACCACCATAACAAAAAAACAATAAAACCAACGGGAGAAACTAATACCTTGTTTCCCCTCCAGCTATAGGCGCTATTTACTTATTCCGTGAGACCGTGGTATGCCCTGCACTGTGCCCTGTGGTATGCCCTGCACTAGCCTCGCATAGCCAGTCTATATCACTGCGTGGATATGAGTCTGGTGCTTCTATGAGGACGCTTGTTTTCCCATGGGGAGGGATCAAAACAATGGCTCTGGACGCAATTGGTTAGACCTACAACCAACTAACAATTACAATCTCCCATATTTGAACACTGGGCCCTGACCCCAGACTTCCGGAGCAGGAAATGGATTCACAATGGAGCGGTGCCAGACCCAAATCGCCGAGGGCAATTTTATTTTTGCACTGGCAGATTTGTCTGGTCCCAGGCTAGCCCTGCACCGGTTACATGTCGGGAAGCCGACATGTCGCCTTTCCGACGGTTACTAACCCTAAACCTAACCCTAACCCCAATCTGGGAACCCATCGCCAAATAAAAACGAAAAACAGCGCCCTCTGCTGTTTTGTACTCTTTCACTTGGCTCTGGGGGGGGGGCTATACGATGGACCCGTGCGCAAGGATTTTTTGGTCTGCCTTCAACGCTCCACTTCCGGTGGTGTGACTATGTTTTCATTCCCACTAACAATATTTCTCCACGGAACACTAACGCCAATTTTCCCAAAGAACATGGATCGTTTTGGTCATAAACCCACTTGTTTCTATGATGAAAGAGTTTTAAAATGTTAAAAATGTTAGTTAGTAACAATTTAAAATGTTACTAACTTTCCGTGGTCTTGTCGGCTTCGAGGACGCTATTGTTAAATGAGTTTCGGCTTGTTTCTAGTGGGGAATGAACGGCACACACGTAAATCCCGCCCACTACATTTGATTGGGTAAAGCGCGGCCTGCTTCCTGATCTGATAGCACGCCCACTTGAAACCAATGCGCACAGGTTGTCAACACGGCTACTGACAGATTCAAATGCGGAGCAGAATCTGTTCTTGAGAGATTACCCTAACCCTAACCGCACGCGGAAGCCACGTAGTCGGAGTAGTGGGATGTCGGAATTATGAGTGGTACCCCCCTGCACCCCCACTGCAAGAATACACATTGAATAGAATGTTAAACCGAGCTCAATCCAAAAGGAATTCTCAGAGGGAAAGGAGCAAAGCAACTCTTGGGTTTGACATCTGTGGCAGTTTGTCCGTCTCAAGGTCCATTCAAATACATTGTTCAAAGGTTTTCATGCCTTAAGTTTCCCTTCGTCCGTGTGGTCCACCGCACCAAACATTTCCCTGCTCACACGGAGCTAGACTTTATCGCAGCCGGCCGCCAGTTGCTTCCGCGTTCCCGGCGTGATTGACAGGTTCCGGCTAGACCCTTCAAAATAAAGGTTTTTCCGTCCCCGGGTCCGTTACAAACGTAGAGTACATGTTTAGGCTATCCACCTGTTTCCTAGGCTTTTCACTGTGTTCCACTTCCTGTCTTTCGATCCAATGAAATCCAATGAAACCGGTCAGATGACTAATGATATCCAATGAAATCCGACAGGAAGTGGAAAACACACAGCCAAGAAACAGGTGGATAGTATCATTTGAGAAACAGACACTGCGAGGAAGGAAACCTTTCCTGGTCCTCACAAGAGAAATTGTGAGGTTGTTTTGTGGTAATAATAAAAAATAAAATCTAATACATACAAAACACGTAAAAAACAAATACATGTAAAACTGGTCATTAAGACCAGTTTTACAAATTGTGCGTGCGTGCGTGCCTGCCTGCATGCGTGCCATGATATAACATTGAGGAGTGGGAGAGTGGATGATGAGAGTATGGACTGGCAGATACTGGCATTCATCAGGCTGGACAGCCTGTGATGTACACTGTGTGTGTGTGCGTGCGTGCGTGCGTGCGTGCGTGTGTGTGTGTGCGTCAGAGAGTGACTGAAAAGTGGAAGCAATCTGTGATTGCACACGCACGCACGCACGCACGCACGCACGCACGCACGCACGCACGCACGCACGCACGCACGCGCACACACACACACACACACACACACACACACACACAGTGTGACTATTGACAAGCCTCATAGTTGCTACACTTCATCCCCCCAGCCCATTCAAAAACTCTCTGTCATTCATTCCCTCTTCCAACCCTGCTCCACTCATCTCTCTCTCTCTCTCTCTCTCTCTCTCTCTCTCTCTCTCTCTCTCTCTCTCTCTCTCTCTCTCTCTCTCTCTCTCTCTCTCTCTCTCTCAGATTTTTCATTCCCTCCATGTTGACAAATCCTAATCAAGTGAAATGACTACTGGTTGTAGTAATCAGTGCCTCACACTCAACTGTCAACACAGGCTGTCTCTCTCTCTGTGTGTGTGTGTGTGTGTGTGTGTGTGTGTGTGTGTGTGTGTGTGTGTGTGTGTGTGTGTGTGTGTGTGTGTGTGTGTGTGTGTGCGTGCGTGCGTGCGTGCGTGCGTGCGTGCGTGCGTGCGTGCGTGCGTGCGTGCGTGTGTCTGAATGAGTGCTCTTGAATGAGAGAGTGTTGCTTTTCAGAGGTGAGGCCATCGTCATGTTTCTGCCAGAGATTTGACTACAGAGAGAGGAGTCATGTCAAAGCCAATCATGAGGAGGGGGGAGAGAGACAGAGATGAAAGATTGCATATCGTCTCTGTCGGGTGGAAACCTCATATGTCCAAAACTGTTGCTTTTCAGGATTCAAATTCAAAAGTAATAGCCAAAGAAATCTTAAAATGACACATATGTGTCCCCGGTCTTAATGGATTAATGGTCCCACGCACCCGGGCTAAGTTAAAAGGCGACCGTGCCTTTCTGGTGAAACGGCTGGTTGCTCTCATGCTGTTTTGAACTTACTGTTCCTGTTCTTGCTCTGTCATATTTTGTATATATACACTCATATTTGCATGCTGTGAAATGTAATTTTCTGATGCATCTTGTATTTGTTTGTTGTGCAGCACTTTAGTCAACCTTGATCATTTTTGTATCTGCTTTAATGACTAATCACTGCTTTGTGTGTGTGTGTGTGTGTGTGTGTGTGTGTGTGTGTGTGTGTGTGTGTGTGTGTGTGTGTGTGTGTGTGTGTGTGTGTGTGTGTGTGCGTGCGTGCGTGCGTGCGTGCGTGCGTGCGCGCGCGCGTGCGTGCGTGCCTACGTTTCTGTGAGTGTGTGTGTGTGTAACCAACACTAACGCGTACCTGCGTTAGTGTGTGTGTGTGTGTGTTTGTGTTTGTGCGTGTGTGCACGCGTGCGTGCTTGCGTGCTTGCGTGCTTGCGTACCTACGTTTGTGTGGTGTGTGTGTGTGTGTGTGTGTGTGCGTGCACCCATGCGTGTGTGTGTGCGTGCGTGCAGAGAGCTGCCTCTCTCTTTACACCTGAACGCCGGAACAACAGCTTAATCTCCCCGGCGTACTGTTGCCGCGTGACAGCTTGATTGACAGCAGCTGTACCTGCAGGTAGCCGTGGAGCGAAGCATAACACGGGAGCCAGGCGTGTCTGACAACACGCCGGGGGGGGGGGGGGGGGGGGGGGGGGGCGGGGTGACACGGAGGTCACGGCTAACACTTGTCATCTGCACCGCCACTTTGGGGTTTTGAGCAAAGATTGCATACGATGGTGTAATCATCATCATCATCCTCATCATGGCTGTGGTTCTACACTGGAGATCAAAGTACTGTACCTGTGTCAAACAGGGGCAGAAACCTCTTATCTCCATATTCTAACGTTTTGTGAATAAACAACCTACTGTACTTGATCATATGCTGCAGTGTCACACAAAAGCATCAAAAGTAGCAGATCTGCAAGCTCAAAACGCGGCGTGAAGCGACGCGTTTTGAGCTTGTAGATCTGCTACTTTTGCTATTTTTGAATTTGAATCCTGAGAAGTAACAGTTTTGGACGTATGAGGTTTCCACCCGACAGAGACGATACACTTTCTTTTCCTAAATGAATGCCCTACCTCGTTTGCTATTCAGTGCGACACTGTAGTATGACAGTGTCGCACTGTCATACTACGCAAAAAGAGTAGTAAAGAAAAGACGCAAAAGTAGGGCGTCTTTTCTCTATTCTCTTTACTGTTATTTGTTTTGTCTCGCACCATCGACGACTGGATGTGCAGTATGGCGTTCCGTTCAGGACTGTAGTCCTACACACATGTTTAGCCTACGGTCGGATTTTCGTCAATTAAAATAAGCAGTCTGCCATCATATGTTCTCTTAACGGATGTATTGCTTTTAAATAAGCAAAGAAATATTCATATGGCTCTGTTGGACTTAACTATGTAATTTGCTCTGAATCAGCACTGAAAGGCTTGCATTGTAGCCCTCCTATTTGGTCATAAAGACCTATTTGTATATAGAATAAATACTCAGGGTGCGTACCAAGCAACATCTCCAGGCGCTCCCCTGAGAACTAGACCCAAAAGGTTATGTAGCCTACACCCCTGAACATATAAGCCAAATGGATTGGATGCATTGTGGTCCATTAAACGTTCAACACTCAAACAACAGTGCAACAAACATTTGTGATAGACATTCATTTGTGGTGATTTGCTGTTGATAAACTGTATACATTTATTGATAGAGGACGCATACATTCAGTCAGAGCCCCATCGCAGATATGTAATGCCAGAAACTAAGCTTAATGTAAACAATTAATCTTGTTTTTAACTTTTACTCTTACTTTGTCATCGTTGCTGTTGTTATGACACCTGAATTTCGATCCGGAGATCAATAAATGTTGATGTTATCTTATCGTATATCAAAGTGGTGTGATGAGAGGTTTAAAGCTGATAGAGCATGAGTAACTTATTCCACAAAGACATACTGACATGAATGACATCTAAGAGTGTTGATGTGTTACCTTCCTCAATGAAAATGAAAATGTCTTAAATTGAAGTTGTCGTGAAGACAACAATCATTTAAAAACCAACATTGCGTCCAGAAATATTGTCCGTACTTACCTGTCAAATATAATGTTTCACTTATACAGCCAAATATAAATTCCTGGAGCATTTCTGTGGCCGTTATAGGAATGTTTATACACCGCGTTTACAACTTTGAGAATATCTGCCAACATTTAGATATAAAAATAGTAAAAATATAGTCTCCATTTTCATTAAGTGAAGTATCTTTTTTCCAACAACGCACATTTCATGCATAGTAAACTCAATATATGTCACATTAAAAAAAAAACGAATATAGTATAAAAATATCAAATGAACATTGAGTCAGCAACACTGTCTGTCTGCCTGTCTTTCTGTGGCGGGAAGCGAAGATATTTGATATGCCCATATATGGACTAGACATGCCTAATGTAATCGCAAATCGGCATAATGCTTAATTCATCCATGCAATAACTCTGCCAGTGCACATGTTTATGAACATTTATAAACGTTTATAAACGTGAACGGGAACCCCCCACCCCTTCTTGCATCAGACTAAAGGCCTTTTTTCCCCTTGGAAAATATTTTCAGATGAGCGTCCAAATACAGCCAAATACATATTAATGCGGGAGTCCTTGACATGAAAATGTATGAGAACCACTGGTGTAAACACATTCTGGAATTATCTGTCTCCTCCACCATGATGCTAATGGTTTGGAGACCACGAATACAAGTGTGTAGGAGTCATCTCTCAAAGGCATATGTGAGCGCTAATAAGCTGTTGGAGGCATTGAGGCATTTGGCAGGATTTTGGCTACGAACGTATCTAGAATGGATTGGACCAGAGCTTATACGTGCCTGAATGTATGCCTCATTTATGGCTAATTTCACCCACCGTTCAATGTAATGTAATACGTATGTGTAAAATGTGTCTGATTAAAGATTTAATAAGGATTAATGATTATAATATGAGGGTTTAGGTAGGATTCCGTGCTTCTAAGCAGACATTCCAGGTAATTGATACAGCAGGATGAGGTTAAGTCCTCATGAAAGCAGCCCAACAAACACAGAAGTATAGGCTATTTTGGCTACCCCTGGTGAGGTACTGTAGAGAATTTGAACAGTCCATAGTGACAGTTCAAATCCCCTGGTTTTGTAATTTTCTGTAACGTTATGTTGAAATGAAGGAAATGTACACTTTTATGTACGAGAAAGGGGCATATAACAGCCAGGCCGGGTGGGCTACCCATGGCTGTGTAAGAGTCAGAAGGTGACAGTAACATTTCACTACAGGGATGATGTGCAGAATGACAAATCAGCGATTTTGCTTCGCAAACCGGAAGCTTCACCTATGGAATGGAAGTGTACGCGGACGCAACTGTTTCAGTCGCAGATAATAATGTGAACGTGTAGATCAGCTATTTTTGGCTATGCGACACCATCGTGCGACGGAGCAGTGGTGGAAAAAGTACTCACATGTTTTACTTAAGTAAAAGTATCAATACTGCAATCTAGAAATACTCTGTTCCAAGTACAAGTCTGGAATTCAAAACGTACTTGAGTAAAAGTACAAAGGTATTGGCATCAAAATGTACTTAAAGTACCAAAAAGTAGAAGCACTCGTTATGCAGAATGTCCCATTTCAAGTTCTCAAATGTATAAACATCTTTTTAAAATAGCAGATCTACAAGCTCTCAATGCGGCGCGATGTGTAAAGTACAGTATTGGAAATTGGAAATACTCAAGTAAAGTACAAATACCTGAAAATTGTACTTAAGTACAGTACTTAAAGTAAATGTACTTAGTTACTTTCCACCACTGCGACGGAGTATAATTTAAAGGTATGGCATGTCACAATGTCTGCTGTGAAAAGGTCCATGATAGCTCAATGGAATATGGAGAGGGCTGCGGTCAGGAGCAGGACAGGGCTAAGGGCAGTCCATGGGGTTAATTAACAACATCTGTGTCCAATTAAACTCTCTTCACATCTCTTTCCCTGGAGTTCCGTAGGAAAGAGCTGTAAACTTGACAATGTGACACCCCTCTGCCAAGCCCCCCAGTGCAGGACCGGGAGGTTTGAAGCAAAGGTTTCCAAGCAGCCAACTCTGGTATGCTGCAAAGAGTCTGAGAGATGGGGAGATCCCTGGTACTGAACAAACAGTCTAGTACAGTGCTTCTCAAACTTTTACACTCTGAGGACCTCCTTTAACTCTGACAGTATACAAATGGAACCAAATGGACCCTATCGGCTCCATTTGGTTCCATTTGTTTAATTGCGAACGCGCCTCCGCCCAAGTGGAGCATACTATGACACTCGGCTCGGCTTGTGTGTCTGTCTGTGTGCAGTATGTGTGCAGCCGCGCCCCCATGTCACTCACGCTCTCATTGGCTGCCCCCATGTGACTCACGCTCTCATTTCCTGCATGCTCTACAGTGTGGCTGAAATTCGCCTGTGCCCCTGCGTGACTAATTACACTCCTCTGAGAAAAATATAGCAGCGACAGTCAAAAATACCACATCTACAAGCATCTACACAAGTTCATCTATTGGGATATCTAAGAATTCCATGTCATTTGTGCATATTTCAGGCCGGATGGCAAGTAATTGCTCATTCCTTTCTATTCTTCTTATTGTTATTTTCGACCTGCGTTCGCTTCCAGCGTTCGCGCGTCTTACTTGTGTCAGAGTTACAGACCTGTACGGGTCCATTTAAAACCCCTTCAAGGAACCCTGAGAGTCCCTGGTCCACTTTGAGGACCACAGGTCTAGTAGCTGATTTCTAATGAAATATATTGACACTCATTTCAACAACAACAAAAAAATAAAATATATAACTTACTCTTTTAATTCTTTGTAAACATAAAATAATAAACATACTTGCTAAAAGGTGATGCCTTATGTTGGATAACAAATGGATTTAAAAAATACCTTGTGTGTGAATGGGTGAATGTGTGTAATGCACATTATAAAGCGCTTTGTATAAGGGTGCTATACAAATGCACCATTTGCCGTTTATACATAATCATAATAGTATAGGAGAAAAATATCAAACATCAAAACAGAACAGTATATCACATAAAGTGTGTGCTCCAAAAAAATAAAAAATAAAAAGTTTGAGTACCTCAGACCTCAGTAACCCATTTTTTCACCCGTGCCAATTTTCTATGTAATCCTGGGCGCTACAGTACCTCTGCCAGCCTAGGGAGAGCCTAGAGCCTAGCTCATGCCTCTTTCAATGCATGAGAGCTAGCAAGCCGCTTCTTATCACCTGACTGGGCGGAGGTTCCCTGGATAGACGTACCGCGTGGAAGGAACACGTTATTCCAACCAGTTCCTTTCCCCTCCATGACCAGGGTGAGGCAGTATAGAGACCAGGATTACAGCATGTTTTTGTGAGGGTACCTACCCTAGGAGACACGGGGAGAACATGCAAACTCCACACAGAGAGGTGTACAGTACCTTAGACTCTTGTGCAAGTAAAGACATCAGCAGCAGCAGATAGGAAATATGTAAGCGGTATGTGGGAATGGAGTATATACACAGTCATAGTGCCAGTGTGATGGAATCTTATGACTGACAAGATGACAGGGATCAGTGTCTGTCCAGCAGCCTGACATAAGGTCGGGACACACTGAACAAACCTTGTCATGGTGGAGAAATTTGACAGGTGTGAAATGGTGTCATTTCACACGGGTGGCAATTCAATGGTGGCAATTCAGTGGAGACAAAAGAGGCAAATCAGGCACAATAATGGGTGGGAAATTACTTTACAAGTGGGGTCAGATGTCAGATGTCATGACATGCTCCTCCAACGCCCAAACTTTTCTTGGTAAAGGGAGGTGATATATCTACAAATTGACGCCATTCTGAAATTCTGATGGGCAGTCTCTGAACTGTTTCTCATCTCGTGCACCCCCAGATATCCTGACTCTACGAACTATAGTTCTGGAAGCCTGTCTGATCCCCTGAAGTCAGAACGAGCACGCATTGGCCTGTAAGTCAGGATTCATTAACTACAAAGCACTGTAGTTACTTGTTTAGTTTGACTACTTAGACAGGCACAAACAATAAACACGAAGAAAGTTTTTCAATGTTTTACTCATGATGACTCAAGGAGGATCGGCAGCGATTCCAGAGAGGGAGATAATTACACTTCTGAGCCCTTGAAATGCATTATATAAAACTGATGAAGCGTGCTAAACAGTCATACATGCTGATGTCCATTTTTTTCTCCATTATTTACCGGGTAGGGAAGTATCACTCTCGTTCTCTTTCTCACTCTCTTCTCCCCCTCTCTCTCTCTCTCTCTCTCTCCCTTGTGTGTGTGTGTGTGTGTGTGTGTGTGTGTGTGTGTGTGTGTGTGTGTGTGTGTGTGTGTGTGTGTGTGTGTGTGTTTGCGCGTGTGCGTTTGTGTATCTATGTGTGTGCGTGTGCATGCATTTCGGCAATGTTTTACCCATTTTCAATGTCATCCTAAAATGTGTAAGTCCTCATTAGCATAGTAATTCAAACGTGCGCACGCGTGTGTGTGTGTGTGTGTGTGTGTGTGTGTGTGTGTGTGTGTGTGTGTGTGTGTGTGTGTGTGTGTGTGTGTGTGTGTGTGTGTGTGTGTTTGCGCGTGTGTGTTTGTGTGTGCGTGCGTGCATCAGTTAATGTTCTCATTTTGTTTTAATGAACAGGTGCATCATTACATGACTCAGAAACATAGTTAGATGTTTGCATTTTTCTCTCTCCAGGAAAAGAGTCCCTTCCTCCCACACAGCTATATCTGGGGCAGAGTAAACAGCCAATTGGGTCACTACCGAAACGAAAGTTGGTCACCATTGGGTCACTACCGAAACGAAAGTTGGTCACTACCGAAACGAAAGTTAAATCCGAAAAAATCACTAAGTGTGGAGGCCAAAATCGTCCCCCCGAAAACCTGTTAGGAGTACGTTTCAGGCAATTTAGAGTTGATTGGTAGTACTTTGTAGTGACTCTTTTTTTGGTCCCTAACATTCATCGATAAATTGCCTGAAACGCACTCCTAACAGGTTTTTGGGGCGACGATTTTGGCCTCCACACTTAGTGATTTTTTCGGATTTAACTTTCGTTTCGGTAAAATAAATTTTACAGAAACGAAAGTTACCAATCAACTCTAAATTGCCTGAAACATACTCCTAACAGGTTTTTGGGGGGACGATTTTGGCCTCCACACTTAGTGATTTTTTCGGATTTAACTTTCGTTTCGGTAAAATACATTTTATCGAAACGAAAATTACTAAGTAACTCTAAATCGCCTGAAACGTTCTCCTAACAGTTTTTTTGGGGGACGATTTTGGCCTCCACACTTAGTGATTTTTTCGGATTTAACTTTCATTTTGATAAAATAAATTGACTAAGTCCAGAGCTCGATGAATGTTAGGGACCAAAAAAAGTCACTACAAAGCACTACCAATCAACTCTAAATTGCCTGAAACGTACTGCTAACAGGTTTTTTTTGGGGGGACGATTTTGGCCTCCACACCATAGACTGTAAAAAAGAATGGACAAAGCCACTCCCCTGCTTTCTACAGAACGAAAATGAAGCCGATAGTTCAGAAACGTGCATTCCTCCATCGTTAATATATACAGTTGGCCACGCCGGAACTCAAACGCTATTGGTTGAGACCAGACACGTGACCAGCGAACCGGAAAACAACCGCCAAAAATGCTATTGGTTGGGTAGCTTGTCAATCAAGAGTAGGGCGGGGAATGAATGCTATTGGTTGTGTAGGTTATCAATCAAATCATCCCGCCCCTCCTGGAGCATAGCCTACTTTATCGTCAATTTTAGAATAAATGGGACCATAATTTAGCAAAACGCATATCATGATGATTGAAAGGAGACTTTAAACTAGCGACTGGAAGCATATAGAATTTATGACAATTTTTATTACGGTAAGAAAATCTAGTCTAAAGTTTGTCAAAAACCCATTCACTTGCGTTAAAATAAATTCTTTCTGACAATGCAGGTCGGCGCAGGCTAAAACAGTGCCTCACTCTGGCCATTCATAAGCTTCCGCGTTGGCCTCATCGTAAATATCCAAGCCTTGCCCCTTGCTCGACACTTAGTGATTTTTTGGGATTTAACTTTCGTTTCGGTAAAATAAATTTTACCGAAACAAAAATTACCAATCAACTCTAAATTGCTTGAAACGTACTCCTAACAGGTTTTTGGGGGGACGATTTTGGCCTCCACACTTAGTGATTTTTTCGGATTTAACTTTCGTTTCGGTAAAATAAATTTTACCGAAACGAAAATTAGCAATCAACTCTAAATTGCCTGAAACGTACTCCTAACAGCTTTTTGGGGGGACGATTTTGGCCTCCACACTTAGTGATTTTTTCGGATTTAACTTTCGTTTCGGTAAAATAAATTTTACCGAAACGAAAATTACCAATCAACTCTAAATTGCCTGAAACGTACTCCTAACAGGTTTTTGGGGGGACGATTTTGGCCTCCACACTTAGTGATTTTTTCGGATTTAACTTTCGTTTCGGTAAAATAAATCTTACCGAAACGAAAATTACCAATCAACTCTAAATTGCCTGAAACGTACTCCTAACAGGTTTTTTGGGGGACGATTTTGGCCTCCACACTTAGTGATTTTTTCGGATTTAACTTTCGTTTCGGTAGTGACCAACTTTCGTTTCGGTAGTGACCCAATGGTGAAAAAATAAATGTACTAAGTCCAGAGCTCGATGAATGTTAGGGACCAAAAAAAGAGTCACTACAAAATACTACCAATCAACTCTAAATTGCCTGAAAAGTACTCCTAACAGGTTTTCGGGGGGACGA
>NC_139939.1:10800173-10885173 GCF_963454915.1 Gymnoscopelus microlampas
CACTTTAGCCCTATTTTATACATACAGTAGGATATCTGAAAATGTCAAATACATTAGTACTTTTACTTTTGGTACTTTAAGTATTTTGATACCAATACTTTTGTATTTTACTCAAGGGACATTTTGAACAGGCCTTTTACTTGTCACAGAGTATTTTTATATTGTGGTATTGCTACTTTTACTTAAGTAAAATATCTGTACTTTTTCCATCACTGCTGGTGTTCTACCACACCAGAATCAAGAGCGTCCTGACGAGTGGCGCCACCGCTTGGTATTGGAACAGCACCACCCTCGACCGCTAAGCTCTGCAGAGAGTGGTGAGGTCAGCTCAGCCCATATCATAGGAGGTGAACTGCCCTCCCACCAGGAAATACACCAGAAAGAATGTATAGCCAAGGCTGAGAGAATCATCAAGGACAGACATTGATGGTATCAATACTACAATGTAGAAATGTAGAAGTATGTTACAAGTAAAAGTCTGGAATTAAACATTTACTTGAGCAAAAGTACAAAAGTATTGGTATCAAAATATACTTAAAGTACCAAAAGTAGAAAGTACTTATTATGCAGAATGTCCCATTTCACAAGTTTTCAAATTAATCAAATGTATAAAAATCTTTTGAAGATAGCCGATCTACAAGCTTGTCTATCGGCTATTTTAAAATGGCCAAAATGTATATAGGGCTGAAGTGGGTAATGTAAAGTAACTATAAACTACTAAAGTTTTCAAATAATTGTAGTGGAGTAAAAGTGCAATATTTGCCTCTGAGATGTAGTGGAGTAGAAGTAAAATTACAGAAAATTGGAAATACTCCAGTAAAGTAAAAGTACCTCAAAAGTGTACCTAACTACAGTACTTGTGTAAATACTAAGTACCTCCTTATTTTACACCACTGCTTGCACTATACTGAATGCACATATGACCTAGGACTTATTTTCTACATGATACTGACTTGCACTATGCTGAATGAGTGCACTGCACGTGATTTAGGGCTTCTACATGTATACGATACAGATTTTAACATGCTGCTATTTCCAGGATTTTTGAATGCTCATTTTATTCTCCCTCTTTAACCTCTAATAATTATTTATTTACTCTTCTAAACTGCAAAGTGAGAGACAGATGGATATAGATCCTAGATAGATTAATATATACAAATTAAATGAAAAAAACAAAACATCATAGTAAGTCTCTTGGTAAGGTGTTAGGCCGCCACGAGTCACCAGAACAGCTTCAATGCACCTTAGCATAGAAGTTTTTGGAACTCTACTGGAGGAACCACCATTCTAACAAAACATACTCCCACATTTGGTGTTTTGGATATGGTGATGGAGAGAGCTAGCCTGACATTCAGCAATGAATTTTCATTTCGTTTCACTCCATTATTCAGTCTGAAAGCCCTCTCAGTGCAGCCGTTTTCTGAGATGGGTGCGTGGCCAACGTTGGACTCTTTGGCGATTGGTTCATACTGGATTATCCCGATTCGCCGTACAGATTTTCAACCGAGAAAACCCCGCCTTTGACAGCGTCAGCAGATCCTGAATGCGAGGCTAGCGATTCAGGGGGTGGAGCCAGGCTCAGAGAGAGCTAACACGTTGGTCCAAAGTCTTCCTTAAGTGTTCAATATCAATATGCACAGCAGCCATATTGGGAATGAATTGGGCCCCTTCCTTACTTCCTTTACAAGTGTTACCAATACTACTAATTAAGGCCCTGTTCCGTTTAGTGTGGCACAGTGGTCGTCTTATTTTCGAGGACCCCCATAACTCTGAGAGTGTACAAATGGAACCAAATGGACCCTCACGGGTCAGAGTTACACACCCACCACAAGGGGCCATTTGGGAACCCAAAAAAAAGTGTTTCTAGTGAGCCAACATGCACAATATCAGCACCCTGGTCAGAATGGAACAGAGCCTTCATTAGTATCATTGGTAACACCTGTGAAGGAAGTACGGAAGGGGCCCAATTTCTTTCCAAAATGGCTGCTGTGCATAGAGCCTATTAGGTTGAAATCATACTCATCAAGGATTAAGAGAGCCAGCCATGGGGATTCATGTTGGTGAAATTCTTCAACCAGGTCTGCCTTTTGTGGCTACTGACACAGGAGGTTTTGTTAGCTTGTCTACAGTAGTAAACAAGAGCTGTGCATAATTCTTGATTTTGCCGATACTGTACGCCATTTATGCCACCTGCGTTCAGCTTTTCAAAACAAATTTGTTCTTTTTTTTCAAGGAGATATTTTCTTACCAGAGACCACCTTAACCTTTGTGGGTGCAATAGCATCAATAATGTGACATTTTACAGTTATTATTTAAATGCTCATTGACTGAGATCCAAGAGAGATCCAAGGGTGTGGAAGAAGAAAGTCTGAATAAATATTCATTGTACATTTTTGTGATTACATCTGTTGGGACATTTGTGTGCACCGAATGCACTTAATAATGAGGCATTGATTAAAAGTTGTTTTCCTGTCAAATACCTGACATTAATAAAGCTAGATTTTGTTTGTTAAACGTATTATCTGCCCAGTTATTTGGGACAGCCACAGGCTCAATGATTTCTCCAGGAATCTTAAATAAGGGTTGAAATACGGTATATCACCAGTTTATTATTCCAAAGTTGTATTTCAGAGATATCAAATATAAAAAGGTTCTCTTAACAGATGGTTTGTGAATTCTAAACAAACCAAAATAAATGAATAATAATATTAGTTAAAAAACAAAGCAGTTTTTAAAAGCAAAAGACACACATGGCAAACCAAAACCGAATAGAACAGATGGTTCAAAAATGAATTGGAGAGTAAGAATAAAACCTGCACACTCATATGCTCCAGCATAATGTATTTGCCAACGTTTCGAGCCAATAAGGCTCTTCGTCAGGTCAAATATAATTTGGAAAACATTAAGACAAAGACTTAAGTTCACAGGCCATGGCCATGGTCAAGTAAGCTCAATACAATATACTTAATGTATCAACAAAAGGTGATTATGTGTGTGGGTGTGTGTGTGTGTGCGTGTGCGTGTGCGTGCGCGTGCGCGTGCGCGTGCGTGCGTGCGTGCGTGCGTGCGTGCGTACGTGCGTACGTGCGTGCGTGCGTGCGTGCGTGCGTGTGTGTGTGTGTGTATATATATTTCCAGGGCCAGTGGTGAAGCTATGATGTAAGGCTCTGCGAGAAAGTCAGTTAATGTTCCTCATTCCTTCCTTTAATTCGGTGTTCCCATCTCGGGTCATCATGGCCATCTGTTAATTACACAGGGTTTCTTATGCATGCTTACAAGGGCAGTGCACCCTTTGTACTAACCAGGGTATTTGGCCTTACAAACCCAGTTACTCACCTTTCCACTTATTCTATTTCAGCTTCTGCTACTACAGTGCGACACTTCATGAACCACTTGGGTTAGAAATCTGCGTTTTCTGATTGGTCACCACTGCGGCTGGTCTCGGCCTAGATACCCCATGTTTTGACACCCAAGTGTTTTGTTTATTTTAAAAGGCATTAAAAATGAAAATTTAGAATGCAAAGCAACCGTATCCCCATAACCGCTTGCTTTGATGTTATTATATATAATATTCATTCATTCGGATTATGGGCCAGGCCAGTGGGTCCAGTGTCCAGGGGCCCTTGACTACCAGGTACGTATATATTAACATTAAATATTAACTGTAGGTTAACACGTTATATAGGTTAATATGTGGGTCCCTCAGCCTGCCTACTGTATAGTAAAATATAGCTGACTTAACAGGAATATTATCTGACTAACATGCAAATAAATATGTAAGAAATGTTGGTTATAGACTGAAGATCCTGCATGTTAAAATGTTTACAGGCGATTTCTTTACAACTTCAGTATCGTGTGTGCCCACCCGACTGCTAGATGTTGTGGGTGCCAGCAGCATTGAATATTTGATACACTAATCCAATGCCCGTTGGGAACGCATGCCCCTCTGGTTATGCAATACCAATTGTACACATTGTTCTCATTGTTCTCATTGTACCTATTGTCAGAGTACCTGTTGTACCTGAGTACTTTGGAGGCCAGTCTATGACATCAGTACCATGATACATATTGATCACATGAGGGATCCCCATTTATGGGCATTGAAGAGACAAAGACAGACAGCAGGACACAGACATGCCCATATATGGAGTACAGATCAGACTATGACGTCATATTGATGATGACATCAGGGTAATCCATATATGGGGATTCACTGATTTATCTATTTACTTGACAACTTCCATTCCGACCGACTTGCCACTCGGCACATCACAACCTCGGGTCATCGGCGACACGCATGCTGAATTTGAAGTCGACGATTCGGACGATTCTCAGGTTATGAGGAGGACACTCACACACACATGCACGCATACAGATGATTCCTCACATTTTAAGATAGATTCGGGACAACCGCTGATCCGACCGACGTCCCACTTGGCATATTTAATCAGTTGTAGAACTAATTAAGGTGTTAAACTCACTTTGAAAAACAGAACAAGCATGTAACACGTACGCGTCTTGCACGAGTTACAATTATACCGAATATTTTAATAATTTACATTATGTATGAGTTCATTGTAATTTTTGGTTAATTGGCACACACAAATTCACATGCACATGGCACTCACTCACATGCACACACTTTGACACATTCAGGTTCACGCACACAGAGCCTTACCCACGCATACAGTACAGGGTTCAGACACACAAACAGACACATGAACAATATAGAAACAGACACACATGTTGTGTCATCACGTCTCTGTAATGACGTCATCTTAGCGATCCCACACTGTTTCTTCAGGAACAGTACTTTCTAGTTTAATTAGACGTTTAAGCAGTAAAATAATCTGCCGTTTGGCATGATGACCTGGCCACTGGAAAAAAGGGGGGAGATTCAATTTTCACCCCTATCTGTGAGTGTGCATGGGGCCAATCTAGCAAAAGGTAGGACCGAACTCCTTGTGTATGCTGCCACCAGGTCACATATCTATACTATAATCGATGTACTATAATTCACTGACTCAGTATGTAACACAGACATTTGTCCCGGACATAACTCGGGACAAACTCGGAGAGGAGATGACCTAACTTGCACCGTTCACAACATGTATGGCTCAGTGTAGGCTGGCACCCAAAGGGCACCATCCTAGTTATATAAATTGTTTTGACATATTTCACTTTAATTATATAATGGAAGTCAATGGCGGTGGGATCAGGCTTGAAACCTCACCCGAATATGGAGTCATAAGTCATAGATACATACATAGATAACTGTCATGGACTTGCCCAAATATTGAGTTTCACCCACTCTGCCGGAGATAGTGTTCCACCGAACACACTTCACAAGAACTGATATCATAAGACTCGTCGACTATAATTACCCCTGTCTCACAGCTCATTAGGTGCTGGAAGAAAAAGGCTGAGATCATTTTGTGGAACACTCCATTGGAGTGGTGCTTGTGAAGTCACCGGCTGAAAGCGTCAAACTTGTCAGAGGGCCCATATAGCAGCAGCTCCATATTTCTAGCAGATGTAAAAGACCCATGGTCTCCGGACACATGCACAAAAGCCTCTTTGCACGCCGTAAAAAAGATAAAAGTAAAAAAAAATCAGAAAGTCCCAGGTATTTCTGAAGGAGACACACATTTTAAAAGTTTGAACATTGAACAAAGATGCTATAGGTGACGGTCTGGCAGAGCTAGAGCACGACAAGGTTTTGGAACGAAAGAAAGAAAGAAAGAAAAAGAAAGAACGAATAGTGACAATAACATAACTTGGCTCTCTCAAGAGATTGAGCCCACTCATAAAATGAGCAGCCTTAAAAAACACACACACACACACACACACGCACACGCACACGCACACGCACACGCACACGCACACGCACACGCACACGCACACGCACACACACACACACACACACACACACACACACACAGACAGGTGATGGGTGCCAGAAAGACTGTGTCACTCATCTCACGGGACCAGAGGGAATCCCGTGAGAGTTGCTGATCTCACGAGATTAGAGAGAGGAAGTGCTAAGCCAGAGACAGTAGCCGCATGTGTAATCATTCAGTACATTAACCCCACCCGTCTGGCACTGGAGCAGTGATGAATCCAAACAGTTTGCCTTCAGTTTGACTCAGGTCTTCCATTTACCTCACATCCGACCTGGGGAGAACAGTCCTTTATCAAAAGGACCGTCTATTTGGAGGTGGACTGCAATGAGAAAGTTGAAGATCCTACACCATGCTTCTGCTGGACTTCTCCACTGTGTTTCCACTTACTGCCACACTGTGGTGAAACCGTGACATGGCACCTTGCTAAGGAACATGTAGTGGTTCTCCAACTAAGGACCTCCAGTATGGCAGGGTGGAATCAGCGGATGAGTGCGTGCGTCCGCGCGTGCGAATGGGATGAGGGTGTATATGGGTTGGTGTGCTTGTTCAGTAACCCCCCCCCCCCCCCCCCCCCCGTTTCTCCAGTTCTATAGTAAACATAATGTCACCTTGCTAAAATAATGACCTAAGTACGTTTTTTGAGGAAAATTATATTTTCGCTTGAATCAACTCACCACCTCTGGTAAAATCGCCCATATCCCTATTGAAAAGGATCATGCTTTTTGGGGTGAAATGATTAAGAAATATCATATAGTTTGTTTTGGTTCAGTTTTTTCTGTTTTCAAAAACAAATGACTGAACAGAATATAGCAAGAAGTTATTCTTTCTATATACAGTATGGTGGTTAACTTCCTAGATTTTCTAGATAACAGCTTTATGTAATTAAGTTGTAAATTTGTACTCTATTCCCACATCTAAACTATATTTCCTTTGTCTTTCTCCAATCCAGTGTTGCATCAACAGGCTTCCCTGTGCTACCATTAGTGAATGAACAAAGAAGCAAGTCTAAACCAAAAAGACACTGCTGTGATCAGTGTGGACAACACTTCTCTCAAATGTCCAGCCTTAAAACACACCAGAGAATTCACAATGGAGAGAAACCCTATAGCTGTGAACAGTGTGGACAACACTTCTCTCAAGTGGCCTACCTTATAACACACCAGATAATTCACACTGGAGAGAAACCTTATGGGTGTGAACAGTGTGGACAGAACTTCTCTGTGATATCCACCCTTAAATCACACAAGATAATTCACACTGGAGATAAACCTTATGGGTGTGATCAGTGTGGACAACACTTCTCTCAAATGTCCAACCTTAAAAGACACCAGAAATCTCCCAATGGAGAGAAACCTTATGGCTGTGAACAGTGTGGACAACACTTCTCTCAAATGTCCAGTCTTAAAAAACATCAGAGAATCCACACTGGAGAGAAATCCTAATTTGGTCAATGTGGAATTTTACTCAGTTAAGCAACCTAAAATGTCTGGTGTTGAAGCCTGTCTTGTATATTCCTGATTACTTTTATAAATACCATACCAGTCATCACGGAATGTTTAACTTAATTACACCTAGTTGATATATTGCATTGTTGTGTTATCACTGTCTTTGCTGAACATGTCCCATCAATATTTCGCTTATTGTACTAAGTAAGTGACAAATAAACCCTTCTTGATTTATTCTTGATTTGTTTCTCCCTCCTTTTTTCTTGTATGTAGAATTTTCAAGGTAATACTGATAAAATCACAGTAAGTTGGCGTCTGGCGGTTCTGCCAGTTAGTGCACTAAACGTTATACTATTTAGTAGTTTCGTTTTCAAATATTTCTTATCTTTATCTCGTTATAACGACCATTCAAAGTCATTAGGTGTTGTGTGTGCAATATGATGACTGTAGTTATGTAGGCTGTCTTTTGTCTTGTTTGTAATAAACATTTAAAGTTAAGATGCCGCTTGCAATGTGTTGATTTACTGTGATTCTGGCAATTTAATGTAATCACATGGAAAATACAAATTTGGTGTTACGGAAGCAATAACATACCTTTTACTTATTTAGAACATACCGTATGTGTTGCCAAATAAATTAAGATGCTGTTATGTACAACGACACACTATAAACACAATATAGAAAGCAATTGTTCCTTCAGCACACCAGGTTGCATTGTTCTGAAGGAATTCTGAACAATCATAACATGTAGAATTGAGGTTTCTAGGAACTTTAATGGCCTATGTATTTCAATGGTGGTTTAAATGTGGTTTAAATGTTACTTTTCAAATCAGACATAGTTTTATGTGAACTATATATCTAAAGACCTTGTAATTCTAGAGACCACAATATGTTTGTCAAATAAATGAAGATGCTGTGATGTACAATAAAGACTATGAACAGAATATAGCAAGCAGTTATTCTTTCACCTCACCAGGTTGTATTGTTCTGAAGGAATTTGGAGCAATCATGTAAAATAGGAACTTGAATGGTTTATCTATCTTAATGGCTCTGCTTGAATAGCAAGATTGAGATGAGAGAGACTCATCCACACAAGGACATGACTAGTGTTGTTTATTGTAAATGTAAATGACAGGAGAACATGAGAAATGGTTAGCAGTGATGACCATTACAGAAAAAGGTGAAATTAGATGTAATGTGTTTATGTTAACTTAATTCATCACAATACATTCACAAATGACACAAGGGTTAACAAGCAGAACATTGTACATCCCATCTTAAGACCTGACTCAGATGAGAGAATTATTTCATATTTACTCATATATTCATTAATGACTGAATACAACATTGTTAAAGTCTGAAGATACTGATTGTCTGTTTACTGTTCATGTTTATTAATATATGCATTTATAAATACAGGGTGTCATATTCATATATTTTATGTCAATCGTATAGGAATTAAGATATTTGAATTGCATGCATATTACAAATGAATTCATCCACAAATGGATGCTCTTGGTTCTCTTGTAACAGAAAGTCATACGTTTCTAGAAGGTTGCATGGATGGAGCATGTCTGGGGGAGGAGGAAGGGGTGGAGCACAGGTAGGGTAACGTAGAAGTATGTTAGGTTGTGATTGGTGGAGAGATGGTTGTATTGTTCTCTTTGTCCAATCATTCAAGGAAGTTACTGGCTCCACCCCAGGCTCTCTGGTATAAGAAGAGCTTGTAGTTGTAATTTATCCACAACTCCTCCAGGATATCAATCATTTCTGATCAGATCTGACTGTGGACTCCAGAATTCAGTGGAAGATGAACTCTCTCAACCCAACCAAGGACAGTTCTGCTGAACAGGAGGGACCCAAACAAAATGGTATGTTACTTTCTCTACCTCCTTTCTAGTTTTAATTTCAAGCAGTGTCAATCTTTACTTTGTGTTTCATTTCAATTTAAACTATATATATATATATATATATATATATATATATATATATATATATATATATATATATATATATATATATATATATATATATATATATATATATATATATATATATATATATATATATATATATACACACACCATATACCATGGCTGGCGGTTGTGTGTACTCTAGTCCCACCTCTAAACTATATTTCCTTTGTCTTTCTGCAATCCAGTGATCCATCATCAGCCTGGCTTCCCTGTGCTACCAGCATTGAATGAACAAATAAGTGTGGCTAAACCAAGACGACATTGCTGTGATCAGTGTGGACAACACTTCAGTTGCATGTCCAAACTTAAAACACATCAGAGAATTCACACTGGAGAGAAACCGTATAACTGTGACCAGTGTGGACAACACTTCTCTCTAATGGCCGACCTTAAAACACACCAGAGAATTCACACCGGAGAGAAACCTTATGGATGTGATCAGTGTGGACAACTCTTCTCTTTGATGTCCACCCTTAAATTACACAAGAGAATTCACACTGGAGAGAAACCTTATGGATGTGATCAGTGTGGACAACACTTCTCTCAAATGTCCAACCTTAAAACACACCAGAGAATTCACACTGGAGAGAAACCTTATGGGTGTGATCAGTGTGGACAACGCTTCTCTCAAATGTCCAACCTTAAAAGACACCAAACATTTCACAACGGAGAGAAACCTTATGGGTGTGATCAGTGTGGACAACACTTTTCTCTAATGGCCCACCTTAAAACACACAAGAGAATTCACACTGGAGAGAAACCTTATGGATGTGATCAGTGTGGACAACACTTCTCTCAAATGTCCAACCTTAAAACACACCAGAGAATTCACACTGGAGAGAAACCTTATGGGTGTGATCAGTGTGGACAACGCTTCTCTCAAATGTCCAACCTTAAAAGACACCAAACATTTCACAACGGAGAGAAACCTTATGGGTGTGATCAGTGTGGACAACACTTTTCTCTAATGGCCCACCTTAAAACACACCAGAGAATTCACACCGGAGAGAAACCTTATGGATGTGATCAGTGTGGACAACACTTCTCTGTGATGTACACCCTTAAAAAACACCAGAAAATTCACACTGGAGAGAAACCTTATGGGTGTGAACAGTGTGGACAGAACTTCTCTGTGATGTACGCCCTTAAATCACACAAGAGAATTCACACTGTAGAGAAACCTTATGGATGTGATCAGTGTGGACAACACTTCTCTCAAATGTCCAGTCTTAAAAAACACCAGAGAATTCACACTGGAGAGAAACCATATGGCTGTGAACAGTGTGGACAATACTTCTCTCAAATGTCCAGTCTTAAAAAACACCAGAGAATTCACACTGGAGATAAATCCTAATTTGGTCAATGTGGAATTAATTTTACTCAGTTAAGCAGACTAAAATGTCTGGTGTTGAAGCCAGTAGTACAAATTGCTTTATATATGTATGCCTTCTGACTTCTTGTATAGTCATGATTGCTGCTATAGATACCATACCTGTCATCATGAAATGTTTAACTTCATTACACCTAGTTGATATATTGCAATGTTGTGTTAGCACTGTCTTTGCTGAACATGTCACATCAATATTTCACTTATTGTACTAAGTAAGTGACAAATGAGTTGTTCACACACCAGGGCCACCTGGTGAGACATTGACACATCTAATTGTAATCAATGACCACATTTGCATGGATATAGGTCATTTTCTAAAGACAGCCAGGCGATCATTCACAAGACACAAGGAATGTTGCAGTGCCGATGTGAAGTGGGTGAGGGAGATATTTCTAAAGACATTGTAATTCTAGAGAACACAAGATGTTTTGTCAAATAAATCAAGATGCTGTGATGTACAATAAAGACTATGAACAGAATATAGCAAGCCGTTATCCCTTCACCTCACCAGGTTGTATTGTTCTGAAGGACTTAAAATAGGAACTTGAATGGCCTATCTATCTTAATGGCTCTGCTTGAATATCAAGATTGAGATGAGAGAGACTCAGCCACACAAGGACATGTCAGTTGTTTATTGTAAGAGTAAATGAAAGCAGGAGGGTGAAATTAGATGTACATTTAATTTTCATAACAGAGATAGTTTGAGGTGAACTATTTATGTAATGTGATTATGGTAACACAATGCATCACATTTCGTTCACAAAGGAGCCCACCACCACCAGGGTTTAGAACATATAGAACACATTTAACTATATTGCACTGAAAATATCTTTGCCAGAAAAAATGCAAATGTGAACCTTGACAATACAACATATAATTTGGTCAGCTGTTGCACCTTGACCTCTCACCATGACACAAGGGTTAATAAGCAGAACATTGTACATCCCATCTTAAGACCTGACTCTGATGGGAGAATTGTTTCATATTCACTCATATAGTAATTAATTAGCGAATTCAACATTGTTGAAGTCTGAAGATACTGATTGTCTGTTTACTGTACATGCATGTAATATTATATGCATTTATAAATACAGGGTGTCATATTCATAATTGTCAAGGTAATAATGATAAATTAGGTGGCGGTGTGCAATATGACAACTGTTATGTAGGCTGTAGAAGACACTTGGTGTTAGGGAAGCAATAAAATAGCTACTCAAGTGAAATAAATTAAGGTAAAAATGCCAAAACTCACAGAACTCATTTACTACTGCTCATTTCTGTTATTTGGGGTCAAATTATTCTTGTCAGTTGTTCACACACCAGGGCCACCTGGTGAGACAGTGACACATCTAATTGTAACCAATGACCACATTTGCATGGATATAGGTCCTTTACTAAAGACAGCTAAGCAATCATTTACAAGACAAAAGGAATGTTGCAGTGCAGGTGTGAAGTGGGTGAGGGAGATAGTTCGAAAGACCTTGTAATTCTAGATTGGTTTATAATTCTAATTGGTTTAAATGTGGTTCAAATGTTACTTTTCAAATCAGACATAGTTTTATGTGAACTATATCTCTAAAGACCTTGTAATTCTAGAGACCACAATATGTTTGTCAAATAAATGAAGATGCTGTGATGTACAATAAAGACTATGAACAGAATATACTTACTTTACTTAGGCCCATCGCTCCCAGTGGAGCATAGGCCATCTACGACTCTTCTCCATCCAACACGGCTTTGGGCTGTCCTTTCTGCCTCCCCCAGCTTGTTCCTTGTCTCTTGAGCTCCGGCTCAGTGTCCCGCCTCCAGGTGTTCTTAGGCCGCCCTCTCTTCCGCTTCCCCTGGGGATTCCAAGTCAGGGCCTGGCGTGTAGTGCTGGTTGTCGGTTTCCTCAAGGTGTGGCCTATCCACCCCCACTTTCGTCTCAGGATCTGCTTCTCTACTGGTTCTTGTCTTCCTCTCAGCCATAGTTCCTCATTCTTAATTTTGTTTGGCCACCTGATCCCAAAGATGCGTTTCAGACAGCTGTTTATAAAAGTCTGTATCTTCTGCAATGTTCTTTTCGTCATTCTCCACGTCTCTGAACCGTAGAGAAGGACGGATTTTACATTTGAGTTGAAGAGCCGCACTTTGGTTGTCATGGCAATGTCCTTGGAGGACCAGATGTTCTTCAGAATGATGAAGGCTGCTCTGGCTTTGCCTACTCTGGCTGTGACGTCGCTGTCTATGCCGCCCTGCCTATCTAAGATGCTGCCTAGGTAAGTGAATGAGTTGACTTCCTGTATGGGTTCCTCACCTACTGTGACTGTGTTGTTGGTAGAGGTGTTGATCATCATTAGGTTGGTTTTCTTCCTGTTTATTCTCAACCCGGTCTCAAGGGATGTATTTGCCAGCTTAGATGTCTTGTCCTGCATCTGGTTGTAGTTGTGTGACAGGAGAGCCAGGTCATCAGCAAAGTCGAGGTCATCCAGTTGTATCCATAGGGTCCACTGCCGTTCTTCGTTCCTTTTGTGGTGGTCTTCAAAATCCAGTCTATGACTAGGAGGAAGAGGAAGGGTGATAAAAGGCATCCCTGACGCACACCGGTCTTGACCTCAAAACTCTCTGACAGTTGGCCTGCATGTAAAACTTTGCATGACGTTCCTTGATAGGTGTTTTGAATCAGGGTGATGATTTTCTCTGGGATACCGTAATGCCTCAACAGTTTCCACAGAGTCTCTCTATCCACGCTGTCAAAGGCTTTTTCATAGTCTATGAAGTTTATATATAATGGGGAGTTCCATTCGATGGATTGCTCGATGATGATGCGCATGGTGGCGATCTGGTCCGTACAAGATCTGTTGCTCCGGAAGCCTGCCTGCTGGTCTCGAAGCATGGGATCAACTGCTGCATTCATTCTGTCCAGTATAATTCTGTTGAGAACTTTTCCAGGTACTGATAGAAGCATTATTCCTCTGTAGTTGTTGCAGTTGGTGAGATCTCCCTTTTTTGGTAGTTTGATAATGATCCCATATTTCCATTCTTCTGGAATCTTTTCTTCCTCCCAGATCTTGGTGAAGAGGCTATGGAGCATGTCCACCGCAGTCTTCAAGTCGGCCTTGATGGCTGATGAGGGAGATAGTTCTAAAGACCTTGTAATTCTAGAGAACACAAGATGTTTGTCAAACAAATTAAGATGCTGTCATGTACAATAAAGACTATGAACAGAATATAGCAAGCAGTTATTCTTTCTATATACAGTATGGTGGTTAACTTCCTAGATGTTCTAGATAACAGCTTTATGTAATTAAGTTGTACATTTGTAGTCTATTCCCACATCTACATTTCCTTTGTCTTTCTCCAATCCAGTGTTGCATCAACAGGCTTCCCTGTGCTACCATTAGTGAATGAACAAAGAAGCATGTCTAAACCAAAAAGACACTGCTGTGATCAGTGTGGACAACACTTCTCTCAAATGTCCAGCCTTAAAACACACCAGAGAATTCACAATGGAGAGAAACCCTATAGCTGTGAACAGTGTGGACAACACTTCTCTCAAGTGGCCCACCTTAAAACACACCTGATAATTCACACTGGAGAGAAACCATATGGATGTGATCAGTGTGGACAACACCTTTCTCCAATGGCCTACCTTATAACACACCAGATAATTCACACCGGAGAGAAATCCTAATTTGGTCAATGTGGAATTTTACTCAGTTAAGCAACCTAAAATGTCTGGTGTTGAAGCCTGTCTTGTATATTCCTGATTACTTTTATAAATACCATACCTGTCATCATGAAATGTTTAACTTAATTACACCTAGTTGATATATTGCATTGTTGTGTTATCACTGTCTTTGCTGAACATGTCCCATCAATATTTCACTTATTGTACTAAGTAAGTGACAAATAAACCCTTCTTGATTTATTCTTGATTTTTTTCTCCCTCCTTTTTTCTTATATGTAGAATTTTCAAGGTAATAATGATAAAATCACAGTAAGTTGGCGTCTGGCGGTTCTGCCAGTTAGTGCACTAAACATTATACTATTTAGTAGTTTTGTTTTCAAATATTTCTTATCTTTATCTCGTTATAACGACCATTCAAAGTCATTAGGTGTTGTGTGTGCAATATGATGACTGTAGTTATGTAGGCTGTCATTTGTCTTGTTTGTAATAAACATTTAAAGTTAAGATGCCGCTTGCAATGTGTTGATTTACTGTGATTCTGGCAATTTAATGTAATCACATGGAAAATATGTCCATGTGATTACAGTCTTAAAAACACCAGAGAATTCACACTGGAGATAAATCCTAATTTGGTCAATGTGGAATTAATGTTACTCAGTTAAGCAGCCTAAAATGAGCCAGTTAGTACAAATTGCTTTATATATGTATGCCTTCTGACTTCTTGTATAGTCATGATTGCTGCTATAGATACCATACCTGTCATCACGAAATGTTTAACTTAATTACACCTAGTTGATATATTGCATTGTTGTGTTATCACTGTCTTTGCTGAACATGTCCCATCATTTCCCATTTAATGTAATCACATGGAAAATATTTGGTGTTACGGAAGGGTGCATTTCGCCTTTCCGACATGTCGCCTTTCCGACGTTAACGAACCATGTACCTAACCCTAACCCTAACCCTAACCGCACGCGGAAGCCACTAGTCGGAGTGGCGAGATGTCGGAATGGAAGGAGCACCCCGTTACGGAAGCAATAACATACCTTGTACTTATTTAGAACATACTGTATGTGTTGCCAAATAAATTAAGATGCTGTTATGTACAACGACACACTATAAACACAATATAGAAAGCAATTGTTCCTTCAGCACACCAGGTTGCATTGTTCTGAAGGAATTCTGAACAATCATAACATGTAGAATTGAGGTTTCTACGAACTTTAATGGCCTATGTATTTCAATGGTGGTTTAAATTTAGTTTAAATGTTACTTTTCAAATCAGACATAGTTTTATGTGAACTATATCTCTAAAGACCTTGTAATTCTAGAGACCACAATATGTTTGTCAAATAAATGAAGATGCTGTGATGTACAATAAAGACTATGAACAGAATATAGCAAGCAGTTATTCTTTCACCTCACCAGGTTGTATTGTTCTGAAGGAATTTGGAGCAATCATGTAAAATAGGAACTTGAATGGTTTATCTATCTTAATGGCTCTGCTTGAATAGCAAGATTGAGATGAGAGAGACTCATCCACACAAGGACATGACTAGTGTTGTTTATTGTAAATGTAAATGAAAGGAGAACATGAGAAATGGTTAGCAGTGATGACCATTACAGAAAAAGGTGAAATTAGATGTAATGTGTTTATGCTAACTTAATTCATCACATTACATTCACAAATGACACAAGGGTTAACAAGCAGAACATTGTACATCCCATCTTAAGACCTGACTCAGATGAGAGAATTATTTCATATTTACTCATATATTCATTAATGACTGAATACAACATTGTTGAAGTCTGAAGATACTGATTGTCTGTTTACTGTTCATGTTTATTGATATATGCATTTATAAATACAGGGTGTCATCTTCTAACTATATAAATGGCGAGCAACTTCCGCACCCTGGGTGCGACACCCCACAGCTCTGTTATCGAATAAACAACGCACCGCCAGACCACATGTCGGCAACTGACTCGCCACGGCGGCCGCGCTGAATTTACGCCTCGCGTAGGGGACATCTCACTGCTCACTACAGCTTTTCCACCGCGCAACATAATTACTTCTACTCACCAAATGTCGGACAAAACGGAAGGGGAGGCAGCTTCGTACCGTTTACCCTGCGCACGACCTCATCACCACAACAGCTGCCAGCCGCTGCGGGGGTTTTTTCCTTTTTTTCAAAACTTTTTTTTTGGTCACCATTTTCTCCAGGCACCATTTCTGGTGTAACGTGCGGCAGCATGCGCTGGCTTGCGCCGCCATTGCACTCTGCCCATCTCCTCCACACCAACACACACGCAGCTCCTTTGCTTCAACCCCCCCCCTTCTTACGTACCTCCTTTGTTCCACCCAGGCCGTTACTTTCACTTCACTCATGTCTCGATCACACTATGTCCGTCCTTCACGTGCCATGTTCATCCCAAACACAAAAACAAACAAGTCGGGTTGCCAAGTCGTTGGCATGCCAGGTTCTCTAAAAACAAGCGCCAGAAACAAGCAACCACCTTCATGAAAAAAAAAAATACACCGAAGGGGTCCGCCATGTTCCAGGGGGGTCCCCGCGCGGCCCAACACTCCACAGGGGGGCCGTCGACCAGCAGGGGGTCCGCGGGGGTCCCCCTCAAACATCAAAAATATATTTTTTTCACATTTTTTTTTTTTTTTTTTTTTACTTTTCCACAGTTTTACTCCAGCAATTTGAGTACCCCAATATACACGCGGCCACGCTGGGCCCCGTGCGCGGCTGGGGTTGAGGGGGGCGTAGCCCCCCGAAACTCTAGTATTCATATATTTTATGTCAATCGTATAGGAATTAAGATATTTGAATTGCATGTTTCAAATTCAAAGTCATTAGGTGTTGTGTGTGCAATATGATGACTGTAGTTATGTAGGCTGTCATTTGTCTTTTTTGTAATAAACATTTAAAGTTAAGATGCCGCTTGCAATGTGTTGAGTTACTGTGATTCTGGCAATTTAATGTAATCACATGGAAAATATGTCCATGTGATTACAGTCTTAAAAAACACCAGAGAATTCACACTGGAGATAAATCCTAATTTGGTCAATGTGGAATTAATGTTACTCAGTTAAGCAGCCTAAAATGAGCCAGTTAGTACAAATTGCTTTATATATGTATGCCTTCTGACTTCTTGTATAGTCATGATTGCTGCTATACCATACCTGTCATCACGAAATGTTTAACTTAATTACACCTAGTTGATATATTGCATTGTTGTGTTATCACTGTCTTTGCTGAACATGTCCCATCATTTCCCATTTAATGTAATCACATGGAAAATATTTGGTGTTACGGAAGCAATAACATACCTTGTACTTATTTAGAACATATTGTATGTGTTGCCAAATAAATTAAGATGCTGTTATGTACAACGACACACTATAAACACAATATAGAAAGCAAGTGTTCCTTCAGCACACCAGGTTGCATTGTTCTGAAGGAATTCTGAACAATCATAACATGTAGAATTGAGGTTTCTAGGAAATTTAATGGCCTATGTATTTCAATGGTGGTTTAAATGTGGTTCAAATGTTACTTTTCAAATCAGACATAGTTTTATGTGAACTATATCTCTAAAGACCTTGTAATTCTAGAGACCACAATATGTTCGTCAAATAAATGAAGATGCTGTGATGTACAATAAAGACTATGAACAGAATATACTTACTTTACTTAGGCCCATCGCTCCCAGTGGAGCATAGGCCATCTACGACTCTTCTCCATCCAACACGGCTTTGGGCTGTCCTTTCTGCCTCCCCCAGCTGGTTCCTTGTCTCTTGAGCTCCGCCTCAGTGTCCCGCCTCCAGGTGTTCTTAGGCCGCCCTCTCTTCCGCTTCCCCTGGGGATTCCAAGTCAGGGCCTGGCGTGTAGTGCTGGTTTTCCTCAAGGTGTGGCCTATCCACCCCCACTTTCGTCTCAGGATCTGCTTCTCTACTGGTTCTTGTCTTCCTCTCAGCCATAGTTCCTCATTCTTAATTTTGTTTGGCCACCTGATCCCAAAGCTGCGTTTCAGACAGCTGTTTATAAAAGTCTGTATCTTCTGCAATGTTCTTTTCGTCATTCTCCACGTCTCTGAACCGTAGAGAAGGACGGATTTTACATTTGAGTTGAAGATGCGCACTTTGGTTGTCATGGCAATGTCCTTGGAGGACCAGATGTTCTTCAGAATGATGAAGGCTGCTCTGGCTTTGCCTACTCTGGCTGTGACGTCGCTGTCTATGCCGCCCTGCCTATCTAAGATGCTGCCTAGGTAAGTGAATGAGTTGACTTCCTGTATGGGTTCCTCACATACTGTGACTGTGTTGTTGGTAGAGGTGTTGATCATCATTAGGTTGGTTTTCTTCCTGTTTATTCTCAACCCGGTCTCAAGGGATGTATTTGCCAGCTTAGATGTCCTGTCCTGCATCTGGTTGTAGTTGTGTGACAGGAGAGCCAGGTCATCAGCAAAGTCGAGGTCATCCAGTTGTGTCCATAGGGTCCACTGTATTCCGTTCTTCGTTCCTTTTGTGGTGGTCTTCAAAATCCAGTCTATGACTAGGAGGAAGAGGAAGGGTGATAGAAGGCATCCCTGACGCACACCGGTCTTGACCTCAAAACTCTCTGACAGTTGGCCTGCATATAAAACTTTGCATGACGTTCCTTGATAGGTGTTTTGAATCAGGGTGATGATTTTCTCTGGGATACCGTAATGCCTCAACAGTTTCCACAGAGTCTCTCTATCCACGCTGTCAAAGGCTTTTTCATAGTCTATGAAGTTTATATATAATGGGGAGTTCCATTCAATGGATTGCTCGATGATGATGCGCATGGTGGCGATCTGGTCCGTACAAGATCTGTTGCTCCGGAAGCCTGCCTGCTGGTCTCGAAGCATGGGATCAACTGCTGCATTCATTCTGTCCAGTATAATTCTGTTGAGAACTTTTCCAGGTACTGATAGAAGCATTATTCCTCTGTAGTTGTTGCAGTTGGTGAGATCTCCCTTTTTTGGTAGTTTGATAATGATCCCATATTTCCATTCTTCTGGAATCTTTTCTTCCTCCCAGATCTTGGTGAAGAGGCTATGGAGCATGTCCACCGCAGTCTTCAAGTCGGCCTTGATGGCTTCTGCTGGTATTCCATCTGGCCCTGCAGATTTTCCGTCCTTTGTTGAGAGGATAGCTTTTCTGATCTCCGCTTTGCTGGGTTTATCACAGTTTATTGGAAGTGTTCTCTCCGCTGGTGTAATGTCCGCTGGCTCTGTCGGGGCTGGTTGGTTCAGTAGTTCTTTGAAATGTTCGGCCCATCTTCTCCGCTGATCCTCGGTTGTTGTGAGTGGGTTTCCCTGTTTGTCTTTTAACGGTTTGTCTGTCTGTTGGAACTTGCCTGCTAACTTCCTAGTGATCATATAGAGGTCTTTCAAGTTGCCTTGCCCTGCCGCTGTTTCTGCTTGTTTGGCTAGGTTGTCTATCTGATCTCTTTTATCCTTCTTAATGCTATTCTTCACCTCTTTATTGGCTTGGGTGTATTCTTCCTGCGCCCTTACTTTTGCTGATCTTGTTTTGCTTGTGTTCAGTTTCTCTTTCCTCTCCTTTCTTTCCTTCAGTTTCTGGAGTGTTTCCATTGAGACCCATTCCTTGTGTTTTGTCTTCTTTTTTCCCAATATTTCTTTGCAGGTGTCCAGCCACAACGTTTTTGAGTGCTGCCATTGAGTCTCTATGTCCGCATCTGTGTCTTCATCCTGTTCCTGTAGTTGCTGGTATCTGTTGGAAAGGCTGATCTGGAATCTGCTCTGTATTTCTTTGTTCCTAAGAAGTCCGACGTCATATCTGGTCCTTGCGCTGGTGGTTGTGGCGTACTTCTTCAGCCGTAGTTTTATGACAGTCAGCACGAGGTGATGGTCTGATGCCACGTCTGCCCCTCTCTTGACTCGCACATCTTGCCATGACCTCCTGAACTTTCTGTTGATGCAAATATGGTCTATTTGATTTTCCGTAACTTGATCTGGCGATCTCCATGTGGCCTTGTGGATACGTTTGTGGGGGAAGATGCTGCCTCCTATTACCAGTTGGTTGAGGGAGCACATGTCTGCAAACCTTTCTCCATTTTCGTTCATCTGCCCCAATCCATGTACGCCCATGATGTCTTCGTAGCCCGTGTTGTTGGCTCCTATCTTGGCATTGAAATCACCCATGAGGATGGTGATGTCTTTTTCTCTCTGTCTGTCCAGTACAGCCTGCAGTTGTTCATAGAAATCGTCTTTCTTCTCGTCTTCGGTGTCGTTTGTCGGCGCGTAGCACTGAATGATGGATAGTTTGATGTTGTCCTTCTTAGTGGTGAACTTGGCGTGATGATTCTTGAGTTCACTGGTTCCCAACCAATGAGAGAGCGCTGTGCCTCCGGAGCCAGCATCAGGGCCACCCCTTCCGTGTGTGGGGCACCTTCTTCTGTATGACCGGAGTAGAGCACCATCTCTCCAGATGTCAGTCTCAGTTGCCCTGCTTGTAGCCACCTTGTCTCACACAAGCCCAGGAGAGAGATGTTGTAGTTCCTCATCTCCTGTGCTACCTGGACTGTCTTCCCCGCTTCGTACATCGTCCTGATGTTCCATGTGGCAATTCTGGTGGTTTTCCTGGGGGTTAGGAGGGGGGTCGGCCTTACAGCTTCCTTTCGGCTTTCACTGCACGACGTCATGAGCCTCCTGTGTGGGAGCCCTTCCTTTCCCAGGTCGAGTTGGTTTTGAATTTTCATAGATGCTTTTGTAACGTACTTTTTTTCCAGGTAGGGTTGTTGGCCCTACGCAAACCCATTTAACCTCTGGGTGAGGTTGGTCCAATTTGTCTCACCTCTACCCTTTGACCTGTCCAGCATGGGTGACCCTGCAGGTGCCCATGCACCCGCTGGCATAGCTCTCTGGGTCACTGAGGCACTCAAGCCACCACCCCACGACAAGGGATGGACCGTGCAGTGGGAACAGAATATAGCAAGCAGTTATTCTCTCACCTCACCAGGTTGTATTGTTCTGAAGGAATTTGGAGCAATCATGTAAAATAGGAACTTGAATGGTTTATCTATCTTAATGGCTCTGCTTGAATAGCAAGATTGAGATGAGAGAGACTCATCCACACAAGGACATGACTAGTGTTGTTTATTGTAAATGTAAATGAAAGGAGAACATGAGAAATGGTTAGCAGTGATGACCATTACAGAAAAAGGTGAAATTAGATGTAATGTGTTTATGTTAACTTAATTCATCACATTACATTCACAAATGACACAAGGGTTAACAAGCAGAACATTGTACATCCCATCTTAAGACCTGACTCAGATGAGAGAATTATTTCATATTTACTCATATATTCATTAATGACTGAATACAACATTGTTGAAGTCTGAAGATACTGATTGTCTGTTTACTGTTCATGTTTATTAATATATGCATTTATAAATACAGGGTGTCATATTCATATATTTTATGTCAATCGTATAGGAATTAAGATATTTGAATTGCATGCATATTACAAATGAATTCATCCACAAATGGATGCTCTTGGTTCTCTTGTAACAGAAAGTCATACGTTTCTAGAAGGTTGCATGGATGGAGCATGTCTGGGGGAGGAGGAAGGGGTGGAGCACAGGTAGGGTAACGTAGACGTATGTTAGGTTGTGATTGGTGGAGAGATGGTTGTATTGTTCTCTTTGTCCAATCATTCAAGGAAGTTACTGGCTCCACCCCAGGCTCTCTGGTATAAAAAGAGCTTGTAGTTGTAATTTATCCACAACTCCTCCAGGATATCAATCATTTCTGATCAGATCTGACTGTGGACTCCAGAATTCAGTGGAAGATGAACTCTCTCAACCCAACCAAGGACAGTTCTGCTGAACAGGAGGGACCCAAACAAAATGGTATGTTACTTTCTCTACCTCCTTTCTAGTTTTAATTTCAAGCAGTGTCAATCTTTACTTTGTGTTTCATTTCAATTTAAACTATATATATATATATATATATATATATATATATATATATATATATATATATATATATATATATATATATATATATATATATATATATATATATATATATATATACATATACACCATATATATATATATATATATATATATATATACACCATATATATATATATATATATATATATATATATATATATATATACACCATATATATATATATATACATATATATATATATATATATATATATATATATATATATATATATATATATATATATATATATATATATATATACATATATATATATATATATATACACACCATATACCATGGCTGGCGGTTGTGTGTACTCTAGTCCCACCTCTAAACTATATTTCCTTTGTCTTTCTGCAATCCAGTGATCCATCATCAGCCTGGCTTCCCTGTGCTACCAGCATTGAATGAACAAATAAGTGTGGCTAAACCAAGACGACATTGCTGTGATCAGTGTGGACAACACTTCAGTTGCATGTCCAAACTTAAAACACATCAGAGAATTCACACTGGAGAGAAACCGTATAACTGTGACCAGTGTGGACAACACTTCTCTCTAATGGCCGACCTTAAAACACACCAGAGAATTCACACCGGAGAGAAACCTTATGGATGTGATCAGTGTGGACAACTCTTCTCTTTGATGTCCACCCTTAAATTACACAAGAGAATTCACACTGGAGAGAAACCTTATGGATGTGATCAGTGTGGACAACACTTCTCTCAAATGTCCAACCTTAAAACACACCAGAGAATTCACACTGGAGAGACACCTTATGGGTGTGATCAGTGTGGACAACGCTTCTCTCAAATGTCCAACCTTAAAAGACACCAAACATTTCACAACGGAGAGAAACCTTATGGGTGTGATCAGTGTGGACAACACTTTTCTCTAATGGCCCACCTTAAAACACACCAGAGAATTCACACCGGAGAGAAACCTTATGGATGTGATCAGTGTGGACAACACTTCTCTGTGATGTACACCCTTAAAAAACACCAGAGAATTCACACTGGAGAGAAACCTTATGGGTGTAAACAGTGTGGACAGAACTTCTCTGTGATGTACGCCCTTAAATCACACAAGAGAATTCACACTGGAGAGAAACCTTATGGATGTGATCAGTGTGGACAACACTTCTCTCAAATGTCCAGTCTTAAAAAACACCAGAGAATTCACACTGGAGAGAAACCATATGGCTGTGAACAGTGTGGACAACACTTCTCTCAAATGTCCAGTCTTAAAAAACACCAGAGAATTCACACTGGAGATAAATCCTAATTTGGTCAATGTGGAATTACTTTTAATCAGTTAAGCAGCCTAAAAAGTCTGGTGTTGAAGGCAGTAGTACAAATTGCTTTATATATGTATGCCTTCTGACTTCTTGTATAGTCATGATTGCTGCTATAGATACCATACCTGTCATCATGAAATGTTTAACTTCATTACACCTAGTTGCTATATTGCAATGTTGTGTTAGCACTGTCTTTGCTGAACATGTCCCATCAATATTTCACTTATTGTACTAAGTAAGTGACAAATGAGTTGTTCACACACCAGGGCCACCTGGTGAGACATTGACACATCTAATTGTAATCAATGACCACATTTGCATGGATATAGGTCATTTTCTAAAGACAGCCAGGCGATCATTCACAAGACACAAGGAATGTTGCAGTGCCGGTGTGAAGTGGGTGAGGGAGATATTTCTAAAGACATTGTAATTCTAGAGAACACAAGATGTTTGTCAAATAAATGAAGATGCTGTGATGTACAATAAAGACTATGAACAGAATATAGCAAGCTGTTATCCCTTCACCTCACCAGGTTGTATTGTTCTGAAGGACTTAAAATAGGAACTTGAATGGCCTATCTATCTTAATGGCTCTGCTTGAATATCAAGATTGAGATGAGAGAGACTCATCCACACAAGGACATGTCAGTTGTTTATTGTAAGAGTAAATGAAAGCAGGAGGGTGAAATTAGATGTACATTTAATTTTCATAACAGAGATAGTTTGAGGTGAACTATTTATGTAATGTGATTATGGTAACACAATGCATCACATTTCGTTCACAAAGGAGCCCACCACCACCAGGGTTTAGAACATATAGAACACATTTAACTATATTGCACTGAAAATATCTTTGCCAGAAAAAATGCAAATGTGAACCTTGACAATACAACATATAATTTGGTCAGCTGTTGCACCTTGACCTCTCACAATGACACAAGGGTTAATAAGCAGAACATTGTACATCCCATCTTAAGACCTGACTCTGATGGGAGAATTGTTTCATATTCACTCATATAGTAATTAATTAGCGAATTCAACATTGTTGAAGTCTGAAGATACTGATTGTCTGTTTACTGTACATGCATGTAATATTATATGCATTTATAAATACAGGGTGTCATATTCATAATTGTCAAGGTAATAATGATAAATTAGGTGGCGGTGTGCAATATGACAACTGTTATGTAGGCTGTAGAAGACACTTGGTGTTAGGGAAGCAATAAAATAGCTACTCAAGTGAAATAAATTAAGGTCAAAATGACAAAACTCACAGAACACATTTACTACTGCTCATTTCTGTTATTTGTCAGTTGTCAGTTGTTCACACACCAGGGCCACCTGGTGAGACAGTGACACATCTAATTGTAACCAATGACCACATTTGCATGGATATAGGTCCTTTACTAAAGACAGCTAAGCAATAATTTACAAGACAAAAGGAATGTTGCAGTGCAGGTGTGAAGTGGGTGAGGGAGATAGTTCTAAAGACCTTGTAATTCTAGAGAACACAAGATGTTTGTCAAACAAATGAAGATGCTGTCATGTACAATAAAGACTATGAACAGAATATAGCAAGCAGTTATTCTTTCTATATACAGTATGGTGGTTAACTTCCTAGATTTTCTAGATAACAGCTTTATGTAATTAAGTTTTAAATTTGTACTCTATTCCCACATCTAAACTATATTTCCTTTGTCTTTCTCCAATCCAGTGTTGCATCAACAGGCTTCCCTGTGCTACCATTAGTGAATGAACAAAGAAGCATGTCTAAACCAAAAAGACACTGCTGTGATCAGTGTGGACAACACTTCTCTCAAATGTCCAGCCTTAAAACACACCAGAGAATTCACAATGGAGAGAAACCCTATAGCTGTGAACAGTGTGGACAGCACTTCTCTCAAGTGGCCCACCTTAAAACACACCTGATAATTCACACTGGAGAGAAACCATATGGATGTGATCAGTGTGGACAACACTTTTCTCCAATGGCCTACCTTATAACACACCAGATAATTCACACCGGAGAGAAATCCTAATTTGGTCAATGTGGAATTTTACTCAGTTAAGCAACCTAAAATGTCTGGTGTTGAAGCCTGTCTTGTATATTCCTGATTACTTTTATAAGTACCATACCTGTCATCACGAAATGTTTAACTTAATTACACCTAGTTGATATATTGCATTGTTGTGTTATCACTGTCTTTGCTGAACATGTCCCATCAATATTTCACTTATTGTACTAAGTAAGTGACAAATAAACCCTTCTTGATTTATTCTTGATTTTTTTCTCCCTCCTTTTTTCGTATATGTAGAATTTTCAAGGTAATAATGATAAAATCACAGTAAGTTGGCGTCTGGCGGTTCTGCCAGTTAGTGTACTAAACATTATACTATTTAGTAATTTTGTTTTCAAATATTTCTTATCTTTATCTCGTTATAACGACCATTCAAAGTCATTAGGTGTTGTGTGTGCAATATGATGACTGTAGTTATGTAGGCTGTCATTTGTCTTGTTTGTAATAAACATTTAAAGTTAAGATGCCGCTTGCAATGTGTTGATTTACTGTGATTCTGGCAATTTAATGTAATCACATGGAAAATATGTCCATGTGATTACAGTCTTAAAAAACACCAGAGAATTCACACTGGAGATAAATCCTAATTTGGTCAATGTGGAATTAATGTTACTCAGTTAAGCAGCCTAAAATGAGCCAGTTAGTACAAATTGCTTTATATATGTATGCCTTCTGACTTCTTGTATAGTCATAATTGCTGCTATAGATACCATACCTGTCATCACGAAATGTTTAACTTAATTACACCTAGTTGATATATTGCATTGTTGTGTTATCACTGTCTTTGCTGAACATGTCCCATCATTTCCCATTTAATGTAATCACATGGAAAATATTTGGTGTTACGGAAGCAATAACACACCTTGTACTTATTTAGAACATACTGTATGTGTTGCCAAATAAATTAAGATGCTGTTATGTACAACGACACACTATAAACACAATATAGAAAGCAATTGTTCCTTCAGCACACCAGGTTGCATTGTTCTGAAGGAATTCTGAACAATCATAACATGTAGAATTGAGGTTTCTACGAACTTTAATGGCCTATGTATTTCAATGGTGGTTTAAATGTGGTTTAAATGTTACTTTTCAAATCAGACATAGTTTTATGTGAACTATATCCCTAAAGACCTTTTAATTCTAGAGACCACAATATGTTTGTCAAATAAATGAAGATGCTGTGATGTACAATAAAGACTATGAACAGAATATACTTACTTTACTTAGGCCCATCGCTCCCAGTGGAGCATAGGCCATCTACGACTCTTCTCCATCCAACACGGCTTTGGGCTGTCCTTTCTGCCTCCCCCAGCTGGTTCCTTGTCTCTTGAGCTCCGCCTCAGTGTCCCGCCTCCAGGTGTTCTTAGGCCGCCCTCTCTTCCGCTTCCCCTGGGGATTCCAAGTCAGGGCCTGGCGTGTAGTGCTGGTTTTCCTCAAGGTGTGGCCTATCCACCCCCACTTTCGTCTCAGGATCTGCTTCTCTACTGGTTCTTGTCTTCCTCTCAGCCATAGTTCCTCATTCTTAATTTTGTTTGGCCACCTGATCCCAAAGATGCGTTTCAGACAGCTGTTTATAAAAGTCTGTATCTTCTGCAATGTTCTTTTCGTCATTCTCCACGTCTCTGAACCGTAGAGAAGGACGGATTTTACATTTGAGTTGAAGAGCCGCACTTTGGTTGTCATGGCAATGTCCTTGGAGGACCAGATGTTCTTCAGAATGATGAAGGCTGCTCTGGCTTTGCCTACTCTGGCTGTGACGTCGCTGTCTATGCCGCCCTGCCTATCTAAGATGCTGCCTAGGTAAGTGAATGAGTTGACTTCCTGTATGGGTTCCTCACCTACTGTGACTGTGTTGTTGGTAGAGGTGTTGATCATCATTAGGTTGGTTTTCTTCCTGTTTATTCTCAACCCGGTCTCAAGGGATGTATTTGCCAGCTTAGATGTCTTGTCCTGCATCTGGTTGTAGTTGTGTGACAGGAGAGCCAGGTCATCAGCAAAGTCGAGGTCATCCAGTTGTGTCCATAGGGTCCACTGTATTCCGTTCTTCGTTCCTTTTGTGGTGGTCTTCAAAATCCAGTCTATGACTAGAAGAGGAAGGGTGATAGAAGGCATCCCTGACGCACACCGGTCTTGACCTCAAAACTCTCTGACAGTTGGCCTGCATGTAAAACTTTGCATGACGTTCCTTGATAGGTGTTTTGAATCAGGGTGATGATTTTCTCTGGGATACCGTAATGCCTCAACAGTTTCCACAGAGTCTCTCTATCCACGCTGTCAAAGGCTTTTTCATAGTCTATGAAGTTTATATATAATGGGGAGTTCCATTCGATGGATTGCTCGATGATGATGCGCATGGTGGCGATCTGGTCCGTACAAGATCTGTTGCTCCGGAAGCCTGCCTGCTGGTCTCGAAGCATGGGATCAACTGCTGCATTCATTCTGTCCAGTATAATTCTGTTGAGAACTTTTCCAGGTACTGATAGAAGCATTATTCCTCTGTAGTTGTTGCAGTTGGTGAGATCTCCCTTTTTTGGTAGTTTGATAATGATCCCATATTTCCATTCTTCTGGAATCTTTTCTTCCTCCCAGATCTTGGTGAAGAGGCTATGGAGCATGTCCACCGCAGTCTTCAAGTCGGCCTTGATGGCTTCTGCTGGTATTCCATCTGGCCCTGCAGATTTTCCGTCCTTTGTTGAGAGGATAGCTTTTCTGATCTCCGCTTTGCTGGGTTTATCACAGTTTATTGGAAGTGTTCTCTCCGCTGGTGTAATGTCCGCTGGCTCTGTCGGGGCTGGTTGGTTCAGTAGTTCTTTGAAATGTTCGGCCCATCTTCTCCGCTGATCCTCGGTTGTTGTGAGTGGGTTTCCCTGTTTGTCTTTTACTGGTTTGTCTGTCTGTTGGAACTTGCCTGCTAACTTCCTAGTGATCATATAGAGGTCTTTCAAGTTGCCTTGCCCTGCCGCTGTTTCTGCTTGTTTGGCTAGGTTGTCTATCTGATCTCTTGTATCCTTCTTAATGCTATTCTTCACCTCTTTATTGGCTTGGGTGTATTCTTCCTGCGCCCTTACTTTTGCTGATCTTGTTTTGCTTATGTTCAGTTTCTCTTTCCTCTCCTTTCTTTCCTTCAGTTTCTGGAGTGTTTCCATTGAGACCCATTCCTTGTGTTTTGTCTTCTTTTTTCCCAATATTTCTTTGCAGGTGTCCAGCCACAACGTTTTTGAGTGCTGCCATTGAGTCTCTATGTCCGCATCGGGAGGCATGCGTTAATCCGACAGACCTTTTCTCCGACTATGTGGCATCCGCATGCGGTTAGGGTTAGGGTGCGGGTTTGGTTCGGGTTTACTGTTTAATGTCGGAGCACTGCGCTGTCGGAGGAATGCGCTGTCGGACTAACGTATTGCACCCGTCCGCATCTGTGTCTTCATCCTGTTCCTGTAGTTGCTGGTATCTGTTGGAAAGGCTGATCTGGAATCTGCTCTGTATTTCTTTGTTCCTAAGAAGTCTGACGTCATATCTGGTCCTTGCGCTGGTGGTTGTGGCGTACTTCTTCAGCCGTAGTTTTATGACAGTCAGCACGAGGTGATGGTCTGATGCCACGTCTGCCCCTCTCTTGACTCGCACATCTTGCCATGACCTCCTGAACTTTCTGTTGATGCAAATATGGTCTATTTGATTTTCCGTAACTTGATCTGGCGATCTCCATGTGGCCTTGTGGATACGTTTGTGGGGGAAGATGCTGCCTCCTATTACCAGTTGGTTGAGGGAGCACAGGTCTGCAAACCTTTCTCCATTTTCGTTCATCTACCCCAATCCATGTACGCCCATGATGTCTTCGTAGCCCGTGTTGTTGGCTCCTATCTTGGCATTGAAATCACCCATGAGGATGGTGATGTCTTTTTCTCTCTGTCTGTCCAGTACAGCCTGCAGTTGTTCATAGAAATCGTCTTTCTTCTCGTCTTCGGTGTCGTTTGTCGGCGCGTAGCACTGAATGATGGATAGTTTGATGTTGTCCTTCTTAGTGGTGAACTTGGCGGTGATGATTCTTGAGTTCACTGGTTCCCAACCAATGAGAGAGCGCTGTGCCTCCGGAGCCAGCATCAGGGCCACCCCTTCCGTGTGTGGGGCACCTTCTTCTGTATGACCGGAGTAGAGGGTTACATGGCGGCTTTCCGACATGTCGCCTTTCCGACGTTAACGAACCCTATACCTAACCCTCACCCTAACCCTAACCGCACGCGGAAGCCACTAGTCGGAGTGGCGAGATGTCGGCGTGGAAGACTGTTACCGGAGTAGAGCACCATCTCTCCAGATGTCAGTCTCAGTTGCCCTGCTTGTAGCCACCTTGTCTCACACAAGCCCAGGAGAGAGATGTTGTAGTTCCTCATCTCCTGTGCTACCTGGACTGTCTTCCCCGCTTCGTACATCGTCCTGATGTTCCATGTGTCAATTCTGGTGGTTTTCCTGGGGGTTAGGAGGGGGGTCGGCCTTACAGCTTCCTTTCGGCTTTCACTGCACGACGTCATGAGCCTCCTGTGTGGGAGCCCTTCTTTTCCCAGGTCGAGTTGGTTTTGAATTTTCGTAGATGCTTTTGTAACATACTTTTTTTCCAGGTAGGGTTGTTGGCCCTACGCAAACCCATTTAACCTCTGGGTGAGGTTGGTCCAATTTGTCTCACCTCTACCCTTTGACCTGTCCAGCATGGGTGACCCTGCCAGGTGCCCATGCACCCGCTGGCATAGCTCTCTGGGTCACTGAGGCACTCAAGCCACCACCCCACGACAAGGGATGGACCGTGTAGTGGGAACAGAATATAGCAAGCAGTTATTCTTTCACCTCACCAGGTTGTACTGTTCTGAAGGAATTTGGAGCAATCATGTAAAATAGGAACTTGAATGGTTTATCTATCTTAATGGCTCTGCTTGAATAGCAAGATTGAGATGAGAGAGACTCATCCACACAAGGACATGACTAGTGTTGTTTATTGTAAATGTAAATGAAAGGAGAACATGAGAAATGGTTAGCAGTGATGACCATTACAGAAAAAGGTGAAATTAGATGTAATGTGTTTATGTTAACTTAATTCATCACATTACATTCACAAATGACACAAGGGTTAACAAGCAGAACATTGTACATCCCATCTTAAGACCTGACTCAGATGAGAGAATTATTTCATATTTACTCATATATTCATTAATGACTGAATACAACATTGTTGAAGTCTGAAGATACTGATTGTCTGTTTACTGTTCATGTTTATTAATATATGCATTTATAAATACAGGGTGTCATATTCATATATTTTATGTCAATCGTATAGGAATTAAGATATTTGAATTGCATGCATATTACAAATGAATTCATCCACAAATGGATGCTCTTGGTTCTCTTGTAACAGAAAGTCATACGTTTCTAGAAGGTTGCATGGATGGAGCATGTCTGGGGGAGGAGGAAGGGGTGGAGCACAAGTAGGGTAACGTAGAAGTATGTTAGGTTGTGATTGGTGGAGAGATGGTTGTATTGTTCTCTTTGTCCAATCATTCAAGGAAGTTACTGGCTCCACCCCAGGCTCTCTGGTATAAGAAGAGCTTGAAGTTGTAATTTATCCACAACTCCTCCAGGATATCAATCATTTCTGATCAGATCTGACTGTGGACTCCAGAATTCAGTGGAAGATGAACTCTCTCAACCCAACCAAGGACAGTTCTGCTGAACAGGAGGGACCCAAACAAAATGGTATGTTACTTTCTCTACCTCCTTTATATTAGTATAAATACAATTTATTATTATTATTTTATTATTATTTATTATTATTATAAGTTTATTATTATATAATGGTTTCACTAAGAAAGTTGCTTGTAGCTTTAACATACTCTACTATGCATATTGGTTATAATAACGTTTTATGCATTGAAATAAGTTGCGGATATCAACTTTAACCACAACACTATATAATTCTCTATTCTTGGACCGCTAATTTCTTCCCTCTGCAAATCTCTTCTGTGAAAATAGCCGATCTACAAGCTCACAACGCGTCGTATTCTAGATCTGCTTTTTTGGCCGAATGTTTGTCTCTTTGCCTCTCGGTGAATAGGGATGCTGGGGTTAAACAAATTGGGATGGCTGGGGGAGGATACAGGGAGGAGAGGACAACCATAGAGGACTGGGACAGGCTCCAAACACGACCGCAAACGAAGGGCCCGCGGCCAAGGGAGGTACAACTGGGATCTCTTTTCTTTTTTTCTTTTTCTTTAGGTTCCATATATCAAAATTAGTTTTATATATCAAATTAAAGCTTTCAGTGTGGGCTATCTATTACCGAAAGCATATTGCTTCAGACACGAGCAAAAATCTAATTTTGTTAATAAAAATGTTCCCAGAATTGAACATGGTGGTCAGTAAGGGGAGCATAAATAGCGAGCCAGGGCTGTTGTAGGCGGTTGGGGGACATGTCCTGCTGGCGTTCCGCCTGGACTCCTCTTTACGAAGAGGAGAGACGATCGTATACCACTTACAACCTGGCATACCTATTTCATTCATTCATTCATTCATTCATTCATTCACTCACTCACTCACTCACTCACTCACTCACTCACTCACTCACTCACTCACTCACTCACTCAAAAAATTGTACAATATACAGTAGATAACACCAGTGGTTCTTAACCTTTTCAGGCCGTGACAATTATTTGAACTGGGGACCCCCCCAAAATAATCATAATTGAACTGGGGACCCCCCAAAATAATCATAATTGAACTGGGGATAAAATAATCATAATTGAACTGGGGACAAAATAATCCTATTTGAGTTGAGGCATTACATTTAGTTTGACACTGTTCCACAGATAAATATTGTGAAAATAGCAGATCTACAAGCTCACAACGCCTCGCAAAGCGAGGCGTTGTGAGCTTGTAGATCGGCTATTTTCGCAATATTTGCCTCTTTCCTATATTATTTAAGAAATTTGTCCAATGTTTGATCAGTTTTTATAGTATAGTTTGTTGATTACTTTTAATGCAATAATGGTCTTTTTTCTTTTTGTTCTTTTTAAGGTATCAAAAAGGTCTTAAAAATCCTTAAATTGTCACTTCACTGTCATCTGGGGATCCCCCCCAAATAATAAATAAAAAATCATGCCGCCCCACAGTTTGAGAACCACTGATCTAAACAACCAGCTCAGTGGCCTTGTGGTTAGAGCCCTGAGGCTGGGAGGTCAGGGGTTAACTTGTACATCAAGCTGCCTCACACATACGGAAACAGGAGATATAGGCTCCTGACCTATGGGGTCACATGACTCAGGAACTGTTGGTTCCCAAGGCTACTGACTTACAGTGGAAGCGCACGATGCAATGCATTGCAACGCGTTGTGAGCTGGTAAATCTGCTATTTAACCTGCTATGTTGAAATGTATAGATCTTAATGTGTCCTTGTAGTAACACATGAATGCACACACATGCACGTCGTGCGCAGAAAGTCACACACGCACGCATGCAGGTACGCAGGTGCGTGTGCACGCACATTCTTTAAGTCGTTCAATACATTTGGTTAGCTAAACTGAAGTGGCATATTCACAGGCTGACTCAGAGTGGGTCCTCTCAAAGGGAAAAGGACATCTATTCAAAACACACATGTACAGCAACCGCTAAAATGGTGGTTCCGGTGTAGCTTTAAGTTATTGTTGGACTGCACTTTACAACAGCTCCCCGTCCCTTCCTCATATCCTTGCTGTCGGGCAGAAACCTCTTATCTCCATATTTATTTTGTTGTGTTTTTTTGTAAATTAACGGCCTACTTGATCCTCCTACAGCGTCACACAAAGGCATCAAAAGTAGCAGATCTACAAGCTCGAAGCTTGAAAAGTATTTTTGCTATTTTTACATTTGAATCCTTAAATTTGAATCCTTAAAAGTAACAGTTTTGGACATATAAGGTTTCCACCCGACAGAGACGATATTTTATTAATGTGACGAACCATTTTTCTTGTGAGGACAAGAAAACATTTCCTCAAAACTTAATTTTTTGTGGGGACATATTACACACCCACGCACGCACGCACGCATGCACGCACGCACGCACGCACACTTCCTCTGATCCTACCCTAGCACCCTACAATGGTAACATTCTGTAGATGGAGAACTCCATAGCACGAAGGTGCCATGACATTACTTCACCACAGTGTGGCAGTAAGTGATCTAGGATCTTCAACTTTCTCATTGCAGGCCACACCAAATAGAAATGCAGTCTTTTGACTGCATGGCATTTATTTACATACAGTAATATGCATGAACAGGCATTTGACTGACAACCTCTAAATGCATAAGCCTTGACTAAAGATAGTACAAGATATTTGAATGAGGAGTGTGAAAACTCAAATAAATAGACGCTTGCGTTCGTAGACATCTCAGATATGTAGGCTACAGTGTTTTGACATTGTAGTGATTTCGAGTCTCATTAAACTTTGTCTCTGAGATTCCATCAGAGGTTTTGAGTTGGACCGTAGGTTGTTCAGAATCAACAGTGAAAATATAAATCTACGTGCTCACAACGTTGTCACACCGTGATGCTCTGCTATCTGCGATCTGCAGATCGGCAAGATCAAGTAGAATGACTTTCCCAAAATGTGGCTAAGTGTTGGCTGAGTATCCACACCAATTGGCAAGCACAAGTCAGCACATGCACCTATATTCAATGCAAAAATTGCCTATATTCACAAGCTCACAGCGATGTGATTCAATGTGAGCTTAATGACATGACCAAAATAAGTCGCTGGGGACCGGAGTTTAAAAGTGTCTCAAATGTATATTTTGAGGGTGAATTATTTTCCTCTGCATTGGAAAATAAGTGCGCACAAAGTACTGATAATAGTAAGTAAAATAGAATAAATACATTATTTGTATAGCTGGACTATTGTCTCACGACACACCAGTGTGCCAAACTCTTACTGTAAAGCACAAGACACACGCACGCACGCACACACACACACACACACACACACACACACACACACACACACACACACACACACACACACACACACACACACACACACACACACACACACTCATCATCCAAACCTTGCTTTGTCCTCTGACTGGCACTTCATCTCACTGTAAACATTAGTGATAAAATGAGCGATGACAGTAAATGAAGGGTGAGAGCGATAAGGATAAAAACAGACTGATGACAGAGAGGAGGGACAAAGGACAGTGTGATGAACTGAAACAGTAGCAGGTTAGGGGAGGGAAAGGGGGAACAGGAAGGAGAGAGAGAGAGAGAGAGAGAGAGAGAGAGAGAGAGAGAGAGAGAGAGAGAGAGAGGGAGAGAGCAAGGGGGGGACACAGTCTCGCCTTCATGCCTGCACATCTGTGTGTTGTCAAAACCACTTGACTTACTTTAGCGCGCGCACACACACACACACACACACACACACACACACACACACACACACACACACACACACACACACACACACACACACACACACACACACACGGGACCGTACTGCCACCACGTATGATAAATGTCCCTAGTCTCTGCAGCATCAGTGACCCACTTGGAGCTATAATTCATTCATAGCAGGCGCTGAAGCTTAATTTATGCTCCATCGTAAGACGGTGTCACATAGCCAAAATGGCAGATCTACAAGCTCATATGTGCCGAAAACAGCCAATCTACAAGCTCACAATGCGTCGTTGTGAGCTTGTAGATCGGCTGTTTTCAGCATGTGACACCATCATATGAAGAAGGATATTAACACAAACCTGTCATCCGCATCAGTGGTTCTCAACCTTTTCAGGCTGTGACCCCCCAAAATAATCATATTCTGAACTGGGGACCCACCACCTTGACAAGCACTTGGAATGTAGGAGTTGTGGCATTACATTTAGTTTGACTCGGTTCCACAGATGAATAGTGTGAAAAATAGCAGATCTACGCAAGCTCACAACGTCTCGCAACGCGAGGCGTTAAGACATTGTAGATCTGCTATTTTAAAAACTTTTGCCACTTTCTTACATTATTTGACAATTAGGCCAATGTTTCACCAGTTGTTATAGTGTAGTAGTTACTTTTGATGCAGTAGGCTAATGGTCTTTCCCTTTTAGGTCTTAAAAGTCCTTAGATCGTCACTTCACTGTCATCTGGGGACCCCCCAAAATCATGTGGGGACCCCCTTGGAATCTCGACCCACAGGTTGAGAACCACTGATCTTCATACCTCTTCTCTTTAAACCTGTGCTCTGATTCAGATTCAGAACAGCCAGTCTGCCAGTGGAAGCCAAAGAGTGTGACTGTGCTGCCATCTAGTGGAGAAACCGATGAGACACCATTCATGTTGGCTTGTCTGTAGTAATGTACATAGCACAACTACTATGATTAAAGCACATTGAATCAACACAATAAGGCAGGTAAGGCATAACCCATCATAATCAGCCTTTATTGTTCCAGAGAGATATTCAGTTTCTCAATCTGTTCAACAATAGACAAAACACAATAAAGAAAATATATAGAATCCCATAGAGTAGACAAACAACATATCAGCACACCTTTCCCCAATCTCAAAGTTCTGTATCTCCATCCAGATGGCATGATTGTAAAGTGAAGGTTTGAGGGGATGATCAGTTTAACTTACTGTATATTGAAAAAGAAAAAATAATAAGTGTGTGTGTGTGTGTGTGTGTGTGTGTGTGTGTGTGTGTGTGTGTGTGTGTGTGTGTGTGTGTGTGTGTGTGTGTGTGTGTGTGTGCACGCTACTGGGGGTGCCATGTTGAGCCGTGGCATGTGCATGTCCAGAATCAAAATGTATGTTAAATACCGTATTTTTACCGTATTAAATATAAGTGGATACACAATTGTGAGAAAAACCTATGTGCATGGAGGTACTTCCTGCTAGACTGACTCGGACAGGTAAATACACAGACAGATACACAGGGGTAAAAACATCATCTTCCCCCTTTCCTTAAGCCTAAGACATACAGAACAATAGCAACTGCACAATGTGCAATGTTTGTGTGTGCATGGGTACTGCGTATATACCAGGTACTATTACAATTGACAATTTAGGTATTTAGCAGACACTCTTGACCAGAGATACTTACACTACGTTAGGTACTGACATACATAGAATGCAGAGAGACAGTGTAGTGCCTCAGGAAAATTGGTAGGATACCAGGTAAACCAAGAACCTAGAATCTCTCCGGATTATGGGATATAAACAGTTGACAATGCTTTCTGGATACATCTACCTGTATCAGAGGGGCTGGATAATCAATACAGAGGTATCGTGAAAACATACAGTTTGTTTAAGGCCAGGGGTGGTTCTGTTTCATGACATCATGCATAGTAGTGATGTGAGCTGCGATATCTATAGACTACCATTATTTCATTATTTATTTAGCTATTGTCAACACTGGTAAGGAATTGTATGATACAAATTATATTTATACTGCATTTCCATGCACACATTTCCTTCATCCGTCTCCGTGTCTTTCTCATCAAGCTTCCTGTTAAAAGTTTCAGTTTGTGTCATGCGTTTCCTGGATCAGCTGGTGGTTTAAGCCACAGGTTTCTAAACAACTTTGTCCCCCGTCCACACAGTCTATGTGCTGAAGTGACTTCGAGCAAGACCCCTGCTCTCCGGATGCCATATTAATTGCAGCCACTGCTCCTAATAGGGAGGATGGGTAAATGCAGAAGACATAATGGCCCTCATTTATCAACGCAGCGTATAAACTGGCGTATATTTTTCCATATATTCGGCCGTACACCAAGGTCGAAGTCACATCTGAAAACGAGCGTCATTTAAATAACACGCCCTTAAATATTCTCAAAACGCCCCGATTTTACGACATAAAGAACAACCAGAAAACGACCAAAGACATGAAAAGCCAATACGAAAGAGTTTCCCCGATCGCCTCGCCACACACGCACATGCCCCTCTCTCTCTCTCTCTCTCACACACACACACACACACACACACACACACACACACACACACACACACACACACACACACACACACACGCGCCTGCCCAGCTGTGTTTCTCATTTAATCCGTACCGTAGTGGTACAATCGTTGTCGCGTAGGCTTGTAGCCTACATGAATGACATATTATGATACCAATCACATCGCCATGAATGGAATACGTTTGTATATTAATTTATTTAACCCATACCGAGCAGTGCGCGTTCGAGTTACACTAAAATAAAGCCATCATTGTAGGCTATTCCCATTTCCCAGTGAAACTCGGACCGTCGGACGGGCGAGTCCCGTCCCGCTCCACATTAATGAGAGATAGCCTGGAGAGAACATTAATGAATGAAGGCTGGTGTGTGTGACCATGGGTTAAATGTCTGATCTCCCGGTGGCCATGAAAATATAACAGCAGCGCCGTTGCACCAGTCTAAACTCCCGAGAGTGCCCTCGCAGAAGCGCTGTATATTTTGAAAATAGCAGATCTACAAGCTCGCGATGCGACGCTGGCTTGTGAGCTTGTATATCTGCTATTTTCAATGCAGCCAGATCTACAATCTTATCTGAATGACTGTTAAAGCAAAAGCAGTTTGTTTAAATTACTTTATAAAATGTTATATTTTCACAGGGATTATTTATTAGTGTAGATACATTTATGAGTGGATTATGTTTATGTGTCCAGATCCCTCTCAGACAGTCAAACAATGCTGCTCCGCAGGTCCAGGATGGAATAAACGGGCGCAGCCAACGTCAACAACTGGTACCGACCAGACGTGAGATTTCAGCGTACCGTAGGATGAAGCCCACGTCAGGATATATTGATAAATGCCGAAAGGTGCAGTGATCTCGCCGTAAACCCATTATTTGGGCTGCACCGCGTTGATAAATGAGGCCCAATATGTGCAAATGTACCAACAGCTAATGGGGACACAATTATTTATTAGGTTCACCCATTTTTTCCTTTACCCATTCACACACATCGAAAGAGTAAGTAGAGATAATTCTGTGGCCTACCGGCAGCAGGCATACGGTCAAGATGTTTGTGAGATTAAATCCAGACACACACACACACACACACACACACACACACACACACACACACACACACACACACACACACACACACACACACACACACACACACATCACATTTTGTTTAGCAATGATTACTGTTTGAATCTAGAACTCTTAACTTTTAACAAACTTAAACAGAAAAACATCACCACCATAAGCTAACATTTTTCCCCCTTTCATGAGTCTTCATGTGTCATTTCAAATCAATTAACTGACCAAAGCCTTTACCACAAACTGTACAAGTAAAGTTTGTTTCCCCATGAGTACTCATGTGTGACTTCAGACTGGCCTTACGATTAAATCTACTGCTACAAACTGTACAAGTAAAGGCCTTTTCTCCTGTATGAGTTACAGTATCATGTGTGACTTCAGATGGCCCTTACAATTAAAGCTTTTGCTCCTGGTCAAACATCTCTTTCGGGTCGTGCTTGAAGGTAATCCCGGGGCCCTCAAAACGCACCACCGCCTCCACCCGCGCCAGAAGGACGATGCCTCCCTTCCCCGCGAGGTCCTCCATGTGCTCCAGGTATGCACTCGCCCTCCTTCGAAACACGTCGTTGGTGTTGTGGTGGAGGAGGCCACAGGTGGCCACAGGTGGCCACCAGTGGCCACCGCGCCCGATATGGGTTGTCTCGTGAACGGCACCTGAAACAGAATCAGAATGTATCAGCTTCATTGGCACATCGCAGGTTTACAGAAGCACAAATAGTGGGTGAAATTTGTTCTTGTGCACAGTTACCATTGTATCGTTATTTACCCCAGTATCCGAGATAAGATATAAAGGTGCGTGAGCATCGCATACCTGGGGGGTGTGCGGGCTGTCACAGTACAGCTGCAGGAACAGCAGAATTTGTTCCACGCCCGGGGCCTCTGCCACAATACTGGTCAGCTCTCACTTGGCGTCGAGTGTTCCAGGACAAAGGTGTCGCCAGATTTCGGGCCAAACTGCATGAGGGTCCTTGTTACAATCCTTTAGTCTGGGGGAAATGAAGGATTGTCACATACGGGTTGGAAAGTGAAGTCTCACCATATATAGGCATGCCCATATATGCATATATATGGGCATATTGGGTTTGTTTATGGCTATGTCTGAGTCATAGTGACATGCCTATGGGCATATCGGGTTTGTTTAAGGTTATGTCTGTCATAGTGACATGCCTTTATATGGGCGTATCAGGTTTGTTTATGTCTATAATAGTGACATGCCTAAGGGCGTATCAGGTTTGTTTATGGTTATGCTGTCATATTGACCGACCTAAGGGCGTATCAGGTTTGTTTATGGTTATGCTGTCATAGTGACATGCCTAAGGGCATATCAGGTTTGTTTAGAGTCATGCCTGAGTCAGCGTGACATGGCCATGGTCCTGCCTATATATGGGCGTATCAGGTTTGTGTATGGTTATGTCTGAGTCAGCGTGACATGGCCATGGTCTCCCATTAGCTAATGTTAATATAGGATAATTGATTACCAATAGATTACTTTAATATTCTCAAATACTTGATTAACCCTAATGGGCAATTATGAATGAAATGTTATGTTTTTGTGCCATTTAATCCTAACCATGAAGCCTAACCTCTTAAAGGAGTAATTCACCCAAAACATGACTTACTTTCTATCAATTACACACCCCGTGTAGCATTGAAATCATAGAGATTTTCTAGTTTTTTTTCCGCATATCCCAGCCAATAATTTGATGACTGGCGGAAAGATGCTAATGTATCCTGTAGGAGTCTCCATTGAGTCTCCTACCGGAGAGACCGCCAGTCATCAAATTATTGGCTTAGGAATGCGACAAAAAACTAAACATCTCCATGAATTCAATGCTACATGGGGTGTGTAATTGATAGAAACTAAGTCTTTTTTTGGGTGAACTACTCCTTTAAAACCTCACAACGATAAAGACTGACAGACTGTCCCCATAATCATAATGTATTTTTCTCAAATGTGGGACATTTGGTCATCATAAGACGCGTGCGTGCGCACACACACACACACACACACACACACACACACACACACACACACACACACACACACACACACACACACACACACACACACACACACACACACACACACACACACACACACACACACACCTGTTCTGTGAAGTTTGATGTGTGGGTTCAACACAGAGTCCAGGATTCTGCATTGATCTTCAATCTGTTGTTTGAAACAGAAATACTGGTTTTCACAATCAGCTACAATTCGTTCAACAACTGCAAATAACTCCTCAGCAACCACAGCAAGTCGCTGGTTGAGCAATGACTTAATAGTTTCTAGTAAAGTCATGTTTCACCCAGAAAATAACTGATAAAACTTGACTTCAATTACCAGTTGTTTGCTTACTACTCCTGTTTGCTGACAGACGTGTGTCCCGCAGCTGCCGGTGATTAACAGCATTAGGTCTAGCGAGAGAAACAAGCCAAGCAGGTCTAGGAAAACAAGCACAAAATAAGTGACTATATAGGTCAGTCAAACTTTATTGTCTAATGTTGTTTTGGAGCAGTGGTTCTCAAACATGTTTATATCGAGGATCCCCTATGTATATATATTTGGCCAGGGCCCCCGTCTGAAATGGGGGTCCGTCTGTGGTACAATTTACATAACTTCACAATGACTCTTATTTTCTTTTTTTTTTGCAGTGGTGTTTTGAGCTTGTAGATCAGCTATTTTCAAATAGAGGGCATTTATAGGGTTTAAGTTAAGTGTTTAACTTCACTTAGAGGATGTTGTGTGGAGGAAGGGTTTAACTGAAGCCCAAATTAAGGAACAAGCCCATAACATCAACCTCTAACCAACCTGTTATTCACAAGCAATTTACAGAAAAGAAAAACAGGCCCAAAGTCACTTATAATAAACAGACATGGCAACAGTGTCAATTAACAACACCATCCCATAAGCTGAAGGGACAGTGGTACTTTAAGTATATTTTGATGCCAATACTTTTGTACTTTTACTCAAGTACATTCTACTTGTAACAGAGTATCTACATTGCAGTACTGATACTTTTACTTAAGTAAAACATTTCAGTACTTTTTCCACCATTAGTCCAGGGGCCAACATATTGAACACAATGATATTTTCACAAATTGGTACCACCTGAGGTGGCCGTAAAGTTTTTGTATTTTTGTATTCCTAAATGTCTCTAGTTTATATTTTGGTATGATACATCTTCCAATTCAGTAGCTTAATGGCAGTTATCACTACCTACCGGCTAATGTATCCGGTAGGAGACACAAAGTAGAATCTTTGTGTCTCCTACCCCGGGCATCAAATTATTGCGACAAAAAACAAAATATATCCATGTATTCAAGGCTTCATGGGGTGTGCAATTGATAACTTCTCAGATTTTTGGTGTTTGCAAAAAGACTGCTTTCCATAAGCTTGTAAAAGTTGACCCTCCTTTGGTCTAGGGCGGTCATAGCTGAATGGGTAGAGAATCCCCCTGGGAAACTTAAAGGAGGAGTTCACCCAAAAAAAGATTATTTTCTGTCAATTGCACACCCCATGAAGCCTTGAATACATGGAAATATTTTGTTTTTTTGTCGCAATAATTTCATGCCCGGGTGTATTTCCGGTAGGAGACACAAAGATTCTACTTTGTGTCTCCTACCGGATACATTAGCCGGTTTAGAGCGATTACTGCCATTAAGCTACTGAATTGGAAGATGTATCATACCAAAATATAAACTAAAGACATGTAGGAATACAAAAATACTAAAAATGTACGGCCACCTTAGGTGGTACCAAAATCTGGCTTGGCCCCTGGACTACATTGCCAGTTAAGCCTCCATACCTAGTAAACTTGACATTATTTGGCTCTCTACTTGGTCTGCTCTTCTCTCAACACCATATCTCTTTGCTTAAAATAGCCGATATACTTGTAGATCGTCTCTTTTCTGCGAATATTTCCCCCGAGAATAGGGATGGGGTTCAAGTGGTTAATGTAAAAAGAAAAGTTCCAATCACACAAAGATTTGGCAGCCTCCCTGTAGTAACTCTGAGGACCGCCTAGGGGTCTCGGACCCCCTTTTGAAGACTCTATATACCGGAGTCCCTTAGGGGTCAGGCCCCTTCCTGTTTTGCTCTATATCGTTGCTGAAAATAGCCGATCTACAAATTCACACCGTGTCATGTTGTGATGACCAAAATAAGGATGCCAGGTTGACAGGGCTTAATTAAAGTGCCATGCTTTCCTGATTTCCTGAGTCATGTTAATATCTGTGATGCCAAATGGAATTAAAGTGCCCATAGGAAATACTACTGTGTTTGTGCTCCTGTCCTTATTCAAACTAAATGCAACTTCTCACATGTTTTATAAACTGACTTTTTTGGATTTGATAACAACTGATAACAACGTGAATGTCATGTTTATAACATATAGTTTAAGCATCAAAATATATACTGATACTTTTGTTTTGACTTTTCCATTCATTATCTTTTAAGTGTTTATTATAAAGTGAAGGAAATTCCCAACTGCATACAGTGTACTCACTGTATCATGTATATATTATGCTTTATGTTCTCAAAGTGGGGTCCGGGGACGAACAGGGATCCTTGAGGGAGACCCCTGGGGGTCCAGTTTAATGACTTTTGGGTGGGGGTCCGCGGCCAAATACATATTAATTTGGAGGTAGCCTACTTGACAAGAAAAGGTTTGAAACCACTGGTTTATATGCTTTATGATATGGTTATATATATTGTATGTACGCTACTGTATGATTTTATGTAGGCTACCCAAACTCAAAACTGACCTAAAGGAGTAGCTGACCTTAAGATACAATTGTGATTACCACCTTTGAACACTTTGGTAATAGCATCGTCTGCCCCCAGCCCCCATCCCTCCTTTTTCTGTAAATATACCTTTTGATGCTACTTCTTTTTTTTTGTTTTAATTATATGTATTGTATTGTATTGTATGCATTACTGATTAATTGAGTACAATGGACCGCAATTGGGCTTTTGTGTTATCCTTATAGCATAACCTTTGACTGTACTACAGTACATGTCTTGTTAACACACTTGTTAATACAGTATTCAATCAATCAATCAATCAATCAGTCCAGCTTCGGTGATGTGCACTGATAATTCTACCCAATGAATTGGCAGGCTATATTTTATGTCTATGGTTGTATAATTGAACAGTGTTTGGCTTGTTACTAAAAAATATATATATATATTACTTATTACTCTTCTCAAAAGTATTATTATTACTTTAGTTTTTTTACTCCCTGCCAACAGTATTTGCACTACTCGCTACTTTTTAGTAGCGAGTAGTAAGCTATAGACAGGGAATAGCTACACTTTGAGCTGTAGAAAGAATTATAGTGACCTGTCTACATTTTTAACTGCTTTCTTGGAAAGAAGGTAAGGGACATTGTGACTCCTTATTCCTTGAGGAAGATTAAATTAAATTTTGTTTTGTTCTGTGTTGTCCACTGAAACTTACTGTAATTCACCATCTCTGTGCAGACCAGTGGGTTTCTTAGTGTGATCCTGTGGACAGGGCCGGACTGGGACCAAAATTCAGCCCTGGCATTTTGGTCCGGACCGGACCAAAATGCCAGGGCCGGACCGGACCAAAATGCCAGGGCAAAAAAAAAAAATCTTTTTTTTTGGGGCCCAGTGGCCCACTGGGAATTTGCCCGGTACGCCAAATGGCCAGTCCGCCGCTGCCTGTGGATAGTGATGATTATTCACTACGTCTGCTCCTGTGGATAGTGATGATTATTCACTCCTTCTGCTAAGACGCCGGCCAGCCAAACAGAAGGAATATAGATCACCTGGCACTGAGGAAGAAGGAGGACCATCTAACCTTTTAAATAAGATATAGTTAATAACTATAGCTTTAACTTGAGACTTTTTCTAACTGGATATGCCTTGTTTGCTGGGTTATGGGGGGGGGGGGGGGGGGGGGGGGGACTTGAGCTCATGTTCGTAAACACATTGTTATAGGTTGTGCTACTTTAACAATGATGTTTCATGTTGTGGTGTATGGGCTTTTCTCTTCACAAAAAAATATCTTCGATTAACATAGAACAGCACTTATGCCTTCCTACTATTTTATTTTATTGTCTCCGCCAGGCCGAAAGGCATGGCGAGAGTTTTTCCACCCCGTCCGTCCGTCCGTCCGTGTGTGTGTCCGTCCGTCCGTCCGTCCGTCTGTGACCAGCTAATCTCCGGCTCCGTTGTCTTGATCGCAGCAAAACTGTGCACACACACTCCCTGGATGCCAATTCAGAACCTCTGCCCCACATTTTTCTCATTGGCCTTTTATAGCGCCACCAGGAGGCCGATTTGTGCAAAACATATTTTTTTGACAGTACTCCTACAGATTTTGTCCAAAAATCACGCAAATCGGTACACAGTATCTCTATAGTGATTAAACGAAACGGGTCTTTCAGATTTCTCATATTCCATCCTGATTGGCTAAAAATGTCTTCCAAAGTTTGCAGGAGTGCTCCGTTTTGAACAAAATGCCTCAAATCATGAACACAGCATGCAATTTCCGTGAAATTTTGCACGCACATTCCCATTAGGCCGAGGAAGAACTACCATTGGAAATTTTTTAAATCAGCCTCATGGTGGCGCTATAACAGGCCGATTCGTGTTTTTACCTATAACTGCACCGATCTGTGTAAAACTTTGTATGCACACTCCCTAGAGGTCAAGGAAAAACCTTTGCCCTGCATTTTTCACATCTGCCTTTTATAGCGCCACCAGAAGGCCGACTTATGTAAAACACATGTTTTTATACTACTCCTTCCAATTTTATCCAAATTTCACGCAAATCGGTACACATGATCTCTATAGTCATGTGATCACGACAGATGTGTTTGATTTTTCATATTCCATACTGATTGGCTAAGATTGACGTCTAAAGTTTGCATTATTGGCTTGTTTTGAACAAAATTCCGCAAATCATGAACGCACCGTCCGATTGCGGTCAAACTTTGCACGCACATTCACTCTATGTTGAGGAACAAATGCCACCCTTTTAACATTGGCCTGTTATAGCGCCACCAGCAGGTCTAATTTAGCGAAACAAATGTTTTTAACAAAATGCCTCAAATCATGAATGCAGTCGGTGTCCGATTGTCGTGCAAGGCCTATTATAGCGCCACCAGGAGGCCACAATAGCCTTCATGACCTGGCGGAGACTTTTTCTAGTTATTATATAAGATGATGTTTGGCAACATATGTGATGTCTATTGTTTCTCTTTTGTTTTATGTGTTTTGTTCATGAAAAATGAATACAATTTAAGTGGAAAAAAAAGATGCTATTATCAGGATCTTTTCTCATGTGTTAATGTCTTTTTACTGCAGGATGTCTGTGAGGGGCCGTCCTAAGGCCACAGTACCTACAGAAGCTTGTGATTGGCTGACAGGGAGCAGAGGGAGTTACAAGTCTTTTGACACTGCCTCTGTTTCAAGTGAATATAATGGAATGTTTTCTGTGAATCAAGTTGCTCTATAAATCTGATCCCACGCAGACGCCATTTTCGAATTAATAAAAACAGATTCTAAGGACACACATTTTGACTGGTCTTTCTACTTTAAATCTCCCAGCCCAGGGAACTTAACGTCTTAACGTTCTTTATAGCTGTACCTGTCCAATATCTACCACAATTATATTCATGGTTGATTTTATATGGTTGTTTTTGTAGCATACACATGCTGTTGTTGAAATATGTTGTTGTGGTTGGTTGTGTGATGTTGTTTTCTAGTATGGTAATGAGCCGATGATTTAGCCTATGACATTAGTCTTGTTTGTTCTTCACTAATGTTTAGTCACCCTGTTGAAGTCTGTGCCGTAACACATAGGTGCATTTTAAACTTTTTGTCATGCATAATATCAATAACAATACAGGGGACCACCAGGGGTCCAAATGGGCCCTTACCGGGCTGTAACTCAGAGCTTGTACAAATGGAACCAAATGAAACCCCTTGTACTCTCAGAGTTGGTGGTGTCCAGTATCAAAGGCAAGCACTTTACCGAGAGAGCTACCTGGACACACTTCACACTAGTTATGTTTCAATACATCGATTTTGTGAGAAGAACAAATACAACCAAACAAATCACTTGCATTGCTCAAGCTAATTATATATTACAAAAAACAAAAACTTAAAATGATCACACACGCTTTTTCACAAATTGAACTCAATCATTCATATTTATTCAATGAATGATTCATTAATTATATATTTTAAAAGTCGACTGATGAATGGCCTCAATGTTGCACAGCTGTCTAATAAAAGCAGTCTAATTAATAAAGTATCCCAAATAAATGAGAAGCTGTTGAAGTAGTTTTTATTAGTACTACTTTTACATATATAAATGTAGGGTTATAACACATAACTGTCCTGTGCATTGTCACAAATGGCACCCTTCTACCATAAGACTTTGTCATTAAAATGTATTTGTGCAATTCATATGCTATTCATAATGATGTAATGCAATGTTTTCATATTTGCCAAGGTGCACTATCACAATGATTTCATATTGTGCACGAATAATGTTTTTATATTGCGTTAATTTGCGTATGCATACGTTTTCATGTTGCATGCGTGCATTCCTCTGTCCTCGATCACTTCTAAAAAGAGCACTAGTCAAACGGACTGCACATCAGGAAAACCAGCACTTTTTTGGCACTAACGCTGCATCATCATATTTACAAACAGAAAAGTGGTCAATACTTGAAAGATTTGTCAGTTTTGAAAAATAAAAATAAAGAAAAGGGAAAAAATGGTGAAATGGGACATTTTGCATGCAATACAGGCGAAATGTTCTCATTTTACCCACTTGATGGCAACATAGAGCCATGTAGAGTAGGCACTTTCAAATAGAGATCTATGATAGACAAACTCACTGGTCTCAGTCAGTGTCTAGTGGTGGAAGAAGTACGCTACTCAGATTCTTTACTTAAAGGGCAAGACCACTTTGGTAGAGGATTGGGTTGTATAGTTACCTTGCCATGATGTAATTCCAAAAGTAAGAAATAAAACATAATTGCTCCATTGATTAGAAATTGATAATTCAAAATATATTCCTCATTGACTTACATAGTAACTCTCAAAGTCACTCTTTTAGCACGTAAACGAACATAAACAATCTGATTCAGACAATATAGAACATCACAAAACCCAGTACAGTTTTTTTTTTCTTTCTTTTTTTTTTTTTTTTTTTTACTATTTGAAGATCCGGATCCACAGATCCAGTACAGGGTTTCTTCTTAATAAAAATAGCAAAATCAACAGGGAAAAAAAACAACCAGTACTGTGTGTTCATTACAAGATTTTCAGCATTGACATGAAATAATTTTATTTATTTTTTCAAATAAAAAAAAAAGTTAAAAGAATGAATACATTTTCCAAAAAACGATTTCCCCAAATGTTGTGAAAATAGCAGCAAGCTCATGTACAAACTCATGTGGCATGTTGTGAGATTGTAGATCAGCTATTTTCAAAGTTTTTGGAAACAGTATTTAAGTGATTAATTCATAATAGCCTATATGTTTATATTGTAAGTTTGGGTCCAGGATAACAGCCAGTGGTGAGGAGCCCCCACCGGGAGGACGTCGAGCCTTCGTCCTACTCCTCCCGCCCAACACTCCCTGCTGACAGGCACCGCCTCCGGCCCGAGGAGCACATGCAGTGGCTCATAGATATTCAACTGGCGGCCCGCGGGCCACGTGCGGCTCCTCGCGGGCCGCATGTGGCCCGCGGGCCGCCAGTTGAATATCTATGAGCTAGAGGGTGGAGTCCAGGAAGTGAAGTACTTCACTGGAGTAAGGAGCTAGAGGGTGGAGTCCAGGAAGTGAAGTACTTCACTGGAGTAAGGAGCTGTCTTATAAGAACAGAAGCTTTAACGGGAAAGGCCCAAAAGATATAGGCCAGGAGAATGACGTCATCGCCACTTCATCGTTGGAGATGACGTAACGGTTATGTAAACGTTACGTCACCCTTAACACTCCCCGCCTGGCTTCCCTCCCCCGAACACAGGCAAATTGTGTTTGTATAGACGCTCGACAGCCTTATGCCAAGCGTCATATGCACCGTGGTGGATTCGAACCCCCAGACAGTGGTGGTGGTGGGCAGCAACTTAACCACTGCGCCAACCGAGCACCTACCTCTGAACATTTCACCCTCAAACCCATCTTTAACCACCCTATTCTGGGCTAGAACATTTGTTGTGAACTTGTATATCAGCTTTTTTCGCCGAAGATATTTGGTGTAGACGGGAAAGAATAGGATGGGGCCTAGAATTGAGAGCCCTGTGGGGCCCTGGTCAACTAAGAAAATAGGGTTTAACGACACGATGTAACACATTGTGAGCTTGTATAGTATAGCAGCTGTTTTCAGCGCAAGACAAAGTAAATCAGGCTACACTTTGTAAATCACTAAGACACTGAACAATTGACAATAGCGTCCTTTCTTTCTTTCTTTTACGTCTTTGCTTACTACAACTTTTAAAAAGATGTAGGATCTTCAACTTTCTCATTGCAGTCCACCCCCAAATAGACATGCATGGCATTTATCTGAACATTTATCTGCATGAACAGGCATTTGACTGACAACCTCTAAATGCATACGCCTTTGACTGAAGATACCCACATATTTAGACATTTGAATGAGGACTGTGAAAACTCAAATAAATAGACCCTTCCGTTCATAGACATCAACTTTGTCTCTGGGATTCCATCAGAGGTTTTGAGTTGGACCGTAAGTTGTTCAGAATCAACAGTGAAAATATAAATCTAAGTTCACAACGTTGTCACACCGTGATGCTCTGCTATCTGCGATCTGCTATTTTTGAACATCTATAAAATGTTATAGCCTATAGTTTGTCTTTTTCTTTTTTTATAGTTTCAAGTATGACCTTCCCAAAATTCTTCCCAAAAAGTGTCAAAGCACATGCACCTATTATCATAGCAAACATAGCCTATTCACAAGCTCACAGTCGCTGGGGACCGATATGAGTTTAAAAGTGGCTGAAATGTATATTTTTAGGGTACATTATCTTCCTCTGCATTGGGAATAAGCGTGCACAAAGTAGGCCTACTGATAAGTCAAATAAAATACATAAATTATATTGTTGTATAGCTGGACTTGTCTCACGACACACTGGTGTGCCAAACTCTTAAAGCACAAGACACACACACACACACACACACACACACACACACACACACACACACACACACACACACACACACACACACACACACGACACATCATCCTCTGACTGGCACTTCATCTCACTGTAAACATTACTGATAAAATAAACAATTACAGTAAATGAAGAGTAAGAGATAAGGATAAAAACAGGCTGATGACAGAGAGGAGGGACAAAGGACAGTGTGATGAACTGAAACAGTAGCAGGTTAGGGGAAGAAAAGGGGGAACAGGAAGGAGAGAGAGAGAGAGAGAGAGAGAGGGGGGGGGGTGGAGTCTCGCCTCACGCCTGTTAACATCGGTGTGTTGTCAAAACCACTTGACTTACTTAAACACACACACACACACACACACACACACACACACACACACACACACAGACAGGACCGTACTGCCACCACTTATGATAAATGTCCCTAGTCTCTGCAGCATCAGTGACCCACTTGAAGCTATTTATAGTCATATACCAGGCGCTGAAGCTTAATTTATGCTCCATCATAGGACGGTGTCCAAAACATAGGACGGTGGCCAAAACGGAAGGTCTACAAGCTCACATGTGCTGAAAACAGCCAATCTACAAGCTCACAATGTGTTGCTGTGAGCTTGTAGATCGGCTGTTTTCAGCACGTGACAGCATCATATGAAGAAGGATATTAACACAAACCTGTCGTCTACATCATGCAGTGGTTCTCAAACTTTTCCGGCTGCGACCCCCCGAAATAATCGTATTTGAACTGGGGACCCACCACCTTGACAAGCACTTGGAATGTAAGAGTTGAGGTATACATTTAGTTTTTACTCGGTTCCATAGATAACTATTGTGAATATGCTATTTTAAAAACGTTTGCCTCTTACTTATATTATTTGACAATTAGGCCAATGTTTCACCAGTTTTTATAGTTTGTAGTTTGTTGTTTACTTTTGATGCAGTAATGGTCTTTTTCTTTTAGGTCTTAAAAGTCCTTAGATTGTCACTTCACTGTCATCTGGGGACCCCCCAAAATCATGTGGGGACCCCTTGGAGTCTCAACCCACAGGTTGAGAACCACTGATCTTCATACCTCTTCTCTTTAAACCTGTGCTCTGATTCAGATTCAGAACAGCCAGTCTGCCAGTGGAAGCCAAATAGGTGGCTGAATATATGAAAAAAAAGCACCTTACCCAACACAATTTGGAACAAAAGGTTTTTCAACGTTTTCTTGTTGTATGTGGTGTCCTGAATAACATACTAAAAGTTTACCAAAGTTTTCCCACTGGAAAGGTGTTATTTTCAAAATGGCGTCCAAGATGACCAAAAAATCATTAAAACCGCTTAACTCCTTCATTATTTATCCTACACAAGACCTTTTTGTGTCTAACCCTATGTGTTGGGGGCCTAGGAATCCATTGGACTAGTCCAAATTGCAGAGATTCAGTTAGATAATTGTGAAATCCATTATTTTGTTGACTATTAAAACCCTCTGAAATGGTCACCCGTTTCAAGTTAACTAAACTAATTATGTAATAAATCCGTCTAGTTACTTTTTTTTATTGGAACAAGGCTTCATGATATCCTCAAAACAGCTAAACCCAACAAAACTTATTGTCACAATTTCCAGTAATTCAGAAGGTGGTGGCAAGAATATTAGCAGCTGATTAATAGTATTGCTTGCATTATTGAAACGTTTTGGACAGCTCTGTGGATCACCCCACGAGCATTTCATAAGTCCTCTGTCAAGATCTGCATTTCTGTGTCTTGTTTTTTAATCTTATTTTGTAGTAATGGTTTTGTGTTCCTGTCTTCCTTTGTAGTTGTTACCTGTCTTTTCTCACCTACCCTGATTATGGTTCATTTGTATCACCTGTGTCCTGTTTGCCCCAGCCAATCCCTGTGTTGATTTTCTTTGTGTTTCACCTGTGTCTAGTTATTCCCTGTGTATATACAGGCCTACCTGGTTTATTTCACCGTGTGTGTCAGATTCTTACAGCAGATCACAGTCAATTCAGCTAGTGGAAAAAGCATACTCAAAATGGTATCCTGACCATGAGTGCTAGAGAGACTTGCAAAATCTGCCATGAAGAATTAAGAGATTCTTTTGATGTGGTTGTGAAGTCCGTCAGAAAGGAGCTGATGGAATAAACAGCGCCAGTGTGCAAAGAGGGGACGACGTAGTAATTTCAGCTGGTGAAAAAGTACACTCAAAATGTCGTACATAAATCCAAAAAACATTAAAATTCAACACAAACTTAAAGTTGAGCCACCAAAGAGAAGTGCCAGAGTAGCAACCAGTCCTTTCAACAGCCAAACCGACTGTCTATTATGTGGGGCTACAGTAACACATGGAAGTGTACACTTTAGTTACGTATAAACCGATACATTTGTGAAGTCCATTCTTGAGTGTTGTGACAATCGCTCTGATGAATGGGCCTTCACCGTCAAACGCAGAATTGAATATTATTATTATTAATATTCTACATGCTGCAGACAGTATTTACCATCACGTATGCAGTGTTAATGTCCATAATGGGCATCCCTTACCACCACAGTTCCAGAATGTCCCAGAGGCAAAGCGCAGAAAGTCTGGCCGGCCCAAAAACGAAGATCAGGAGCAGGCATTCCTGAAAGTTTGCTCTTACCTTGAGAATAATGACGAGGAACAGTTGACAATTACACATTTGCAAGATAAAATGAAGGAATTTCTGACAAATACAGATTCCGAACGGTCCTATGCTGACTTTACCATACACGAATATGGTAAAGCAGCTGTAGTTTTTGATGGTTATAGTGACAGTCCTTCCATCAAAGACAATACACATCAGCGACGTGGGCAAAACACCCACCCAGTCGTTAGCTTCACTGCACAAACTGAGTTTGTGGGTAGAAAGGATGACTTCCTATCCAGATCTTGCAACAAACAAGGACTTAGTAAGCTTGTGACTGAGGAACTGCAAAAGAAGGGCTGCACTGTTATCAATGCACCAGGGGATGCAGACGTGGACATTGTCAAGGTTGCAATCAAGGCGTCACAACATCAGCCCACAACCTTGATAGGGGAAGATACAGCCTTGCTCGTTCTTCTTCTCTACTATGCTGAGACGAACAATAGAGGCCTCTATTTTCGTTCGGACAAATCCAATGTTCCTAAAGTGTATGACATCAGTGAGATGAAACAAGTCCTGGGTAGAGACTTGTGTTCTCAGTTGCTGTTTATTCATGCTTTCACAGGATGTGATACAACGTCACGCATTTTTTGTGTTGGCAAAAAGTCAGCGTTCCAGAAACTTGTGAAGGGTGAATCAACCATCCAGACCAGTGCGAATGGGTTTCTGCTCCCAAATCAAGCAAAAAATGTCATAGAGGACCTTGGGAGAAAGGCAATGGCAGTTATGTTTGGTGGCAAGAATACAGATTCACTTGCATCTTTGCGCTACAAACTTCTTAGCAAGAAAATCGGGTCTGCCAAATCATTTGTTAACCCAGAACAACTCCCTCCTACAGAGTCCTCGACTAAATATCACTGCCAAAGAGTTTATTGCCAGATCATGGTGTCGACTGAAATGGAGAGTGACATGAATCCAGTGGATTGGGGATGGAGATTGGAGGACAATCACTTTTTGCCAGTTATGACCAATAAAACTGCTGCCCCAGAAAGCCTCCTGCATATGGTCCACTGTAATTGCACTACTGCCTGCCGAACACAAAGGTGTAGTTGCAGACGATATGGACTACAATGTATGCCTGCTTGTGGACCATGTCAAGTCGAAAATTGTGAGAATCCGCATAATCAACCTTTATGGGAGGAAGAGTGTGACAACTCATTGTAAATCTTGTGCGGATCCAAGAAAAAAAGATTTAAACAAACAAATAAAAAAAAATACAAAAAAAAACAGTATAAAATACAAAATACTTGGAACGTTTTTTACCAGTTGCTGGGGCAGCGGTTGCAGCTGCGTCGTCGATCCAGTCAACATCCAACACTGTATTTGACATGTAAAGCAGTGTTAATAACATTTGGCAATAGCGAATTCTATGGATGGATTGCTGACATATTTTTGGACATAATATGCATTTGGACTTATGTACCAGAAGTTAGTGTTGTATCCAGAATGTGTTGTTTTTTTTTCCAGCTCTTCTTGTAGCTTTTGATATTTAGCTTTGACTGCAGTGAGCTCGTTGGAAATTCTTTGTTGTGCAGTCTGTTTAATTTTTTCTATTTTTGTGAAACGTTCCAGTTTGTTGAGAGTAGAAATGGCGTCATTGCCAAGATTGAAAAGCTCCTGGGCCAAATCGGCCTTGTTACTGCCTGGGTCATTGCACTCATACTGGTAGGGTTAAAGAAAGACATGCATAGGCAGTTGTTAGTTGAATAGCGGAAGCATTAACAGGCATCTTAAAATGGAGTATTGGCAAATGTGTGTTGGACTTACCACTGCAAGGAGAAAGCGTTTCCGCAATGCTGATCCCTCTGCAGACATGGCGGAGGCCATTTTTTATCAAATATCAGCACACTTTTCCCCAATCTCAAAGTTCTGTATCTCCATCCAGATGGCATGATTGTAAAGTGAAGGTTTGAGGGGATGATCAGTTTAACTTACTGTATATTGAAAAAGAAAAAAGTGTGTGTGTGTGTGTGTGTGTGTGTGTGTGTGTGTGTGTGTGTGTGTGTGTGTGTGTGTGTGTGTGTGTGTGTGTGTGTGTGTGTGTGTGTGTGTGTGTGTGTCTCCTCATTGCCTGCACCATCACAACACCCCAACCATAGAGTCACTGTCACATATTCTGAATGGCTGCCATGTATACAAAGGAATGTATATTTCCAGACATGACAGGATTGTTGACTTACTGGTTAAGGACATGCTTCTATACATCCCACCTTCTTCTGTTGAAGTTTATACTCACACAAGGGTTTCATCTGACATGTTCATACTATGCAATAACGAAACTGAGATCTTTTCAAATGTGACAGCTAATACACCAGATGTTGTTGTAGTTGACGAAGAAAGCAGAGAAGTCACCATCTTAGAAGTAGGCTGTACGTTTGACTATAGTCTGGAGGAGACATTCCTTGCCAAGGTTTTAAAATACCAACCTCTCAGAAATGAGATTGAACAACTTGGGTACAGGTGCAAACTACTTGTGTTTATATTTGGAAGCCTTGGCAACGTCCACAGACAAGTTGTAAGGGGTTTGCAGATGGCAGGAATTCCAAAGCCAAAAGCTAAAGCATTAGCAAAATTCTGCTCGATATCTGTGATAATAGGCAGCCGCCACATATGGAGGAGACGCTGCTTCCTGTATCCATAGACAGATCAGACATGTCAATGAGATTCTGAGCTTGTATGTGCATCTACCACTATTTGTGTTCAAGAATTTCTCTTGTAAAATGTGAACATAAATAAATATATTAAATGTGTGTGTGTGTGTGTGTGTGTGTGTGTGTGTGTGTGTGTGTGTGTGTGTGTGTGCGCGTGTGTGCGTGCGTGTGCGCGCACGCTACTGGGGGTGCCATGCTGAGCCGTGGTATGGGCATGTCCATAATCAAAATGTATGTTATACCGTATTTTTAAATATAAGTGGATACACAAATTGTGAGAAAAAACTATGTGCATGGAGGTACTTCCTGCTAGACTGACCCGGACAGAATGATACACAGGGGTAAAAACATCATCTTCCCCCTTCCCTTAAGCCTAGTATAGGTAAAACATACAGAACAATAGCAAGTGCACAATGTGCAATGTTTGTGTGTGCATGGGTACTGCGTATATACAGTGGTTGTACCTTGATAATGTCAGTGGTGGTACCCGTCTGGTGCCCCTGTGGTACCACCTATTTTTGTGGTACCGCTTTTTTCTATGTGGTGCCACTAGATGGTGGTAGAGAGCAACTAATGCCCAGACATAGGCATGTTGTGTCTATTTGAGACAGGGCTGCTTTCAGTCAACAGATAGAAGCTGCAATTGAAGCTGAACTTGTTGAGAAGTGAAACAAATAATTGTATGGGTTATATTATCAAGATGTATTTTGGTAAATTGCACTCAGTGGTCTATTAAATATAACCCTCAGGAATGAAACATTTTTTTAAAATCATGTGTTATATTAGCCCTTTAAAGTTATTTCAATGGGTACATTGAGTGAGCTGTAATCTTTAAATTTCATAGATATTGGAAAGTAGTAAAAAATAAATTTCCGTGGAAACAAGTTCCCAGGACAGGAAGAAACTCAATACAATAACATCTTTCAGTCAACAATTAGAAGTTGTAATCACTTTTTGGCACTTGTAACCCTGCATTTTATGGATGTATGCATATTGCCACTTTAAAGATAGGCCTAAAGTATTAAATTGGGAAACAGGATTACTTAAAGTACCAAAATTAAAAGTACTAAAATGTTTTAAAGTAGCCGATCTAGATTGTAGATTGGCTATTTTCAAATGGCCGTGGTATAAAATATGGCTAAAGTGGTTAATATATATGTTTTATAATATAACAATTTAAATCTGCAAAGTAACTAAAGCTTTCAAATAATTGTAATGGAGTAAAAGTACAATATTTGCCTCTGCTGATGTAGTGGAGTAGAAGTAAAAGTGCAGTAATACGCCATTAAAGTAAAATAACACCTCAACATGTATCCCAAGGTTCTAGGCCACCCAAGCAGGGATCGTACCCCAGACCTCCAAATACAGAGAACAATTCACTAACCACTACACTACCGGTATAGTTGATATGATGGCTGTATGAGATCACAAAACACTACACACAGAATGGGGCATATCACTTCCAGCTGAAACTGTGAAATGTTACTTGAGTAAAAGTACAAAGGCATCAAAATATACTTAAAGTACCAAAAGTAAAAAAAATCTTTGAAAGTAGCCGATCTTTGCCACTTTAAAGATAGGCCTATAGTGTTTAAACTTAAACAGGATTTCTTTAATTTTTGGATTGGAAGAGAGAGTGGGAGATTTGAGGTAAGGGGGAGGGGATCTTGAAGTGAATTTTGATCTACCAAGCCAAAACAGGTTATGCTAATGCACACATCCTGTCGAAGAGGCTGTCTGGTCTCCAGGGCTGGGAGGGTTACTTTTAAAAAGGAATCCCTTACAGTTACAAGTTACTTGCTAAAAAAAATTGTCAGTAACTTAATCCCGATTACTCCATTTAAAAAGTAACTAGTTACTTTCAGTTACTTTTGGATTACTTTTAAGCAAAACTCTATCTAATTAGATAATAGTAACACGTTTTACCATTGATAGACAAGAATGTTGAGCCTATGAAATTAAGATAAGCACAACAGAAATATGGTTAAGGTCATTTAATTGTTAAGGATTTGACCTCTCTGAACAGTTACATTACTGTAGAGTCATTGTGTCAACTAATAACAGATCATAAGAAAATGCATCTTGACCTACAGTACCATTTTGATTGTTTGACAACCAACAACAACAATTCTATTTACTTGATCTAGCCTTTGTATAGCCTCAGGGAATATAGGCTGTAAACTAGAGGCATTTATTGTCCTTTTTATGAAAGGATATGTATTTTATTAGGTTTTATTTATTTATTTTATTTTTATTTATTTTTAAATTAGGATTTCTATTTAAAGAGTAGCCTACGGTATAAATATAATTGTATAGAGCTGAGTTCTTTGTAGATTATAATGAGTCATTACTGTCTAGTCAATGTTTTAAACTCATGCCATGTCTATCTAAATGAGTGTCAGCCAGGAATGTCAAAAAGAGATTTTATTTGCCACTTTGACCACACATGGATGGAGTTTAGATCCCATGGGGACGGTACGTTGTGTTATTTAAAATGAGCTAGTTGTTGGGTTACATATAACTGTCTGAAGAAAACAGCCCCAAATAGCATATAAACAAGCATCTTGTAAGGTACAGTTCAAGGCTGATCCAAATAACATGGAATATGTCAAGCATGAAATAGCTCCTCACTCATGTACTGCTGCAAACATACTGAGCTGACAAACTATGACACTTCTAATCAACACAGCTGAGATAAACTCAATTGAACACAATTTGCTCTGTAATTAAGTCTGTAGTTAAACATACTTTACTTGGAATGTTTACATTGTTTTTGAATGAAAAGCACAGCAATCTTAAAAACGTCTATACAAACACTACACACACACACACACACACACACACACACACACACACACACACACACACAATGTCACTGCAAACATGCATGTAAACCTCTACAATAAAAACACACATCAATGGATCTTCGCTCCCTTGTGCTGCAGGACTTTCACACCACCAATGGAACTCTGCAAAACACACATTGTGTAAGACATTAGGTTTTTGGCTTAGTTTATGTAAGTATGCAAGTGAAATAGGCCATAACACAGCTTTGAATATTGCCATATAGTGGTATGCAGCATTGATTGTTGTTCTTCTATTGCACAGGCAGCTGCCATGAAGGTGTTTGCATTTGTTGCAATGAAATACATTGGCCAGGTGGTTGTAATTAGTTATATATGTACCTTCATTTGGTGGCTCTTTTCTTTTTGATTTTGCCTCCTTCTTGGCTGTCAGCGTTTGGCATTTCTGTTGTTAAACAGGGGTTGTTAGGGGTGGTCACCCAATTGAGGCTTGAATATATGGTTATTAGAGATGCGCGGATGGCCTCTCACGTCACCCGAATCCGCATGTACAAATTAATTATCCGCCCGTTATCCAACCGCAATAATTATATTATCCAATTTAAATATCCGCACCAACCGTTTTTCCCGTATGTCAAAATATTATTATTTTCTGGTATTCCCAGTTAGTTTTAGTATTAGTTGTGCGATGCGATCACAGCGCAGTGCTATTTTCAAATAGCTGATGTATTGTTAAAGGAGACATCCGGGCATTTTCAGAGTTATCTTTAATGTGTTGCTTAGCACTCACCAACGTTGAAAGGGTCGTTGCGTTAATCTCATTGAGTCCGTGTCGTCCCGTCTAACGACCCCCTCCGTCGGCATAATGGAGGCGCGACGATAGCCCAAATTCGCCTATTTTAACAAATGCAAAGTCTGTTTTTTTTCTCCTAGTAGTCATTGTGGAGTCTCATGATACCATAACAGGCGCTGAAAGTTCCGACGAGCTAACTGCTAATGCACAACGAGCCAATGCCAGTTGCTTATTTCTCTCCCAGTACCTGGCAACTCGTGTTGCCAGGCAGGGAAATAAGCAACTAGCATTGGCTCGTTGTGCATTAGCAGTTAGCTCGTCTGAACTATACGAAAAAAAACAGACTTTGCATTTGTTAAAATAGGCGAATTTGGGCTATCGTCGCGCCTCCATTATGCCGACGGAGGGGGTCGTTAGACGGGACGACACGGACTCAATGAGATTAACGCAACGACCCTTTCAACGTTGATGAGTGCACATTAAAGATAACTCTGAAAATGGCCGGATGTCTCCTTTAAAGTGCTCATGTGGCCCATAGTCGCTTCTTTTGGGCTGGTTTGCCTAGGCCTGCTTGTTTCTCTCACAGAATAGGATTCTATAAGCGGCGCTTATAGAATAACACTAGATATATTAGATGTCTTTTACTTTATTTACCGCAATATTTCACCCGCGGTTTATCCGATATTAATTAATAATTATATTTGATTGACCCGAATCCACCCAAACCGCGGCTAACTGCGGCAACCGCGGCTAAAACCGCGATCCGCGCATCTCTAATGGTTATGTATTTGTTGCATTCCCAAGCGAATAATGTGATGATTGGTGCTGCTTGCATTTTTAGTCATAATACTGTCTGTCATTACTCCTATGGGAACCAGTGTGTCCCAGATGAGGTTGCTCTGTCTGAATTCGTTGTCGTTTTTAACTTTAGCGACCAGTTCATCCATTTTGTTGCCCAAAGAGCGGACATTAGAACAAGTTATTACCGGCAAAGGATGTCTGCTGCCGCGCCTCCTTAATCTGGCTCTCACTCCTCCTCTTGATCCTCGTTTCTTATCTTTATTCCATTTTCGCGTCCCGGTATTTTTAAGTTGTGGGTACTTGTCCAGTGAATCCAAAACAGCGTCTCCTGGTTTGTCTGGGTGCCTGAGCGATAACAGCTGATCGCGAGTATAGGCGAGGACGCCGACTTTTCCGTGTAAACTCCATACTTCAGTGATTAAACAACTGAGAAGGCACACAGCCAGGCACAGTATCATGCCGACGTTAAACTTCATTTTGCCACAAAGATAATTGGGGTGCGATTACTTAAGACGACATATAATACATAAAATCACAGCAGACGAGACAGACAGATGAGACACTGGGTCAGCAGCAGAGCCGCGCCCCCAGCTATGTATGTATGTATTACATGATGCCAAGGCGTCATGGGGTGGGTAAATGGCAGAAATGAAGTCATATTTTGAATGCTGTGTCTTTTGTCATACTGCCATTTACCAGTTGGTGAAGGTACTGCGAATTCCTGCGCTGCTGGTTCAACTCCAACACTTGGCAGGCATTGTTCTGTAAAATGTGCAGCAAACATGTACAGCAGTGTTAATGTTACATGCATTTCAAGAAATATTGTATGCACTAATGTCATGGTTGTGTGTCATTTGGCATATTGTTGAATAACATCATGTTTTGCAATAGCAAATTCTATGGATGCATTGCTGACATATTTTTTGACATATGTCTGTTGAATGTTATGTATTTTTGTGAAACGTTCCAGTTTGTTTACAGCCAAAATTGCGTCATTGCCGAGAGTGAAAACCTCCAGGGCCAAATCTGCCTTGTTGCTGTTTGGGTCATTGCACTCATACTGGTAGGGTTAAAGAAAGACATGCATAGGCAGTTGTTAGTTGAATAGCGGAAGCAATAACAGGCATCTTAAAATGGAGTATTGGCAAATGTGTGTTGGACTTACCACTGCAAATCAAATCAAATCAAATCAAAGTTTATTTATATAGCACATTTAAAATGACAAGGTCAACCAAAGTGCTGTACAGGTAAAAGCAAAAACAAAGCAAAAACAAAAGGCAAAGGAAGCGAAACAAAAACAAAGAAAAAGAAGCAAACAATGCAATGTAAGCCGACAAGAGTGAACAATGAGTAGGCGCAGACAAACAAACGTTAGCACCAATAGGGAGGTAGGGCTGCTTTAGTTGTTGCTGAATGCCAAGGAGTAAAAATGAGTCTTTAGTAAGGATTTGAAAATAGCTAATGTCTGGGCTGCTTTGATACGTAGAGGTAAGTCATTCCAGAGCCTGGGGGCAGCCACGGCAAAGGCCCGGTCACCCCTGGTGACTTTAGTGGGTGCAGTTGGCACTTCCAGCAGCAACTGGTCAGCCGACCTCAGGGCTCTGGAAGGGGAATGGTTGGAAACGAGATCTGCGAGGGACGGGGGAGCCAACCCATTACGGATTTTAAAAACAAACATTAAAATCTTAAAATCAATGCGGAAGCGGACAGGGAGCCAGTGTAGAGAGGCCAAAACTGGTGTAATGTGGTCGTCTCCTTCCCGTCTCCTTACTGGAACAAAAAAGCGGTCCGAGGACCGCTTTTTTGTTCCAGTAAGGAGACGGGCAGCGGCATTCTGGATCAACTGTAGGCGCTTGAGTTGTGATAGTTCGATGCCGACATATAATGAATTACAGTAATCCAATCTGGTGGAAATGAATGCGTGTATCACCCTCTCAAGTAATCTAAGATGGAAGAAGCTAGTTTTAACGACTGAGCTGACTTGTTTGTCCATTTTGAATGCTGAGTCAAAAATGACACCAAGGTTTTTAACGGAGGAGTGTATATGGGAGCTGAGGGGACCTAATATGTCAGGGGGTGATGTGGGAGAATTGAGGCCGAAGAGGATGATTTCTAGCCTGGGTGCCAGCCTGCTTCACTACGTTCGGCGGATTTTTTTTTCTCTCTGCGCTTCTCAGTCTGGAATGCCTCCTATCTCCAGGAGGCGGGACACAGCAGCCAAGGTTCCAAACCTACCGTGGCTTCTGATTGGTCTGTGGTGCGGGGCGGGACAAAAAAAACGGTGTGATCGTTTTGATTCGTCATTCGTTTGAACAACATCCAATCAGCAACGACGTTGCCTAACGTAACATATGTAGTTCCTGTGTACTTCCTGTGTAGTTCAGCAAGACGAGTCAATCGGGGGCATTCCAGACTGAGAAGCGCAGAGAGAAAAAAAAAATCCACCGAACGCAGCGAAGCAGGCTGGCACCCAGCCTAGATGATTTCTGTCTTATTATTATTGAGGTTGAGGAAGTTAGAGCCCATCCAATATTTAATATCTGCCAGGCAGTCCTGAAGTAGCTGTAGGGGGTTGAGGTCTGGATTTTTGACAGTTGGCTTTAGAGGTAAGTAAATTTGGATGTCATCGGCAAAACAGTGAAACGATATATTATGTTTAGAGATAATTTCCCCTAGGGGCAGTATGTAAAGTAGAAATAGGATAGGGCCCAGGATAGAGCCTTGGGGGACTCCACAAGAGAGGGGGGCCTTGGTAGATGAAAATTCCCCGAGTTTTACGGGGAATTTTCTACAGTGTGTTCAAGGCGTGTTCAAGGCGTGTTCAAGGCGTGACAATAAGATGGCATGGTCCACCGTGTCGAACGCAGCCGTTAAGTCGAGTAAAACCAGGACCGCTGGGCTGCCGGAGTCCACAGTTAAAATGAGATCATTAAAAACTCTTAAAAGTGCCGTTTCGGTGCTGTGGCCTGATTTAAAACCGGATTGAAACTTTTCGTGGATGCCGTGGGTGGATAAAAACAATTGCAACTGTGCGTAGACTGACTTTTCCAGGACCTTAGACAAGAATGGGAGCTGGGAAATGGGCCTGAAATTCGATAAGACTGAGGGGTCGAGATTTTTCTTTTTAATCAGAGGCTGCACCACAGCGTGCTTGAAGGCAGATGGGACGCACCCTGTAATGAGACATTTATTGATGACTGCTAAAATAGAAGGGCCGACTGAGCTAAAAACATCTTTGAGAAGGCGGGAGGGAATGCTGTCAGACGGACAATTTGTGGGTCGCAGGTGACTGACTATGTCTGTCAGTGCAAGGAGGGATACAGGATCAAACTTGTCCAGAGTTCCATGGCGTAGGGAGGGAACAGGGGCCTGGACAGCAGGTGTATGGGCTGATCTCAGGGTTGTGATTTTATCAATAAAAAATGATAAAAAATTAAATACATTAAAAAGAACTTGTGGTTTATGGCAATTCTTAGAGACTAGGGTGGAGATGTAGTCCGTTTTGGCACGCTTAACAGCTCTCTGATAATCGGACAAGCGGCCTCTAAGGATCTCAAGAGAGACATGCAATTTATCATTTACCCATTTTCTCTCTGCTTGCCTACAAGCACGTCTGAGAGCGCGGGTTGAATCATTGAGCCATGGCTCAGAAAGAGCTTTGGTGCGTGAGGTCCTGAGGGGAGCAACAAGGTTTAGGATATCGGTACATGTGGAATTAAACCTAGAAATGAGTGCCTCGGCACTGAGATCACCGCTATCAGCGAGGGCATGGAGTGGTGGGGCATTAAAAATGGCAGAAATTTTTGATGGAGTCGAGTGATTAATAGCACGTGAACGGCGTGTGGGGGTGGAAGAAATGCGCTCTGTGCAGGGAATAGAGACTGAGAATAAGATGGGAATATGGTCAGAGATGGATGTAGATAAAGGGCATAACACAATAGGGGAAACAGATAGTCCGTAGGACAGAACAAGGTCCAGTGTGTGGCCTTTTTCGTGTGTCGGGACAGAGACGGACTGAGTGAAGTTAAAACAATCCAGGAGATTTAGAAAATCTTTCACTAAGGGTTTAGCCTTACAGCATACGTGCACATTAAAGTCACCTGACAAGAGTATGTGGCCATATTTTACCATAATACTAGAGAGGAAGTCACTAAAATCATTTATGAAGTCCTTATTATATTTGGGAGGACGGTATCAATGCACAAAAAACAGGGGATGACAGAGCCAGTTCGAAGGACTGTAATTCAAAACTGGAGTAGCTGGCTTCAGGTTGAGTCAACTGACATTTGTGAGTGGTTTTAAAGACTGAGGCTAAGCCGCCACCTATGCCAGTAGTACGCGGGGAGCTAAAGAAAGAGCAGTCGGGGGGAGCAATTCAGAGAAGGATACACAATCGCCAGGCTGACACCAGGTTTCTGTTAAAAACATAAAATCCAAGTGGTGTGAAGTGAAGAAGTTATTCAAAATAAAGGATTTATGAGTAATTGATCTAGTGTTGAACAGGGCCATATTGAATTTAACCTCAGGGTTAGGACGGGACAAGGCACGTTTCAAGGGGTGCAGTACGTTAGTCCGACAGCGCATTCCTCCGACAGCGCAGTGCTCCGACATTAAACAGTAAACCCGAACCAAACCCGCACCCTAACCCTAACCGCACGCGGATGCCACATAGTCGGAGAAAAGGTCTGTCGGATTAACGCATGCCTCCCGTTTCAAGGGGCGGAGGAAAGTATGTCCAATGCCACGGCTATGGCGTGGACCAGGCCTCATGAGATGTCTAGTACGAATTAAAGTTAGAATGGGGGAAATATGACAAGAGGTAGGTTTCATGAAACCACCAGGCCGCAAGGGGGCGCTAGCGTGGGCAGGCACTGGTAGTTGTTGTGAACCGGAAGTAAATTGCGGGTCACCGGAAGTAGTTGTATCGGCGATGTAAACAAACTGATCATGTGGGATAGATACTGGTGGTAGTCAATAGAGGGATCGTGACTGTGCGGCCACAGCGCGCTGCAGATTAAGTGCGAACATTTGAGTTCCATGTCTGCTTGGGTGTAAACCGTCTGGCATGAAATAAGAGGAACGGGCCCAAAAAAGAAAAAAGTGTGAAATGTATCTGATGTTGTGGGAATAACTATGGCAAGCAGTCTGTAGCCAATAATGCAGGGCTAATAGCCGACTGAAGCGCACATTTCCGTGCATAGTGGGGAGAGGACCAGAGATATAAATGGTCTTCCCACAATTACTGAGGAGATCAAAGAGACGATTAAAACACGCCCTTGATATCTCAGAGTGCTGATCATTTGCACCTGAGTGAAAAATAATTGTTGTGATGGAAGGAGGGAGGCCAGGATTTCGGGGACTTTATCGAGGAGTTTAGCCGTGGTGATACCAGGAAAGCAGTGGACTAATGCATTAATGAATCGGACATGTTTTATAATGGAATCGCCAATAATAGCCGTAGATGGAGGAAAGAGGGGCAATGGAGTGGTTGTGCCAGAAGGCGCTGGGGGGGGGGCGATTTAGATGTAGTAATGCTGGACTGTGTGTATGTGGAGGGTAACTTCGGGGGCGATTTCGATAGAATAGTGCTGGGCTGCGTGGGAGGGGGGGTAGCTTTGCGGGTGGCCGATGAAGGAATAGGACCCTCCGATCGGCGTTGGACTGCCGCTATCAATAAATTATGGTGGTTATTTTTCTGGCCAGAGGAACTGGATTTACCAGGGAGTGGAACCGGGCCACCACACGCTGAGCCTGAGTCGGCTCGGGGGGTGCCGTGGACAGTGACTGGGGGGCAATCGTCTACCTGAGGGGGTGGGGGTGACGATGCACAGCCGGACAGCGGGCCATGGATCACTGGGGGGATACTAAGGGCATTAAGCGGGGGGTAATTAGAAATGTCCAGGACGGAGAATGTGTTGCTTGTAGTGACCGGGGGGGCTTGGGGTGAAGGGGAATCAGGACGGGATCTGCAACGGGATCTTCTTCTGTGATTTGTCCGAGCAACTTTGGTCCAGGGGAACGGAGTGGACCTAGACGAGGGTTCGAGTCTAGGCCTAGCACCCTCGAGGTTCCAGCGGGCAGAGGCATCCAACCGCGGGGCGTGGGGTGCCGGTCCGTCTGCGGGCCGCTCTACCACGGCGGGGACAGTCACGTCCAGCCCGCGGTTGACGACAGGGACATACGGGGACAGCCTCCCAGGCACTGCGGGGACCGTCGCGTCCAGCTCGCCCGTCGCAGCGGGGGTAGCTACGTGGGGAGCACCGGGGGTCGCGGCGTCGGGGGAATCGGGTCCGAGGATCGAGGCGGTGGCGTCGTGGCAGATGGTGGTGAACATGGAGTTTATGATCATCTCATCCTCCTTGATGTTATATAGCAGGGATATTCTTCCTTCCAGCTCGGATACTTTCTGAGAGAGACGATGACAACTGTCGCAGCCGGGTGGAGAGGTGAGTGTTGACGGGAGGCATGCGTTAATCCGACAGACCTTTTCTCCGACTATGTGGCATCCGCGTGCGGTTAGGGTTAGGGTGCGGGTTTGGTTCGGGTTTACTGTTTAATGTCGGAGCACTGCGCTGTCGGAGGAATGCGCTGTCGGACTAACGTATTGCACCCAGTGTTGACATGGTGGTGGTAACTTTATCGTACTTTCACTCGATGAAGAAAAGTCCTGCGTAGAGACGGTGTGACGACGTTTCACGAATCACGTGCCAAGAGAGAGGGGAGGAGTCTTCGGCTCACATGCGGCCCTGCTATTGGTCACGATCATGCAAGGAGAAATCGTTTACGCAAAGCAGATCCCTCTGCAGACATGGCTGTTGCCATCTTCTGAGGAGACTCCATATTTCTAAGCAGTATTGGAAAAAAAACCTTCACTTCAAACAGCTCAAGGCACTATTGTCTGGATGTGTGTTATGTGGTGGTTCATTCTTGAAGCTTATATACTCTACCTGTTTGACTTGTAATTGATTGCACCTGATCATATCATTGTCAGGCTGTATGACCTCCCACTACTGCATAATCTTCCCCCTTTCCTTAAGCCTAGTATAGGTAAGACATACAGAACAATAGCAACTGCACAATGTGCAATGTTTGTGTGTGCATGGGTACTGCGTATATACCAGGTACAATTACAATTGACAATTTAGGTATTTAGCAGACACTCTTAACCAGAGATACCGTACGTTAGGTACTGACATACATAGTCAGTACCTAACGCAGAGAGACAGTGTAGCGCCTCAGGAAACTAGGTAGGATACCAGGTAAACCAAGAACCTAGAATCTGTTTGAATCTAAATTACATTCTTAACATTGTGGTCAAGAAAACTAAACAAAAAGGAGAACGAGTGACCAAGACATGTCGTTATGGTAGCCATATCTTGGTCAATCGAGCATCAATCGAGGCAGGTGGTGGCAAAAAGGGGTACAGGGAGAGCAAAGTAAATTAGTTCAGTGTACCCTACTAAGTAGTGCCATTACTTCATAATGTTATGCTATTAATCATTTGTGTAAGAATTATTGAGTTATGACCAGAAACATGTTTTGTAAGTTCATAGTGACCCTGGCCTTTGACTGTGAAATGCAAGCCACACAGCCCTACATTTCCAGCTAACTTGAATGACTACTTATTTCCTTCTCTAATTTCATAAGACAGTCTAGTTACAGCATGGCCTCCCTGTCCAATCTTTAGTTATATCAATAGTTAGGTAAGTGACTAGGTGTGCAGAATAACACAACTATATGTGCAGGATGAGAATGAAGCCACTCTGTATTATATTAATACTGACACTGTTTGAATAGTATTAAAACTGAGCAGGATTTACCCATAAAAATAGCATAAACCTATCCACAGCTGTTGCTAGACAACCAACTAGCAAATCCAACGCAGTCCCTCCGTGGTTTTGGTCTGCCTTCAGCCTTTCACTTCCGGTGGTGCGACTATGTTTTCATTCCCACTAACAATATTTCTACACAGAACACTAACACCACTTCTCCCAGAGAACATGGATCGTTTTGGTTATAATCCCACTTGTTTCTATAATGAAAGAGCAATTTAAAATGTTACTAACTTTCCGTGCTTTTGTCTGCTCCGAGGACGCTATTGTTAAATGAGTTTCGGTTTGTTTCTAGTGGGGAAGGATCGGCAGACACGTAAATCCCGCCCACTACATTTGATTGGGTAAAGGGCGCCCTGCTTCCTGATCTGAAGGCACGCCCACTTGTAGGCCAGTGCGTACACGATATGACGAACCTCCCCCGACAGATTCAAGCGCAGAGCAGAATCTGTTCTTGAGAGATATGCGTTTCCTGGACGGCAGCCACTGCTCCTAATAGGGAGGATGGGTAAATGCAGAGGACATCATATGTGCAAATGTACCAACAGCTAATGGGGACACAATTATTTATTATTAGGTTCACCAATTTTTTCCTTTACCCATTCACACACACCGAAGGAGTAAGTAGAGATAATTCTGTGGCCTACCGGCAGCAGGCATACGGTCAAAATGTTTGTGAGATTAAATCCAGACACACACATACAGTTATGGTCCGACTCTAGGACCACAACAAATAAAGGGGACACAGAGGTTAAGCAAAAAGAAAGTATCATTTTTATTAATAACAGAAAAAGAATGAAGACAACAAAGCATACAGTTTCCTTTAACCCATTAGAACGGGACGACATCTGTTATTTTTAGATGATAGCTACATACGTTTTTCAGAAAACTCTTCGGATTTTGAACATTGGTTTTGAACAGTGGTTCTCAATTTCTCAATTTTTATGATTACTGTCTGAATCTAGAACTCTTAACTTTTAACAAACTTAAACAGAAAAACATCACCACCATAAGCTAACATTTTCCCCCCTTTCATGAGTCTTCATGTGTCATTTCAAATCAATTAACTGACCAAAGCTTTTAACACAAACTGTACAGGTACAGGGTTTTTCCCCTGTATGAATCGGGTGCAGTACGTTAGTCCGACAGCGCATTCCTCCGACAGCGCAGCGCTCCGACGTTTCCAATACTAAACCCGAACCAAACCCGCACCCTAACCCTAACCGCACGCGGATGCCACATAGTCGGAGAAAAGGTCTGTCGGATTAACGCATGCCTCCCGTATGAATCATCATGTGAGTTTTCACATGACTCATCTGACCAAAGCTTTTACCACAAACTGTACAGGTATAAGGTTTTTCCCCTGTATGAATCCTCATGTGTGTCTTCAAATCACACGTTTGACCAAAGCCTTTATCTGTACAAGTAAAGTCTGTTTCCCCATGAGTACTCATGTGTGACTTCAGATGGCCCTTACAATTAAAGCTTTTGCTCCTGGTCAAACATCTCTTTCGGGTCGTGCTTCAAGGGAATCCCGGGGCCCTCAAAATGCACCACCGCCTCGCCCCTCGCCGGAAGGAGGATGCCTCCCTGTGCTCCAGGTATGCGCTCGCCCTCCTCCGAAACATGTTGGTGATGTGGTGGAGGAGGCCGCAGGTGGCCACCGTGCCCGATATGGGGTGTCTCGTGAACGGCACCTGAAACAGAATCAGAATGTATCAGTTGCATTGGTTTAAAGAAGCACAAATAGTGGGTGAAATTTGTTCTTGTGCACAGTTACCATCGTATCGTTATTCACCCCAGTACCCAAGATAAGATATAAAGGTGCGTGAGCATCGCATACCTGGTGGGTGTGCGGGCTGTCACAGTACAGCTGCAGGAACAGCAGAGTTTGATCCATGCCCGGGGCCTCTGCCACAATGCTGGTCAGCTCTCACTTGGCGTCGAGTCCAACCTGGCCCAGACTGCTCTGGTAGTTAGCCGCCTCGTGCATGGATTAGACCGTGTAGACGAATCCCCCCGGCCCACGGCGGTCACGCCCTATCCGTGGGACCACATCAGGTGGGTTCTCTGGTCCTTGCTGCGGATGCTCACAGCTGCATGGACCGAGAGGGACTCTGCTTTGATCTGCGGGACAAAGTGTTCCAGGACAAAGGTGTCGCTAAATTTCGGGCCAAACTGCATGAGGGTCCTCAAGATGCTCGCCCCATCTGGCAGACCGACTGCATCGATGGCACTGTCCAGCAACCTGAGCACTCTTTGTCTGTCCTTTTGCACCATGGAGATCCATGTAGGACAGCTGAGAGAGAGACAGTAGGACAGCTGAGAGAGAGACAGTAGGACAGGCAGACAGACCTTGTTGAGCTGCAGTCTCCCATCAGCCATCAGTTTCTTCATAGCCTCCTCTGCTGCCAGCTGGCGAGCTGCTTTCTTTCTGGGAGCCGACGCCCGTTTGTATTACTGTGCTTATGTTACATCAGCATGTTAGAACAGCATTGAATAGGCATGTAATGATTTATCCTAAATCCATTCAAATCGTTTCAAACTGGTGACAATTTAAATAGATTTAATAAAAAATGTATCGCGATGCAAACAGCAGAGGGCGCAATCGAAAAAAAAAAGCCATGGTCGGTCTGAAGCAGCCATGTCTGAAAAGGATCGCAAAACCAAAAGGACACTGTCACATAACATGGCAAAACATTACCAGGCAGAGCATAACATGGCCATGCTCATTTCCAATGCAGTCATAACAATGTAACCATAATTATATCTAATACATAAATAAAGAGTCATCTTACCTGGACCCGCTGTTGATTAAGCCAACACTGTAATCAACCAATACGAGGGGTCTGCTACCTTTGTCTGAAAAGGATCGCAAACAAAGGGCATTGTCACATAACATGGCATAACATTACGAGTAGGGTTTAACATTTTCCGGGAAATATCACATTTTAATTCCCGGGAATTTTCAGACCTTTTCCCGGGCTTCCCGGGATTTCCCGTTAAAGGGCAAAAAAAAAAAAAAAAAACTCTAAAATGCAGTTTTTATGTAGATACTTCGTTTTTTTTACAGAATAGATATTGCATTACTTAAAACGTTTTATTTGAACGAAATATGAACATATCAATTGAAACAAACATATATATTATTGCGAACACCTCCGCCCAAGTGGAGCATACTATGAAACTCTGCTCTCATTGTGTGTCTGTGTGCAGTATGTGTGCACTGCACTGCCTGTGTGCAACCAACAGAGCGGCGCCAGAGTGCAGTCAAAACACACACACACACACACACACACACACACACACACACCAACAGAGCGGCGCCAGAGTGCAGTCAAAACACACACACACACACACACACACACACACACACACACACACACACACACACACACACACACACACACACACACACACACACACACACACACACACAGTCCGTAAATACACAATATTTTCCAGCTGCGTTCGCTTCCAGCGTTCGCGCGTCTTACTTGTATATATATATATATGTTTGTTTGAACAGGCCAGAATTGCACAACAACGGCTGATAAGTCTACTGAGAATTACCAAGACATTCCGGGTGGAAAACGGAACGCTCGTCCAAAACTCATTACCCCATTATTTTCGCGGACCGAGGCCGCCGCTTTAGACCTGGGGCAGGGTGTTTTGGGACGGCGGTACTTCTATTACATTTCTGAATGGAAAGAAGCGCACGTCTCTCTCTGCGCAGTGAGAAGAATAATGACACACTTCTGAACATTGAATGAACTTTATTCATACAGGTGCAGTGGAGGGTCTTTACTTGTACACAGTGTGGAAAACTGTTTAATCACAAGAATAATTTGAAACGTATTAATGCTCATACAGGTGAAAAACCCTTTACTTGTATAGTTTGTGGGAAAATATTTTCACTAAATAGTAATCTGAAGACGAACATGAGCAAATTACATCCACAAGGATTGATACAGGGGAATGGAAAAACTTAGGTTGTAGGCCTATGTGGCAAATATAAATGCAACTCTTAATTTCAACAGATGGATTCACACAGAGAGAAATCTCTTGAACACGAATGCTTTTTCTTAAACGAAAAACATTTTAAAATAATAAATACCTCCTACTGTAGCCTATATAACAAAAATAAATTAGGCAATTAAACAGGCTCACTTGATTACTTTATTTCTCTTCCCTGCGGGATTTGAGGAATTGGGCTTTGAGGAAGCAAAGTGCATTGATTGATTTGTCTCTCAGTCTGTTTCTCAGTTTGGTAATGAAAATCCCACACACTGAAAAGGCTCGCTCAGCTTCCACGGATGTTGGCTGAATGGTCCCAAGAGCCAAGTAGAGGCGTTGGAGTTTTTCGGGGCGGACTTTGGTTGCTTCGAAGAGCGCAAATTCCTTCGAAAGGATTTTCTGCAGGTCATTCCCAGTCTTTTCCTCCAAGTCTGGGCCTTTCATGCACGCATCGATTTCTTGCTGCAGGTGGGCTTGTAGGCTCACGGTAGTCTGACTCTGCTCTTCTGATTCCGTTCCCTCATCATCAGGTTGTTGGGGTTCTGCTGTGTCACCTGTTACAAACAGGCGCTCGCAGAGACTGAGTGCTGTCTTCACCAGAGTATTTTTGGAGGGCATAGCGAACAGCACATCTCCTGTAGTCACAATGACTGGGTTTTGCAGGTACCTAAACAAATAATGTGTAGGTTAAATATAGCCTATGGGCTTTCATTTAAAGGAATAATAGGCTATACTAATAATAATAATTAGCATAGTATTATGCCTACATTATGAAAGCCCATATATGGGCTTTCAAAATGTAAAGTAAAAATAGGCTATAGTAATAATAATAATAATAATAATAACCTGTACAAAGACACAATGTTGTTCTGTCTCCTGTCCCCGAATCGGGTCCTGATGGCCTCCGTCATCTCCTGAGAGATGAAGCTGTCCTGCTTCTCCAGCTCGGAAAGGATAAACTTGAAAATGGCATGTGCCGTCAGAAGATTTGCTCCTCTATCGCACAGTTTTTTAACTCCCATCTTCAAGGGTTTCACGCAACTTGCTAATTCCTTAAGGCTGTCTAACTCATAATCTTTGACAATCAGCGCTGGCTGGACGTCAATCAGTGCTTTGGTAACGGGGCGATGCAGCATAATGTAACGGTCCACCATCTCACTCATACTGTCCCACCTTGTGCGACAGTCTAGATGGAGCTTCAATTCTTTTCCCAAATCATCTTTGACGTAAGCCTGTAGTATCTCGTTGGAACGAGGAGACCTTCGGAAATGTCTGGCAATCTTTCGAACCTGGGTGGGATAGTTGTACTATTAATAGGTGAAAATAGCAAAAAATGCATACATTAATATGGGTCTAATATAGGCTGACGTGAGTGATAAAATAATAAAACATGCGTGGTGTCACTGGTGTGTAACAACGTTAGTTAAACATAATCACCTTGTCCACAGATATCTGTAAATTCACTCCGGCTAGCCGCTGCTCCTCCACGTTTTCTTCAGAGCCTGTATCTTCATCATCATCATCACTCGTATCATCATTTGCATACTGGACCTGGTCCGTTTTTTTTGTAGAGTATATCCATAACGGCCAGGTGGATGGCGTGGCAATAGCACAGCTGGTGTTCAGGTAGGACCAGTTTTCCATACTTCACCATCACAGAGGCTCCGTCGGTGGTGGCACACACGATGTGGTCATCCATGTGGGAGGCATGCGTTAATCCGACAGACCTTTTCTCCGACTATGTGGCATCCGCGTGCGGTTAGGGTTAGGGTGCGGGTTTGGTTCGGGTTTACTGTTTAATGTCGGAGCACTGCGTAAGGGAGTACATTGCAAGTTTATCATTCATAAGCTCAACCACTCTCTCTGACGTCATGCTTCCCTCAATCCGGAAAACCCCCAGGTTCCAATGGTCGTCCTCAGTGTGCAGATTAACGTTCATAAATCGCTTGTTTTGTAGGGAGGTATATTCATCCATTGTAAGTGAGAAACGAACACCCGTGTTGCTGCGTATCATCATTTTAAAGGCATCGACCAGATGGCTCTGTTGCTCCGCCGCAAAGGCTTGCACCTTCTGTGCTATCAAGTCTGGGTTTGTTGGCAACTTGTGGCCGTCATTCTCCAGGGCATGTCGGAGATATGCACTCTTTGCGATAGCATTGAATGAAAATCCATCCAGCGCGGCAAGCTCGGCCAGAATCTCATCGAGTGTTTTCTTTGCACCGAAGTAGGAGTCGAGTTTCATTTGTTTATTAGAAGGCCCAGCGTCGCTTGTCTCACGGCTCTCGCCAGCTCCGCTGCCCGACCTGTGGGTGGCCATGTGTCTAGCCAAACCACTGGTTGACCCTCCACTGCACTTTAATTTTTTTTTGCATTTATTGCATTTAGCCTCTCCGTCATTTATTTTAGTAAACTCCTTCCACACAGCTGAGCCTGAAGGAGCCGCCATGCTTGCACGGTTGGTGAGGATAATGTGGTGGAAGGCAGACTAATTGTCAATTGCCTCCGTGCTGTATCTGTCCACAGCCTTTCTACAATTATTACTAATTTCTACCAAGCAAAAAAAAAAAAACGGGAAGCCCGGGAACCGAAGTGAATTCCCGGGATGGTAAAAAACCCCGAATTCCCGGGATTCCCGCATCCCGGGATTCCCGGTGTTAAACACTAATTACGAGGCATAGCATAACACAGCAGCGCGCGTGCAAGCGTCCCGTGCTATTATAGCGCCACCAGGAGGCCAGAATAACGTACCTGACCTGGCGGAGACCTGTGCTCCGAGGAGCACTTTTTCTAGTTATTGACTGATTTGATCCCTCACATCATGAATTGAACCCTCACATGAATTGAATGAGTGACAACAGGAAGTGATGCCCAAATTAACCCCCCCCCCTGTGAATATGGAGATCTCTAAAGTCATTAGTATATGCCCACACCCACTGTACATTGGCATGCCCATATAAGGGCTTATTGTTTGTATAGGTGGTTCTGGACAATTAGTTTGAAGTCGGTTGGTCCCATATATGCACATGAGTCATGACTATATATAGGCATAGTGGTCGGATCTGTGGCTCTGGACAACTGAATCTCCATATATGCCTATACTGTATATGGGTTTGCTTATGGCTATGTCTGAGTCATAGTGACATGCCTAAGGGCATATCGGGTTTGTTTATGGTTATGTCTGTCATAGTGAGATGCCTTTCTTTTTTTTTGACAAATCTCTTTTATTGATTTTAAGCAGAAACAAAGACAGAAGAGGTCTGCAATTTTTTGGTTGAGTGACATGCCTTTCTATAGGCGTATCAGGTTTGTTTATGGTTATACTGTCATAGTGATATGCCTAAGGGCGTATCAGGTTTGTTTAGAGTCATGCCTGAGTCAGAGTGACATGGCCAAGGTCCTGCCTATATGTGGGCGTATCAGGTTTGTTTAGTGTTATGTCTGAGTCAGCATGACATGGCCATGGTCTCCCATTAGCTAATAATAATATACGATAATTGATTACTAATATATTATTGTTACTGTATATACTCAAATATTTGATTATGAATTAAATGTTATGTTTTTGTGCCATTTAATCCTAACCATGAAGCCTAACCTCTTAAAACCTCTCAAATGTGGGACATTTGACACACACACACACACACACACACACACACACACACACACACACACACACACACACACACACACACACACACACACACACACACACACACACACCTGTTCTGTGTAGTTTGATATGTGGGTTCAACACCGAGTCCAGGATCCTGCGTTGATCTTCAATCTGTTGTTTGAAACAGAAATCCTGGTTCTCATAATCAGCTACACTTCTTTCAAAAACTGCAATTAACTCCTCAGCAACCACAGCAAGTCGCTGGTTGATCAATGACTTAATAGTTTCAAGTAAAGTCATGTTTCACCCAGAAAATAACTGATAAAACTGAACTGATGATCTCGTGTTTGCTGACAGACGTGTGTCCCGCAGCTGCAGGTGATTAACAGCGTTGCCAGGTCGAGCGAGAGAAACAAGCCAACCAGGTCTAGGAAAACAAGCACAAAATAAGTGACTATATAGGTCAGTCAAACTTTATGGTCTAATGTTGTTTTGGAGCAGTGGTTCTCAAACATGTTTATGTCCAGGACGCCCAACATATATATATTTGGCCACGGACCCCCGTCTGAAATGGGGGTCTGCCTGTGGTACAGGGTTACATAACATCAAAATGACTCTTTTCTTTTTTTTTTGCAGTGGTGTTGTGAGCTTGTAGATCGGCTATTTTCAAATAGAGGGTATTTATAGGGTAGTGAAGTGTTTAACTTCACTGAGGATGATTGTGAGGAACATTATCCTGGTCCTCGGAAGAAAAATGGATGCTTTTTGGTTTAAAAGCGAAATTTTTGGAGTTGCAGTAGGTTAACAGTTACACAAAGATTCCGGTTGGGGTTGGTGTTAGGAGGGTTCGATAGGTGTTAGGATCAGCCATTTAGAGGCTAGATGTAGGGGTTAGGATTACTTTTTGCCTGATTTTGCCCGAGTTGTGTGCTGGAGTCCTGCACCGGAAAATAGCTGAGCTCACTGTGAGCTTGTAGACCTGCTATTTTTCGACTTTAGGTCACGTTTAAAAAATATCGTTCATAAAACTGCTGTTCAAAAAATGTTGATTTCCTCACAAGTATAGTGTGTGTGTGTGTGTGTGTGTGTGTGTGTGTGTGTGTGTGTGTGTGTGTGTGTGTGTGTGTGTGTGTGTGTGTGTGTGTGTTACTTTACTGGAGTATTTCCAAATTTCTGTTATTTTACTTCTACTCCACTACATCTCAGAGGCAAATATTGTACTTATAATCCACTACAATTATTTGAAAACTTTAGTTAATAGTTACTTTGCAGATATAAATTATTACATTGTAAAACATACATTAACAACTTTAGCCCTATTCTATACCAAGGCTATTTGAAAACAGCAGATCTACAAGCTCACGACGCGTTGTGAGCTTGTAGATCTTTTAGTTTTGGTACCATAAGTACATTTTGATACCAATACTTTTGTACTTTCACTAAAGTACATTTTGAATTCCGGACTTTTACTTGTAACGGAGTACTTCTACATTGCAGTATTGGTACTTTTACTTAAGTAAAACATTTGAGTACTTTTTCCACCACTGTGTAAGCGTATATTTGCAACGGCTCCTGAGGTAGCGACGGATCTACATTTGGCGACAAATTTCAAGAGAAATAACAAGTGTTCCAGACACCATATTAGGTCATCAGTTTCCGTGATTGGCCAATCCTACAGATTTGCGGATTGTGACGTCATGTGGCATCACAACGTACAATATAAGGTTCACAGCACCTAATGACACTCCATTCTTCATACTGATCTTGTTCGCTAGCGGGTTGCAACAACGACTTGGCAACACACTGATGTTTCTTCTTCCCTCAAACAGTCGGGAAGGAATCCAGAAAGATCTTTGACAGAGAAAAGACTCAAATAATCCACTTTGATCCACTTTTATTGCCGGCTGCGTGATAATGTTGTGTTGGTCGGAGCCTCTGGGTAGAGCAGCACTGGACAGAGCTGATGCTGCAGTCGTGGCGGTGGGGCACAAGGTCTACTCCTTCGGAGGGATGGAGGTCTACACTCAAGAAATGGAAGACAGAGATGAATGGCCGATCCGGGATCAGATGGATGTTCACGTCTTCAACACTGTGGCTCTGCGCTGGATCAAGTTGCCCGAGGTGACGACCGAAACAGGACAGCGGCCCCCTGAGGTTCCCCCGGCACGCAGGCATCACACTGCCTTGCTCATAGAAGATTCCATCTACGTCTGTGGGGGGGATACGCTAAAGGAGGAGCAGGAGACACGCAATGAGCTTTATGGATTCAACGTCGACGACCACAGATGGTTCAGGCCTGAGGTTTATGGGACTGTCCCACCAATGATGAGAAGCCTTTCAGCCTGTGTGTTGGGGAAGGTCATGTATGTCTATGGAGCCGGGGTTTTCTGGAGTGAGGCATGTGAAGTATATATGTCACACGCTGTCATGTACAAGCTGGACACCAGCACCATGGTGTGGTCCTTAATCAACACCGGAGGCACTGCAGAGCTCAGTTCAGAATGTCACTCTGCCAACATCATCGGGACAAAGATGTTTGTGTTTGGGGGAAAATCGTGCCTGGAGCCTTTTGATTTAATTGTAGAGAAATACTACAACACAATCAGAGTGTTTGACACAGAGACCAACTGCTGGCTTAGCGGCAGGCCATCTGCACAGCCTCATCCAGAAGTACGGGAGTCCCACGCAGCCTTTGCCTACAATGGAGAGCTGTACATTTTTGGTGGTGAAGTACATAATCCATACCGGCAATTCAATGATCTGTGGAAATTCAATCCAGAGACCTTCTGTTGGAAGAAGGTTGAGTTCAAGGGGAAACAGCCGTCTGGGAGAACTGGGATGGGCAGCTGCAGGGTGGGAGATCGTATCATCCTCTTTGGTGGAGTAGCATATGCATCACATACAACACATCCATGTGATGACCTGCTTGTCTTAGATCCGAGTCCTAGTCTCAAGACGTTATGTAAGCTAGCAGTTATTCAGTACGGTCTGGAGCAGTCTGAACTACCACATGACATCAGGTGGGAACTGGCAGCCATGACTGACAAACATCCCTGGACCAATCAGCAGCAACCTTGTGCACAGTGAGTCACTGGGGATTGGATGGAGCTGAAACCACGCCCACATTTGGAGGTGTATGCCATTGATACGCCCAGAGCAAGCCCCCAGAACCCAGAGGTTGCATTGAAGCGCATTGGACATGCTGGCCATTCATAGGTACTGCAGCTTAAAACGGCCTGGAGCCATTATCACAAACAAGCGAAGACGGTTTTGACCAATGTGCTCGACTCACTGGGTTGCGCACGGAGGTGATGCAAAACGCGTCACCTCTGTGACGCATAACGTGGCACAGAAGCCCCAAATAAGCCCCGCCCCTCACAATTCACAACTCGGAAGAAGGGAGATCTAGGACTATGCGCTGTGTCGGATAGTTACGGCACTCCCATAGACTTATTAATAATGTTAAATGTTTAATGAAACACCTGATACATCATAGACGTGATGTGTTTGGATAGATTTGTCTTAGATTTGTATTTTTGTTAGAGTAGCCTGTTACGACCCGGCCCAGTCAACACAAGGTTAAATGTCCAAAATACAGTGATTTATTAACTTAAGTTTGAAACATGGGAAAATTACCTCAGGATGGGCCGCTATGCATAAAACAAAAAAGAAGTCTGTCGGATCAGGTTGGCACAATAACAGCACGGTAGGCTCTCAGTAACTCACTCATACACTGTATACAGTCTTTGTGGCTGTCGGTCCGCGGTCCCTGGCACAGACGGAGGATAATTCACTCTACGACCATACGCCTTGGAAACCGGAAGACAACTGACTAAACAGGCGGGCTACACAGATACACATGGGAACTCGCTGTGTCTGTGAGCCAATAAGAACACATTACATCCAGTAAACACACATACAATAGGCTGTAGGCAATACTGTAGCTGGGAATAGGCTGGCATTTGCTCCCGCCTTACATTTCTAAGTAGCCTGTAGATCCCATATGCCAGGAGTCTTCTTCATAGTTTTTTCAGCCTATGTTGTGTAAACTTGTGTTGCAGATTCAAACTAGTTTTCATAGATTAGATATCATCATAGACTTGTTTGACAGTAGGCCTATACTATCATCAGTGGTGTGTACATTCATGTTTGTTTATTTACACATTATCTTTGAATTATTATGTTGGATTCATGTTGAAGTGTATTTTCAGATTTAACCAGTTACCGGTGGGGTAAAGTAACTAAGTACATTTACTCAAGTACTGTACTTAAGCAAATGTTTTAGGTTTCTTTTACTTTCTTCAGTATTTACAAATGTCAATACTTTTATTTCTACCTCACTACATCTCAGAGGAAAATATTGTACTTTTACTCCACTAATTATATGAGATTACTAGTTACTTTGTAGATTTTGATTATTATTACAAAACAAACTATGATGCAGTAATGGTCTTTTTCTTTTCTATTTCTTTTAGGTGTTAAAAAGGTCTTAAAAATCCTTAGATTGTCACTTCAGTGTCACCCTGGGACCCCCCAAAATCATGTCGGGACCGACCCACAGGTTGAGAACCACTGATCTTCATACCTCTTCTCTTTAAACCTGTGCTCTGATTCAGATTCAGAACAGCCAGTCTGCCAGTGGAAGCCAAAGAGTGTGACTGTGCTGTCATCTAGTGGAGAAACCGATGAGACACCATTCATGTTGGCTTGTCTGTAGTAATGTACATAAAGCCCAGCTACTATGATTGTAGCACAATGAATCAACACAATAATGCAAGGCAACCCATCACAATCAGCCTTTATTGTGCCAGAGAGCAATTCAGTTTCACAATCAGTTTACAATAAACACAACATAATTCAATACAGACAATACATATATCCCAGAGTATACACAAACAACGTATCAGCACAATTGTTCCCATCTCAAAGTTCTGCATCTCTGTCCAGAACAGATGGCATGATTGTAAAGTGAAGGTTTGAGGGGATCTTGATTTTATTCTATTTTGGTAAAAAAAATATACAAGTAAAATCACAAAATAACTTAAACACAGGATAACACATTATAGTGTAATGAAACATTTGTTTGTCATTTACTGTGAGTGCTAAGGGTGTGATGGCTTTATCATTCAAGTGTGGCACTGCAGGGTGGGGTAAGTCCAATAATCTTGGAGGCAATGCGTGTAATACTAGAAAGTTTGTTTTTGTTAGACACATGGTCAATATATTGAAAAAACATGGGGAACAGACAGTGCAACAGAATAAGTTGAATAATGATTGTGCAGAGTAACAGCAAGAGGTGAGTTACAGTCAGTTTACACATAGCATATCCATCCGTGCAGTATGTACATGAAGTTTAGACATAAGTTGCATGAGCATAGCAGCTGGTAAGTACTGTTCATGATATAGACATCAAGGTGCCAGAAGAGAACAGACTTAGCATACGGTTAACATGGGGTCTTTGCTGGGATTGTGTATGGACTGAAGCAATGTGTTGACCAAAAGGAGTCTATTGTCCACTCCAAAGTGACTCCAAAATATGTAATATTTTTAACCCGTTCTACTGTCTTTCCATGAATGGAGAGTGTGTTCAGTCCAGTCTGGGCTGTGCTAATGCAGTTCTTTTGTTTTGTTCACATGATTCAACTGTAAATGTTTTTATCATCTGTAACAGAATAATTGTCCTTAAGTAATCCAAGAATTGCAGTGTCATCATTTAAAGTATACATGTTGATGGGTGAAGGACTAATGCAGTCATTTGTATATAGACTCTATACATTTATGAATATTATATAGATTTCAGCAACTTGAACTGCAAAGCTCTAGATTTGATCAGGTTATGGACTCAAATGGAGTAAATTAGTCTCACAAATGATTGATTGATTGATTGATTGATTGATTGATTGATTGATTGATTGATTGATTGATTGATTGATTGATTGATTGGTTGATTGATTGATTGATTGCTTGATTTCTTGATTGATTTTAAATTGAAGTGGTATAATAAAATACATATACACATAGTACATGTATTGTGTATTGGCTATTTTCCCAATAAATGCAGGTAGATCAGTTATTTTCATATAGCTGATGTATATGGGGTTGAAGCGGTTAAACTGATTTTTATGCTATATAAACTAATCTAGCTGGGAGCCCCCTGGAACATCCTCAAGCACCCCTGGGTGTCCCCGGACCCCACTTGGAGAACCACGTGCACTAGATAACTCTTTCACACATCCAACGGTAAGTGTTGGAACATGGTACGTCGTGCCATCCATCGTTATGAAACTCCACACAGTCTTCTTCTCTGTAGTTATCAGGCTCACCGTGGGCCCAGTACCTGTAGCATCATTTGATTCATCACATACATTTTCATTGATGGTCTAAACATTTAGGTTGTTAACCATGACCTCAAATGATAGATACAAATGAACTGGATAGTGAACAGCAGTGGTGGAAAAAAGTATTCACATTTTTTTACTTGAGTAAAACTATCAATACTGCAATGTAGAAATACAAGTAAAAGTCCAGAATTCAAAAATTAATCAAGTAAAAGTACATAAGTATTTGTATCAAAATGTACTGTATTATGCAGAATGTCCCATTTCACAAGTTTTCAAATGTATAAAAATCTTTTGAAAATAGCAGATCTACAAGCTCACAATGCGCGACGCATTGTGAGCTTGTAGATCGGCTAATTTCAAATGGCTGAAGTGGTTAATATTATGTTATGTAATAAATCTAAATCTACAAAGTAACTAGTAACTAAAGTTTTAAAATAATTGTAGTGGAGTAAAAGTACAATATTTGCCTTTGAGATGTAGTGGAGTAGAAGTAAAAGTACTCCAGTAAAGTCAAAATACGGCAAAATGTTACTTAAGTACAGTACTTGAGTAAATGTACTTAGTTAGCCTACTTTACACCACTGGTGAACAGGTATAATAATTGCCATAAGTGTCATGACAGTGTGGCAGGTTATATTATAACTTGTAATACCACTTGGAAACAATGATGAGATATGTGAAATATAGTTAAAATGTTAAAAATGAAGAATAGAAGAATTATTATATTAGGTATAAAGTCTTACGTTGGTGTGGTCAGTATTGTTCCATCTACCCATTTCCAGACTGCTTCCTCGTCTCTGTCAGTCAAACCCAGACACACGTACTGGTCTCTGTTAACAACTCTGTTTACAAAGTCCTGGACAGAAAAGCTGCTGTTAGGACAAGTACAGAACAAGTACAGCACAAAACACCCCAAAAGAAAAAGAAAAGCCAACACTAAATAGAAAAGAAACATGCAAACATTCTGCCCAATGTCTCCAGAAACTGGTTAAGTAGTGCAACCTTTATCAGGCTCAGTTAAAAACAACGTTAAAAAAATCACATCATCGTCATCATCATTATCACACAATTCATAATGATCAAGATATTTGTCTTTGTCTACGACATTTAACTTGATTTGTGTCTCTACAAAGTGGAATAGATTACAACTCGCGCACGCGCACACACACACACACACACACACACACACACACACACACACACACACACACACACACACACACACACACACACACACACACACACACACACACACCTGTTTACCTGTTTTTCTTTGCTGTTAATGACCATCAGGTCTGATTGTCTGTCTCCACAGTACTGTCTGCTCTCCTCCCAGGTTTTGTTTTAATGCTCAGTAGAGATGTAATAACACACACCGCCATCAGACGTAAATCCATGTGAGTCTATCAAAACAAATTTAGTCATATTCTTGTCATTGGCTCAGATTAATGACACATGACAAACAACATGATATAGCAATGAAGATAACAGTGATGTCTCACTGACCACAGAGCCTCCTCTTCAGCTCATCTGGCTCTGCAGTGACACTGTTATATCTGGACTGTAACTCATTGTTCTGTTCGGTCAGCTTAATATATCTGGACTGCATGGGGTCTAGGTCTTTGACCAGGTTATTTTTCTCTTCAATCAATTCAGAATCTACAAAAAATAGAATCAATAAAACTGATGTTTTAACTTTGTTCTGTTCTTTGTAGCTGATCTGTAAGCACTGTGCAGTGGTGGAAAAAGTATTCAAATGTTTAACGTAAGTAAGAGTATCAATACTGCAATGTAGAAGTACTCTGTTACAAATAAAAGTACGGAATTCAAACTTTACTTGAGTAAAAGTACTAAAGTATTGGTATCAAAATGTACTTAAAGTACCAAGAGTAAAAGTACTAAAATATTTGAAAATAGCAGATCTACAAGCTCACAACGCGTCGCATTGTGAGCTTGTAGATCGGCTATATAGCCTAGGTATAAAATAGGGCTAAAGTGGTTAATGTATGTTTTATAATGTAATAATTAATATCTGCAAAGTAACTAGTAACTAAGTTGTCAATTAATTGTAGTGGAGTAAAAGTACAATATTTGCCTCTGAGATGTAGTGGAGTAGAAGTAAAAGTACTGATAATTAGAAATACTCCAGTAAAGTAATTAAAAGTACCTCAAAATTGTTAAGTAAAACTTATGTACAGTACTTGGGTAAATGTACTTAGTTACTTTACACCACTGTCTGTAAGTGGTCTTTCTGTTTGTTCAGATTTTTACATCAGGTGTGTAACTGGTTGTCAATGGTTACTAGTTGTTCTCTCTCCACCACAGTGGTCATCATGGGAACGATATTTCCAAAATAATATGCCAACACACATGTTGGATCATCATAGCTATATAAATGAACATAATAAAATGCATTGTTAGGAAACTTGTCTTACAGAGAGAGAGACGGAGACCAATGTTAAGAAGAGCTTGAACAACACAAAGCAATCCAAAACAGACTCCAACTGTCCGGTACCGTCCTATGACAGGACACACACACACACACACACACACACACACACACACACACACACACACACACACACACACACACACACACACACACACACACACACACACACACACACACACACACACACACACACACACACACACAGTGAGAATAAGGGAGGGAGATCAGTTAAAATCTTTCAATCTCGTTTAAAAACTTAACTTAACTTAACTTAACTTAAAAAGGCGAGTGACTTTTAACTGCTAAATGGTGCATTCTCTAAAGCGCTTTACAATGTGCATTACATGTAGTACTGCCTGCCACCGATGAGACTAGAGGGATGAGGAGTGAGTCCAGCGCCGGGCCCTAGGGTCAGCTGATCGAAGGTACATGTCCCTCTGTGAGTTCTTAATCAGCTCCAAATGATGACATGTGCGATCTGATTGGCAAGGGCTGACAGCTGTGGTGCAGTGCTGAATTTGTAAAGTAGGCCCTGCTTAGAAACTTCGCAAGCCAATTACAGACAATTGTTATGGAATATCTAAAATTACTATTATATTTAGTAGCAAAAACTGTGTTGTGAAGAAAATGCGAAATGACGGAACATGTAGTTATATGTATGTAGCCTATAAGTTGCGACATTAACCACGGAATACTGGGGCAATTTTGAAGTTTGACCTACAGTTGAACACAAACACACGCACACGCACACACACACACACACACACACACACACACACACACACACATACACACACACACACACACACACACACACACACACACACACACACCAATGAGGGGAGGGACATGCACAGGGAAGACAACACACAAGGAACAACACATTATGCCCCTAGGGTCAAAGCACTTCATAGAAAGTGTTATCAACTATTGTCTTCATGTGGTTGTCAACATCAGATTTTAATTATAGTAAAATGTAAAACTAAACTTAAACATAATAGAAAGGTTTGAGACAAAAACACTTGTTCAATTACACATCATATGTTTGATA
>NC_139939.1:11490173-11655173 GCF_963454915.1 Gymnoscopelus microlampas
AGTGCTTGCAGTAACTGTGTCCACAGGGGATGGAGACCGGGTCCCTCAGGATGGAAGAACACACAGGGCATATGGCATGGTCTGCAGTCAGTAGACTGGAGGTCAACTCACTGGGGAGAGGAGGGTGAAAAGAGATAGACATAGATAGTGTTAGAGAGAACAAGATATGGGTGCAGAGTGAAAGACAGAAACAATACAGTCTACTATAAAGCCCTGTTCAGATATACAAGATTCGCAGGCAATGTGTCTGCATATTTGATTTTGGTGTCATGTGAGAACGCGTGAACATAGAGTGCGACTTGTGTTCAATATATCGCCGCTGTTGGGCAAAAACCCAGCCATCTCCATTTTTCAACTTTTTAAAAATAAATCAGTGCTATAAACCTTTACGTCTGTGTGTGGGTTTTACAAATATTGAACCAATGAAAAGTATTAAAAAGCGCTTCTGACTAAACTAAACTTTTTTCCATCATTGATTAGAATGACAAAGTCAGACCGAAAAAAAGCACATAATGGTAAAAAACCTCCCAACTGTTTTTTTTTTCAAATACTTCAAAGGAAGTGACATAATTACTATTTATAAGTTATAAATATTTTTATACACAGTGGGAGTAGTCTACTAGAACATTTATTTTAATATTCCCCGCTGTCATTGCATGGTGACTCCTATATACTTAGGATGTTCTGTTATGATCAAAATGTCTGAATAATGTATGAATAAAGAAATCACGTTTGCGCTGAGGAAATATTTTGCGCGAAAAGATATTTTTTAAAACGTATCCTTGTAGACGCGTTTAAATAAAATACTCGTGTACATGTGGACTGCCAGCCTGCAGATGCATCCTATTGAATTCTCATCACCAATGCCTTGTCTCCCATGCTTACAGTTATATCTGACGTGAGTAGCAAGTACTGTACTCACTGTGCGATCTCCTCTCCTACCGCCTATGCCGGCAGCTTATGTTAACCCATTTTGAGCAGGAACCCCTAATTGTAACTATACCTTTCTGGACGGGAACCCCTTTTGGGGTTCTTGTTGCTATGTACAGTATATAGCAACATACATTTGTTGTAATTTTTTTTAAGTATTTGAATTTTTTCAGAAAAATTTAGAAGGCGTTTTTAGAATCGGCCTCGGGTCTAAATGGGTTAATTAGTTTCCCAAAAATGTTACGGTATCCATATCTGAACACAGCTTTTGATTGATTGATTGAATATTTTATTAGGAAAAAAATGTAAACAGTACAATTACATTTATAATACTCTGTCTAAAAGGTTCGTCCAAAAAAAGTCCTTGCAGTCTTGTTTCCATTGGGGTCCTATTCAATTCATAGACATATATAGTAGCAACCAAACAGTTCAAATGTCAACACAAAAATACAGAAACAAAATAACACTACTGTATATGTACAATCAAAACAAAAAATGCAGGAAATAAATTAAATAACATATGTACAAAACATGGGGGGGTCATCTGTCTAACGGGAAAATGGTACTACCTCCTCCTTTGGCCTCCACAAAGGTGAGTTTTTAAGGCTGTTTTAGATTGAGCACAGCAAACTGCATTTTTTGAGGGATGGGGTTAGACTAGTCTCGCGTGGCCAGACTGTTGCCTCCCACAATTTACAAATGTTTCCGGCATACAGTCTGGGACTCGGAAGCTCTGATAATGTGTAAGGGGAAAGCGGATGCCCCTCCCCTACCCACGTCCGTTTTAGCATTGTGCAGCGGCGCAAAGGAGTCCGACTGGAATCAACGAATCTCATAAACATCGTTTATGTCTACTAGTGTCTTCTTTCACTGTTTTTTCGGCGTTAATTCCATGATACCTTTCTCAGTTTTCTGTGATAAACAATCCTCGCACAAATAACATGAATCTACCGCTCCTATGACTATGCTTCCTCCTCGGTTCTGTTTCCACTGGGACTACAGGTCCGCGGGCACCGCGTCGTGATTGGTCGAATGTCTTTCCGGTCTGAACAACTTCCGTTACACAGCTTTCGGGAAGTAGAGTTCCAGACTCTATATAGCATTCAGAGATTGTGGAATAGTTGTCTGGTGACGCGAGACTAGGGTTAGACTATTCCAAACCTGGATGGAAGTGCTGTAGTCGGGACAGAAGAATTTGCCCATGTTTGTTTTATGGGTGGGTGGTACCAGATCATTGTTAGCGCTCCCTCTAGTATTGTGACTGTTGGTGTCACTAACTTTTTGGAGGTATTTAGACAGATATGCGGGTATAGGGGGCATTTCGGGCAAATTTGCTTTGCTTAACATTCCAAAATCTTCAGTGATGACCAAGCTTCCTCACCTCAGCTCAGGAGAGATAGTCTGTCTTTTGAAGCTCATGGGTCGATCAATTGACTTGCCACTCGATTTGCCACTCTTCATGGACACACAGCAGGGAGAGGAACAGTCTGATCTCTCCTTCTGGAGCCTGAAAACCATGCAGCTGCACGTTAGTTTCTCCAGACAGACCGTTGACACAATGTTCAAATGCGTCTGTCATCCAGTCTGTGCAACGGAAGCGCTGAAAATGATACAGGAGTAACACAAATGCAAACTTGTCCTAATGTAAATCAAATTAGTCAAAGCCTATAGCTTGCAGAAATAAAAATAAAGTCAATCATCATCACACAGTATTTCTGCGAGTAGGCCAAAGGCCTCAATTACTGAATATCTTTGTTTTAGCATGTACAATAAAAATATATAATTGTAAAACAAAAAATAAAATCAACAACAACAATTAACTTCTATTATCAACCGTCATTATCCTATATAAAAATTGCCTAATGGGTGGACGTGGACGTCACAAACGTAAAATGCAGACTTGCAAGGCGCTCCATTGCTCCAATCCGCACCAAACTTGGCTCAAATGCTGTTCAGGGGTCTGGCACGAGAATCATCACACAAAGAAAAAAAACTAAATTGCACACATACTTCAGCAGTGTTGCAGCAGTGTTTAACACTTCAAATGGCAATACCTCGGTGACCCTTGCTCTGATCAGTGCAATATAGGACTGGATTTGAAGGCCACGTAGCGGCATTCAAATCTAGTTCATTAAATCAGCTGTCTAGATTTTCTCACCATGATGAGTCTTGATGAGGACCACCTTCTTTAAAGTTACAAGGGATATCCAGGGACCAGTCACTTTTCACGGACACACTGAAACCAAGCAGAACTTTATATTGGCAACCGATATATATTGGTAATCATAATAATCATTATTATTACGATTATTCATCATTCATGTTATTGCACGTCACATAAACATAGCACTGCTTTCACATTATACAACTTTATACAATGTACTGTATGACGCTTACGAGACATTTGTTTCCACATTCACGTTGCTGATTACATTAATGACATTGCTGTGAATGTGTGGAAGAATCTCCCGTATTATAATGTTAAACTTGAGGGACTCAATTAAATATTCCCTGTAATCCATACTGACAGGATCCGAAGGAAGTAGTTTAGGGAGAGTTTGATTTGCATTTGATTAACGCATTTTAAATATCAATATCGGTCAATCATGTTCATTTCATTTTGAGAAGCCAAAATAACCGGGAGGCACGATTAAAATGAGATTAATTGTGCATCCCTGTAGAGTTAGAACGGTGTAGTTTCTACAACCTGAGGTATTTTTTAGTTTCTCACCACGAATCGTCTGGATGAGGTACATCTCCTTTGAAGTTGTAAGGTAGACCCATGGACCAGTCACTTTTCATGGACTCATAGCTAGGTGCAGGAGACCTGCACCTGCACAAACTGAAACCGAACAGATGTATGCTGTCAACCAAAGCATCAACAATAATAAGTTGTTACTACTACTACTACTACTACTACTACTACTACTACTACTACTACTACTACTACTACTACTACTACTACTACTACTACTACTACTACTACTACTACTACTACTACTACTACTACTACTACTACTACAAACACTAATGCTAAGTCGCGATTTAGAGAACTGTTAAGATACAAGTTAAAATGGAGATTCATGGACCATTCACTCTTCACTCTAATTTACACTGATACGCATCTAAATACCAAGTCAATTATGTGGGATAGAAAAAAGAAACATCTTGTGCTCCAACCTGCTCTCTTGAGTTCCGGTGGTTGTTTTGACGTTACCATGTGGAACCATAGAGGGCTCACTGTCCACAGCCACATCACTGCTGGCAGGTAGCTCTGTCTTCCCTTGAGTCTCCTGGATGATACTGTGAATACCATTGTGTCTTATTCAATGTTGTGTCACTTAAAGCAAATGCAAAATAAATATTGTCGGAATCAGGTAGGACTGGGCAATATGGACAAAATAAAATATGCTATTTGCTCTGTGATGGCCTGCTATTAGTGTTGTCATTGGATTGCCTTGAATATCAACTCTGCTCTTCCTGGGCAGAGCAGGGAGGGGCATTCCTGCATTCCTGCTTGAAGGCTCATGTAGGGCACCTGGCAGTGGCAGAACAAGTCAAAGCCGGGCCGGGAGGCAGAGTGCATGAACACCCGCCCCCCCCGAACCAACCGCGCACAAAACCAGGCTACTACCATTTTCTCTCTGACTAATCCAAACCCATTTCAGAAGGAGTTCAGCACCACTTCAACTAATGTGCAGCAACTGACAACTGTAAATGTTTAGAAGAATTGATGATCATGCTTTAAATGGGCCCGCTGCCTGTCGCTTGACATACTAAAAAGGCTGCTAGGGCTATGACAGCTCTCAAATACTGTGATTACTGATATTGGTGGGATGACTTAGTGCTCTCACTTTCACAGAATGTGATTTTTGATAGAGGCGATTGTCAGTTTGCTTATCAATATCAAAAATCCCATTAGATATCAAGTCTCATCACAGTAGATATAATATTGATATACAGTATGGATATATTGCCCATGCAGCCCTCATTGAGACCAACCTGCCATTGTTGAGGTGAGAGTTATCAGGATCCATGCCTTCCAGCATAAAGGGCCGTTCACATAGAGCACGACTATGGCGATATGGATATGTGGTTTTAGGTTGTAGACTTCCCACTCCCTCGTGGTAGTATCTGTGTGTCTCTATCCCTGTTCCCCTCTTCCTGTTGTGTTTTTGTTTTACTTGTTTAAACTATATTAGTCTTTTTTATTGATTATGGTCTTTTTATTGATTAAGATTATTCTATTCTTTCTCTCTGCCTCTGGGTGGGCTCTGAAACAGCTGCACTGTGCAGTGCGTGTTTGGTGCCACTGCTTACAGAATATTATGGTTCATAGTTATCGTGCTTGGTGTGTGAACGGCCCTTCAGTCTTCGTCTTGAATCCTTCAACCAATGAGGAATATGACCTGCAGTTTTTGCACACACACACACACACACACACACACACACACACACGAGGGTTAACACATTGTCCACCAGGCTAATCACAAATGGACCCTTTACAGGTCTGTAACTCTGAGAGCAGAACAAGTTACTTGCTAAAAATCAGTAACATAATCCGATTACCCCAATTTAAAAAGTAACTACCAGTTACTTTCAGTTACTTTTGGATTACTTTTAAGCAAAACTCTATTTAATTAGATATAACAAGTTTTACCATTATAACAGACCTGGAATTTCGTCATTTTAGGGGCAAGGCCACTTGGCCTTTGGTGTTGTCAACTTTTTGACAAATGCCAGGGCAAGAAGAATAAAACGATGATTTTTAAGTCCACGGAAATAATGAATTTAACTTGAAGGTTAAGGATGATTTATTTTTTATATAGTACAAGAATAGTGTAACTATCTGTGAAATATAATAATATGATGTATTGGGAAATTACCAATATTTGTACAAAGGCATAGCCTATTGGTCTCAATATTTGTCACATTCAGCCCTGGACTTCACAGACTGTAAGGGTCACATTAATCACATTAGAATCACAGATTAGAGATTTTATGTATTTTCCCCACAAGTTATTTTCATTCAAATGAAATGTGATTGAACTTGCACTATCAATGACTTTAGTTGATTTTTCACTATTTAAAATATAGTATTTCTTAAATATTAATAATTATAGCTTGTAGATTGGCTTTTTTCGCCATTGTACATTGTTTTAAATTTATATTTGTTTTAAAGGAAAGGTTTTTCCAACTGACAGTGGCAATATCTAGCCTCTATATGGTTCTGTATCAGTGTATGAGCAGATTTCATTCTAATTGACTACAAAACTTCCCATTTGGATCAAAAAGGGTATTTATTGTCCATCAGAGCGGTGAGATCAAAGCTTCTCTCTATTTTTGCAGTTATTCATTTGGATCTCTCTCTCTCTCTCTCTCTCTCCGTTTCTTTTTTTACTCTGATTACGTAAATTAAAGGGTTTGAGAACCACTGATCTATGGGATGGGATCTATATTTTGAATTTCCCCTTACAATGCAAGTGTCATTATATTTTTGAGTAGTAGTAAGCCTACCTGAGACTGAGGAGACCCGAGTAGGATCCAGCTGGTGACGGATAGTATCCCAGGTTATGATCACCCGGCCGGGGAAGCGGTGCTACAGCGGGAAGAGTCGCAATAAGTGTTGAAAGCGGTGAACATCATGTTGTTTACGGAAGCGAAACAAACTCGTAACAAAAAGTAAATCCCAAAAAGCTGTCAGGAAATCCCTTTTAGGTTTGTAAGTAACTCCCCATGCTGAGCTGAGTTCGTCCCGCTATGTCCTTCCTATTATTGTTAATTTGTTCAGCTCTCTCTAGAGTTGCTGAAAGTTTGACTGTTGAGTCTTCTTCTTCTTCTTCTTCTTCTTCTTCTTCTTCTTCTTCTTCTTCTTCTTCTTCTTCTTCTTCTTCTTCTTCAGATGTATGGCGGGTCGCAACGGTTTGACTGTTGAGTGAGTCCATGGTTGAGTGAGTCTGATAGCTCCGCTGAGATTTATACCCTATCTGAACAAGGGGGGCGTGCCTTCATCATTGTTATCGAGAAACCTAGATACCTCATTGGCCTCTGCAGTTCATTGGAGAGCCGCGAACAGCCTTTTAGCATGTAGTTTAAGCGCAAGGGGGCGGGTGGGGAGAGAGTCAGAGCACTGAAGTCAAGGCACAGCTACTGTGTTGTTGATAGACAACGGATGCACGCTTATGAGAAACAACAATAATAAAACCTGGTGAAACAGTTGCGTGCATTAGCGCAAGATGAGGATAAATGAAACATTCAGTCTAAATGTCCAGTAATTCGCAACTACTACCACTACTTTTTCATTTGAAACTTTACATTTCTCTAAATATTATAAACTCTCAGGACAGCGTAATACAAATATAATTTATGAAAAGGCTACTATAGGCTACAGTGAAGTCGTGCATTAGCGCAAGATGAGGATAAATGAAACATTCAGTCTAAATGTCCAGTTTGCTAATAATTCACAACTACAGTGCCAGATCACCAAGAGAGTTAAAAAAGAAAAAACGTTTCAGTCATTCAGTCCGACTTAACTGTAGCCTATAGTAGCCTTTTCATAAATTATATTTGTAATTAGGCTGTCCTGAGAGTTTATAATATTTAGAGAAATCTAAAGTTTCAAATGCAAAAGTAGTGGTAGTAGTTGCGAATTACTGGACATTTAGACTGAATGTTTCATTTATCCTCATCTTGCGCTAATGCACGCAACTGTTTTGCCAGGTTTTATTTTTTGTTATTTCTCATAAGCATGCATCCGTTGTCTGTCAACAACACAGTACTCTCTCCCCACCCCCTTGCGCTTAAACTACATGCAAAAAAAGGCTGTTCGCTTCAGAGCCAGAGGAGGCGTCTACCTTTATATGTCTATGCCCGAGACCGCCCAGTGGGAAAACCTTCTCTTCTCGGAAGAGAAGGTTTTCCCACTTCCGGGCGCGCTCCCACTGCACTTTTATTTTACCTCTGGGGCAGAATCTGCCAATGCTTTGTCAATGCAAATGCGTGGATTCATCGTCGTGCGGATTTTTTCCAAGAATCCACGCATTTGCATTGACAAAGCATTGGCAGATTCTGCCCCAGAGGTAAAATAAAAGTGCGGTGGGAGCGCGCCCTCACTCGTCATGGTGCATCCTGTAAAGGACTTACAGGAAATGTGAGGAGCACGGGAAATGTAGCCGTCGCTACATGTCGCTGTTAGGTTAGTCTCGCGTCACCAGACAACTATTCACAATCTAAACATTTAAATTGTGGGAGGCAACAGTCTGGCTACGCGAGACTACTGTTAGGTCGTCCGACCTAACAGCGACATGAGTAGACATACAACATCATACTACATGGACAACTGGCGACCCAAACACTCCAAACATGTACACATTGAAAATAAAGGTGCTTACCCCCACGCCCCAAATGTTAACTGTGTCTACGGGATAGTAGTTTAATGTAATAATCCATATCTTTCAATAAAGAAGTGTTTTAATGCCGTCTGTGGCTGAACGCCATTTTTTCACCCTCGTTTACTTCCTGTTTACATTGAGTGTAATTCCGGGTTTCACCAGGTGGGCGCGTCACTACCGCCCATTGGGAACTTCCGACAGAATCGGCCACAGACGGCATTAAAACACTTCTTTATTGAAAGACATGGATTATTACATTAAACTACTACCACCTAGAGACAGTTAACATTTGCGGCGTGAGGGTAAGCACCTTTATTTTCAATGTGTACATGTTTGGAGTGTCTACGGGATATAGTGCAGAAAGTTCCTGTCTCCATGGGGGGTGAACCCTACAACTCTCGTAGATTGAAAACGTCAGAATCATAAATACGTCTACGAGGGTTGTATTCTACAGCTAGTAAAAAATAAACAAAACTATTTCGTTACTCACCAAAACAACGGCTGTTTTGTGTTGTTGAAAGTCTATTCTCCAGGGGGTCACCAGACAAGTCAACCCAAGACAGCTCGACCCGGACCGGTCGACCCGCTGTCGACCCGCTTGGACCGGACAACTCGACCCAAATTCGACCCGGACCGCGAGAGAGAGAGAGAGAGAGACAGACAGACAGCGAGAGGAGAGAGAGAGAGAGAGAGAGAGAGAGGGAGAGGGAGAGAGAGAGGGAGAGAGAGAGAGAGACATAATAATAATAATATGTACATTGATTTACCAAAGAATTATTATTTGTCTGTCAGGGTGAAACAAGCCCAAAGGCTTTCAAGCAAGCACAGCCATTGAGATAGACACCTCCTTACCTCAAGCCCTATTGTCTTCTTGATGTGATAAGGCTTTCAAGCACAGCCATTAGACACCTCCTTACCTCAGCTCTAAATCCTTACAGTGTCTATTATCAATTGGTTCAGCCTGGCGATCCTCAATCTGTGTTGTCTGACAATTATTCTTGCACTCACTTTATTCTCCCCTTTTCAGGTAAAGTGCAAAGTTGCCATGTTATAATAAGTTTCTATGAATGCTTTAGCTTCAAGACTGTATTGGTGTGGGACTGTGTTGTTGTTTTTGTTGCACTCGTTACAAAGCTAATGGAGGCTAATGGAAGCTAAAGGGAGCCACCCAGAGGACGTTTACAGAACATCATAAAGCGACGTTCAGTGTTGTCGTATATGAGATGCAAATATTATAATTGGGATTTCATTTATATTGCATATTTCATCTTACTTACATTTTGTTTACAAGGTGAATATGTATGCTACACAGCATATGACCGTGTCCTTGTTTAAGGAAGGATAGGCTATCATAAATGTTTAGCTTCAGCCTATTTCCTTTTCATCACCTCAAACACTGATGGAAATAACTAGTAACTACAGTTACTATAGGCTTTTTTTTGTTGGTTATATCATTTTAGTTGACCTTGTAACAGTAAACTCATGTACTGTACTGGTACCTTTTCCTGTGCAAACTTCAATCAATCTAAAGGATCTGGTATTTCTATTATTGGCATATCTTTTTAATGTTAATAATGAGAGCTATACATTTAAGGAAGGATAGGCTATCATAAATGTTTAGCTTCAGCCTATTTCCTTTTCATCACCTCAAACACTGATGGATGTATACATGCTTAATGTCCCTTTAAAGTTAAAACTGTATATAGAATGCAGATATATGCAGAGAAACACAGAGACACAGGCCATCAACAACATCAATCACATTCCTAAGGCTATCAGCCATCATCATCAGCAGCACCATCATCCATCCATCCCCATAGCAAAGTAAGACCTCTCCTAGGGGTTAGCTCTGTGTTGTCTGACAATTATTCTTGCACTCTATTTCCTTTTCATCACCTCAAACACTGATGGAAAGTAACTAGTAACTACAGTTACTATAGGCTTTTTTTTGTTGGTTATATCATGTTGTATGCTGTGCTTTGAATACACTATATTATTTGTACACAGCAAAAAGTGGGGTGTTGTTAAATGTTTTACTCTTTATACCAGAGTTAAACACTAAAGGAAGGAATGAATTAAAACTTTAATTCATTTCACCTCTTGTGTTGTGTTTAATGATGGCAACTAGTGTAGATCTGCTACTTTCAAATGATTTTAGAGGAGAGGAGGACAAAACAGGCTTACAATATTTACTCTTAAATATACTATAACACTTCTTTAAAAAAAGTATGCAACTGGGGGAGCATGCTTACAATATTTACTCTTAAATATACTATAAATATACTCAGGACCTCCCTCACCGTCACCTTGTACCTTGTACTCTACTACCCTCTAGGGGTTACACAGAGCTACTACTTCAGACAACCAGACCCGGTCGATCTGGGTCGATACACAGAGCTACTACTTCAGACAACCAGACCCGGTCGATCTGGGTCGAGCTGTCTCACAATCGCGGCTGGTCGAGCTGTCTTGGGTTGACTTGTCTGGTGACCCTCCAGGTCGGTCGGGAGGCCTCTCAGGGCCCCACCTTCTCTGTATAATACACTTTATGGGCAGAATATAAAATATGTGGGAAATTATATTATTTACTCCACTGCGCCCTCTACAGATCTGGTCAGTATAAATGACCATTAACCAGATCTGTAGGGAGCGCAGTGGAGAACATAAAATAATTTCCACCTGGCGGACATATTTTATTTTCTGCCCATAAAGTGTATTATACAGAGTAGGTGGGGTGCTGAGAGGCTCCCCACCCTGGAGAATAGACTTTCAACAACACAAAACATTCTTTGTTTCGGTGAGTAGCGAAATAGTTGTGTTTATTTTTTACCAACGTTGGAGACCTCGCACGGTAGTGTAATGTTGGGTCCAGTGGTGGAAAGTAACTAAGTACATTTACGCAAGTACTGTACTTAAGTACAATTTTGAGGTATTTGTACTTTCCTTGAGTATTTCTAATTTCCAATACTTTTACTTCTACTCCACTACATCTCAGAGGCAAATATTGTACTTTTACTCCACTACAATTATATGAAAACTTTAATTACTAGTTACTTTGCAGATATACATTATTATATTATAAAACATACATTAAACACTTAAGCCCTATTTTATACCTAGGCTATTTTCAAACGTTTCAGTACTTTTACTTTTGGTACTTTAAGTACATTTTGATGCCAATACTTTTGTACTTTTACTCAAGTACATTTTTTATTCTGGACTTTTACTTGTACGGGCGCGCTCCCACTGCACTTTTATTTTACCTCTGGGGCAGAATCTGCCAATGCTTTGTCAATGCAAATGCGTGGATTCATCGTCGTGCGGATTTTTTCCAAGAATCCACGCATTTGCATTGACAAAGCATTGGCAGATTCTGCCCCAGAGGTAAAATAAAAGTGCGGTGGGAGCGCGCCCTAAGGGTACGCTCCCACCGCACTTTTATTTTATCTCTGGGGCAGAATCTGCCAATGCATTGTCAATGCAAATGCGTGGATTCACGCAAGTGCAGATTTTTCCGCTTGTCGCGACGAAGACCTTGCGTTTATCCGCTCTACACGAAGAAGCATAAAACTGCTGGAGGCAGGAGCTGATTTTCCCCCTCTGTCCAATCGGGTGAGTCGAAGGCGGACCGTCGCAAGACTCAGGAAGCAACATGGTGCTCTCAGTGGACCAACTGGTTGTAGCTGTTGCATCTCACCCAGTACTTTATGATTTGACCATGAAAGAGTTCCATATGACTGACATTAAAGAACTGGCCTGGTTACAAGTCAGTGCGGCCGCAAAGGCTTTAGGTTAGTGTAATAATATGTTTAGTGTAATAATATTACTCTAACTATATATTTAATAGCCTTGTCAGTTAAAAATAGTCTTCACTTTTGCACTTGGGGTTCGTACATCTACACACACATTCAGATTTAAAATATAAAGTGCTTACCCCGTGGCCACGGATTTTAAAATCATGTACGAGCCCTCAGAAGTACCCATATCTTCCGTATTGTTCAATAAAAAAACATTTTAATCCGATTGGTGGCCAATTTCCCACAGAGTTATAATGTACCAACAGTGCAATACACATCTCAACCGCTAGGGTCGCGCAGTTGAAAGCATACGGAGAAAATAACCACTGATTGGATTAAAATGCTTTTTATTGAACAATACGGAAGATACGGATATTTATGAGGGCCCGTACATGATTGTAACATCCGTGGCCATGGGTTAAGTACTTTATATTTTAAATCTGAATGTGTATGTAGATGTACGAACCCCAAGTGTGAAAGTGCAAAGGCATTTTTTTGTCTAGTGGCTAGTGTCTCGTGGCGGTGCGGGCTACGGGGACGGTCTTGAATGTGAGTGACAGGTGCGTCACAGAGTTTTTTTAGAATCCGCTGGCTGCAAAAAACTGTGGCCGCGCACAACCTGCGTTTAACAGCGGCCAGCCAACTTTTGGTGAGAGCGTACCCTAACTTAACAGAGTATATCTACAAATAATTAGTACAATATTTGCCTCTGAGATGTAGTGGAGTATAAGTAAACGTATTGGAAATTGGAAATTCTCAAGTAAAGTACAAATACCTCAATTGTACTTAAATACAGTACTTGAGTACTTGTACTTAGTTACATTCCACCACTGTATATGTCTATGGTTCCAACAACCTTTGAATACATTCATTTGAAAAACTGCTATTTGTCTCAATTGGTTTTTATACCAAGTTATCCTCATTAATTATACTTTCATCACTATACAGCAAATGATCAATTCGTATGGTTTAGTAAAGCTATTTTTCTAAGTTGCAAAGAGACAGCTCTTTACATTTCTCTTTATTCCCTTCGAAATGTACATACATTTCATGCTGTTGATATTTGTTTTGTTTCATATTTGCTTTGGCAATGTAAATGTATGTTCTACTCATGCCAATAAAGCCCATTTGATTATAATATATAGGCCTATACACTGTATATTTATTTACACTATTTATACACAAAAACATACACTGTATATTAATCCCTGGGACCCCAAGCTACATTGTAAAATGTAGTTAATGGAGTTTTTATTGAGTTGGATGAAATTGAATGAATTGTACATCGGACCACAATGTAAACAAGTCAGCGTTTAATAGTTTTATTATTTAAGTGACACATTTAGATACCAGCCAGGACCTGTGTGTAAAGCAAAAAGGGCTGGGCTTCATAGCGCAGTAGACTACTGTATAAAACGTTATAAATGTAGGAAAATACGCTCAGTATAATATGTAACAATATGTTTGACAAAATGACAAAACATGGCAGTATTTATTTTGCATGGTCCATCAGCGGACATATATAACCAAACAAAAACAACAACAGCAAGGCTGTGTGACTATAAGGGGCGTGGTCTGAGCATGGCCATCACTGAGGTAGGAGGGGCTTAGTTAGCAGTGCCCGTCTGTCTGCTGGTGTGTTCATCGGTCATCTGCAGCCTTTAGGGGGACAAATACATAAAACTATATTAATTACAGTCCAACATTCCTTGTGTCCACATACAGTATTTGTACACTCTAAAAGTCCTTACATACCGGCGAATATAGCGAATATACGCAAAATTCGGACTCGTTCCGAATAATTAAAAGACGCTTTTTCGCTTTGCTTTTTCGCTCCATGTACGGACCATTGACTATAAGGTTTAAAAAAAAAACGCATTATTCCCACGAAAAAATCGCCCCGGTGTGTAACAACCTTAAGAGTTAAATTACTACGCAGGATCTTACTGCGTACCAATGTCAGCTAACCTGTGCAAATGCATCCTTCCGCATCCTGAGAGCCACACAGTCGACATGGTGGCGACTAGTGGGCATTGCACCGACAATTTCCCATGTGTCCGTCTGCTCACAATACCGCTCGATGGTACGTTCAGCACTATAAGAAGAGAGAACAGATATGAGAGAAACGTCTGGTGTGGAAAAAGCAGCCACCTTTTTTCATAAAGCAGCAGCTTCTTACTAGTCAGTCAATGTCTCCCCTCCGAGAACACAGATCTTTCCATTAACCACAGCCACGGAAGGCAGGCAGTGTGGCTTTTTCATGCAGGCACACATGGTCCACTCGTTTGTCTTGGGGTTGTAACATTCAACCTTGTCCAGGGGTGCCCTATTCGAAATATGCCGACCACCTGTATAGATCAGGAATTAAAAAGATAGTGACTGGGCTCTATTATGTGCTAAAACTACAGTGAAGTTGAACTCAGTTTATTATGAAACTGAGAGCCATTAAGAACAGGTATGATACCTATAGCGTAGATCTTTCCTTTGTATGTGCAGGCAGTTGGATCACAACAAACACCCTGCATAGGAGCAACTTCTGTCCATGCAGAGGTTTCAGGGTTGTACGTGTACACCTTGCGATGGCAAATAGTGCCACCTAGGCCCAAGGAAGACAAAATGACAAAACATTATTCATTGTCAACGCGAGAGGGATGAATATGTAACTAGAAAAATGTGCTCTTCGGAGCACAGGTCTCCGCCAGGCCGGGTTGCCTACACAAACTTTGGAAGCCAATCATAGCCTATCAGACTGGGATATGAGAAATCTGACAGACAAGTCTTGATCACATGTCTACATAGATAATGAGTACAGATTTGGGGGAGGTTTGGACAAAATCTGTAGGAGCAGTAGCAAAATATGTTTTGCAAAAATCTTCCTTATGGTGGCGCTATAACAGGCCAATTTGAAATAATGTGGGTGGAGGTTCATCCTTGGCTTACTGGGAGTGTGCGTGCACAGTTTCCCACCAATCGACCCAGTGGTGCTTGTGGCATTTCGTGCAAAACGGGGCCTTCCCGTGAACTTTGAAACCCAAAAGTAGTCCGAATCTGACTCACTGACTACAAAAATGTTTTGGAAAACAAATTGGGATCTGGTGGTGCCATAACAGGCCAATGTGAAAGGTTTGGGGCAGAGATTCTTCCTTGGCCGCCGGGGACTGTGCGTGCAAAGTTTCATGCCGAACGGTCCAACCGCGCGGGATATTTCTGTTCATAGACAAACACACAGACGGACGGACGGACGAACAGGGGCGAAAACAGGTCTTCAGCCGTCCGGCCTGGCGGAGAAAATAATAATAAAGTCTTTGGCCATTTTCGGTTAACCATCATGCTTTACATACATTAAAATAAACCACATGAAGCCCAGCAGGCAAAACCTGCAGACACATAAACCTGTTCCATACCAATAACGTAGATCAGTCCATCAAGTGTGACCACAGAAGTGCTCCTGGGATATTCTGGCATGCCGACACACTCCATGAGCTGCCAGGTGTTGGTGTAGGGGTCATACCGCTCCACTGAGGTCATAGGCTTATTGTGTTGAAAGCCACCCACTGCATACACATATCCACCCAGTGCCACCACACCTATAGACCATGTGGGGTTGTACAAGAAAAAAAAAAAAAAAAAGTAAACAAAGAAACAAAAACAAACCGTTGGTCGTTAGAACTGATCGGTTATATGCAGAAGGAAACAACCTATAAGCCCTTACTCTAAACAAAATTGAATGCTATAATTTGAAAATATTACCCAAGCCATTACGTCCCTCGTTCATGGATGCCATCTTCAACCATGAGTCGTGGGAAGGGTCATAACGCCAGATGCTGCTTAATGCTGCATAGGATTCGGCTCCAGCCATATACACTGTAGAGCCTACGTGGGAAAAGAGACAAGTTATAGCTTGATTGTCAAGACATGAACATTTTCAGCTCAAGATACATTGCCATTAAAGATACTATGCATAAACAACTTGAAAGGTCTTCACTGATACCTAAAATTATGTCACCACATAGTACTATTCATGAAAAGTTAATTTATGCCTGTACTTATTGTGATGGTGTACTTATCAAGCCAGAAATTCACCAGAAAGGTCCTGCGTGTTGTGACATAATAAACCTACCTCACCATCGGCCGCAGAAGTCAACAGTCTTATAAAAACTGGGAAAATCCGCTAACAAACTGATTTGAAAATCAGTAGGACCTCCTAAAGACTTAGCATTGGTTCTATAATGCATTTCCTAAATGTTTCCAGGCAGTTCTACACACTACATTGAATTTAGACGTCACCAGATCTCCAGGTGGAGATCTCTGATCGCCTACAACGTGAGATTAACTCTGATGGTACTACTTACCTAACACAACCAGACCAAGAGAAATGACAGATTCGGGCAGACATTCCAGGGTCTTCCATCGTGTGGTCAGGGGATCAAAGCAGTCAACGTCATCAAGCGCAAAGCCATAGTCATTCTGTCCCCCCACCATCAGTATCACTTCACATACAGAGGGGATAGAACATAAACACAGCATCAGTATGTGCATGAGGCCACGTTGTCACAGCAAATTAAAGTGTGAGCATGTGAAATGTTATAATTGCACAAATTATCTGTAAATGAATGAATTGAGAAACTGGTATACATTAATACGTTACAGTTAAAAAACAACTAGGTACAACAATGCAAAAATCTAAATCAAAGCATGAATTGTAAAATCAAAGGATGACAGAAGGCTGCAGTAATGAATAAAATATGCAATAAAGATTATGCAGCCAAAATGGCAAACTAAACATCTTGAAAAAATGCCAAAATGCCACACCTAAGAAAAACTAATCTGAATTTATATTGCCATGTATTTTTGTACATTTGAGGCATTTGTCTCGGTAATCCCAAATAGAAAAACAGTGATGCGTTTCTTTCCACCATCAGCAACATGCATGGATGTCATGTGTGAGGCAGGGTACCAGTGGATGAACGTGGTTGAGCTGTGTGGCAGGAGGGCAGGAGATGCTGGTTCTTGGCCTCAGAGATGAGCCTCTGACATCCCTGGGATTCCTTCACCACATCCACAGACTCAATCACATCATGGAGGTAGGAGGGACTGATGAGAGGCAGACGGATAACCTCGAAAACCTGAAAGAACAAATAGAACACTAATTATTTACTAGCCCAACTGGACGTTGCGTACACAACATGAAACATTGCTGTCAAATCTCTACAGCTGCTGCAAGACAAGATGAGCATTCAAACATTTGTATCCTATACCTTCAGATTTAATAAACATGACCATTTTAACCACTTGAACAGCAGCAAGCCTATTTGGGGGGTAACGTTCACTAAAGATAGCAAATCAACAAGCTCAAAAACATATCTCGTTGGGACACGTTGTGAGCTTGTAAATCGGCTAGTTTTGCAGAACACAAAGGAAAAAGTGCAGTTGTGTTCTGAAACGAGAGGGTTTAAGTGGTTAATATTCTTATAAATGATTTCACTTTATGAAATGTTTTATGTGATATAATTATTGTTGTAAAGCATTATGAGTGCATATATGAGTGTTTAGAACTATAATTTCACAGTGTTGCAAGCAGATTATAATGAATTATAAGTATGTTTATAATGCATTATAGACATAGGCTTCATAGGAAGTGTTACAGAGTGTTCATCAACCCCTTGTCCTCGAGCTCCACTGTTGGGTTTCTATCCTTTTTTTATAATTTTTTATCCCTCAATTTTGTAACCCTTTTTTCACCCGGTGCCAATTTGCTAAGTGATCCTGGGCACTACACTCCCCCCACCAGACTAGGGAGGCCAGGGCCGAGCTCATGCCTCATTCAATGCATGAGAGCCAACTGACCTTCTTGTCACCTGACAAGGGGGAGATTCCCTGGTAGGACGTAGCGCATGGAAGGAACACGTTATTCCAACCAGTTCCCTTCCCCTCCATCAGGCGCCCCGGCTGACCAGGTGGAGGCAGTAGAGTGACCAGGATTACTACGTGTTTTTGTGAGGGTATTAACCAGGGGTGCAATGCTCAGTGGACAGGGTTGCACGCCGAGCAACCACTTATTTGGCCAGGGGGACGCGCAGGCACACGCATAGATTTAAAACTACTTTAAATTCACACTTCATCAAAGTTTACAAAGGCTCCCGACTCACGCCAGGTACATTAACATAGGAATTAGCCTATATGCATATCAATTGTCCATTGTGTGACCTGTACTGTAGGTGTTAAGCGAAGTGCGCGTCACGTCATTAAAATAGAGAGCAACCACTTCTCAAATGAGCATAGCATCACTGGTATTAACTACCCTAGGAGACACGGGGAGAACATGCAAACTCCACACAGAGTAGGCCCTTTCGCCAACCCCACCTAGGGTATGGGCGCTGGTGACGCGGAGGAGAAGACACACCCCCAGTGCCCACAGCGTCCCCGGCGGGAATCGAACCCAGGACCTTCTAGCTGTGAGGCGACAGCGCTACCGACAGCGCCACCGTGCCCCTCGGTTTTCTATCCTAACAGGGTTACTAGTGAATGTAACCCACCTGGCTAAACTAGTCCCTGATTAGACAGCTACAGTAGAAAAGCTTTACATTAACCTTCCAGTAACACATACAAAACCATCAGTACTAGGTGTCCACGAGGAGCAGGTTTGAAGAACACATCTCTGCAAAATGCAGCGTTGTGATTTGGTCAGCGTGTGACGACAGACAAAGATGCAATTAGGGGACATTATCATAACACTCAACATTGTTATAACTTATAAACATAAAAACTACAACCCTTTCTTACTGTTTTTTTTGCTGCCACTCAGTGGTGGTGATATTGTCCTTCTAGGCAAAATAGTAAATGGTGCATTTATATCTCATACAAAAGAGCTTCATGCTGCGTTCACACTGACAATAAAAATATACAAAGCTTACAAATATGCTGTGTAGCTTTTTATATTTGTATGTTTTGTATCTGCTAGTGTGAATGCAACATTACAGTGTGCATTACATTCACAAAGCGACGGCAGAAAGAAAACATGCAGGGCACCGTCCTGCTCATCTGGCACAGGTAGGGGATCCATGTCTTGCTCAAGGACACCTCGACGAGCCAGGAGGAGCTGGGGAATCGAACTGTGAACCTTCCGATTCCAAGACGGTCGCACTACCTCCTGAGCCAGAGCAGCCCTGGCAATCTTTTGTTAGAATATTATGAATCAGGTTGATGGAATGGCAGTGATGGACCACAAGGGCACGCCAGGCTGATGCTTTCCCAATAAATGCATTGTGAGTTTATAAACAGAACCAAATGGAACCTTATGGGATCATTTGCACACTCTTCTTAACACTAATGATTTTATTAATGATTAACCATCAACAGTTAACTGAAATGAACATCCCCTTTAAGCTTGTCTTAGCCAGTCACATTGATTTGACTTCTTAAACTTCAGGTGAAACACAGAGAAGGGACTGACCTTTTCCAAGCTCTGCCTACGGGTAGGACACTTGTTTAACCACAACATGGCAGCCTCAAACACCACCTCCTCCTTGGGTGCATTGAGATCGTCACTGGCCAGAATCTCTGTCAGTTTATCCACAGAGAGAGACAGGAACTCTTCCTAGTGGCAGAAAAAACACAGATTGGCTCAGGGGTTCCCAAACATTTCCACGCCAAGGGCCACAAAGCTCACATAGTGCAACATAGTGTGACCTTGTTTATTTGATACTTTCACATTTGTTTTTATATGCATTAAAATCAATATTGTTTTATGATATATGAAATTGATTAGTTTGATACTTTGATTGTGTTTGTCAAAAGAGTTGGTAAATGTAAGGATCCCTCAATCACTGACCTGCTGACAGACGTCACTGAAGTGATCAAGGATGTAATCCATGCTGTGTTGCTCCAGTGTCTTACAGGAGTGGGTCTCAGCAAAGAGGTGAATCCCTACACAGTTCTGTTCATCCAGGATGCGAAGATGCAGGAAACGACTGCAGGCCTCTTTTACACCAGTAACTTCAAACAGGTTTGCTGCTGCTAGCAGGGTCTAGATCAATAAAATAAATATATATATATATATATATATTTATTTATTTATTTTTTAGCATGGAGGTGGGTCAAAAATGGAGACGATTAATATATTTTATGATGATAAATACCTGCACATTTTCTGTGGAGATTTCCACTGTTGATGTGTAGGAAAAGTTCACCAGCAAGGCAAACTCTTCAGGCTCCACTTCATTGATGTTAACCCTGTGCTCTCTGGACTCCATCATTCCAGTTGTAAACATGGCCTGTGCAGGTTGAAAAGGTTAATGGTTGACCGGCAGTGTTCATTGCTTAGGCATTTCTTATTTACAATGCGTTACAATTAATTGACTGGATATAGCATGACATGTGTTGCACAGGAAAGCCATTGCATTAACAACTTTAACCCTGGCATCCCTATTTTGGGCTCCTCATTATAGGTCAGGGGTGGGCAACTTTGATGATGGAGAGGGCCACTATATTTCCACACTCACTCCAAAAGGGCCAACTTCATGAACTTAAATACAATACATTGGACATAAAAAAGACAATGGAATATTAATCCTAGTCATTAAGCTACTAAAATATAGACTGAAGTCATTAAAGCGGGTCATGTTTGCATGTTTGGAATTGTAACAGCTGAAATCAATATATCAGTATTCCGATATTAACCTGCGGGCCGCATGTGGCCCCCGGGCCGCCAGTTGCCCATGTATGTTATAGATGAAAGGTTGCAAAAATCAAATAACATTTTTTTTTAAAGCAGCAGATCTACAGGCTCACAATGATTGGAATCACAAGATATGTTAAATCTTCCCTTTTAATTAGGCTTATATAGGCTGGGTTTTCAACACCAGGTCAATAAATGTTCACATGGAGCGTTGAGGGTCTGCATTTACCTCAAAATAAGTACTAAAGGAGGCTAGTACATTCCGATGGCAGGGGAAATCCTGACCTCCACAGCAGATAATCACATCACAGAATGAATTGTTGAGCCGAAGCCTGTTTAGGCCCTCTAAAACCTTGTTGGGATGTGTCTCCTCCGTGAACACTATTTTATCCATTTTCTTTTTGCTGGACCAGCCTGTACAACAGGAGGGGAAGGAATGTATGGTCAGTATAGTAACCATTTTGTTTTTGCATTCCTTTAATGAACAGAATAGAGAATACAGAATACTACTCCACCACAAGTATTTGAAAACTTTAGTTACTAGTTACTTTTTAGATTTAGATTATTACAAAACATACATTGACCACTTCAGCCCTATTCAAACGTTGGCTATTTGAAAACAGCCAAAAATAAAAGGATTTTAATACATTTTAATTTAGACATTTGATAACTTTCTACATAACGAGTACTTACTTACTTTTGGTACTTTAATATATTTTGACAACAATACTTTTGTTCTTTTACTCAAGTCAATTTTGAATTCCGGACTTTTACTTGTAATTTTCTACATTTTGGTATTGATATTTTTACTCAAGTAAAACATGATAAAAACGTCAATCAGTCAGTAAAAGAGAGAATGGGACGGCTCAATGGTGCAAGGTTATAATGACTTTGATTTAAAAATGCATGGCAAGGAGTAGCCATGGTTCGTATCATGACTGTTTCAGGGCTAGGCAAGGAGAAGCTCTGGACTGGTCCATATAGCGTTAGAAGGAGTTCTCCTTAACGCAATGTTACTATTCATCCGTTGCCCGCAGCACAGGCTGCGCAGCCTCTCGTCTGTAGTGAAAATAAAAAATACACTTTCGCTGCTCACCAAAACAAAGACGGTTGTAACATGTTGAAAGCCTACTTTCCTTAGAGGGAACACTCGGAGCCCCCCACCTCACGTCTAAAATACACTTATGACCAAAAAAGAAAATATTTCACCGGATGGCAAAAATAAATGTTGCTCCACTGCGGCCCCTACAGATCTAGCCAATATAAAGATTCCATTATCCAGATCTGTAGGGGGCGCAGTGGAGCAACTAAAACATTTTCGCACCCGGTGAAATATTTTCTTTACTATCCAAAAACGTCTCGAAAGTACCATAGCGTTAAGGAGAACTCTTTCTAACGCTATAGACCAGAGCTGGTTTTCATTCATTCTCCACCTTGTCTCGTCTGTAGAAACGGTTGTCTTCCCATGTCTGCACGGAGTCTAGGTTCACTCATCCCCCGGGTATGGAGCTCAACTAGCTATGGCTAGGCCAACCAAACAACAGCTTTAGCTAAATAAACAACGACGGTGTGATTAGCGAGAGAGTCACTACACAAAGGAGACAGAATAAGCTTTAGTTGTTCTGTTGTTTTAGTCGACAATGTAAAAAGATTAAAGTTTGTTGGGTTGCTTTGGCTGCAAACAAAGTGAATGGAACCAAAACAGGAAACACATGTACTGCATCGTTGCCAGATTCTGCGAGACAAATAAGCAACCTGGTCCATGAAAACAAGCCCAAAAGAAGCCACATGAGCTCTATTGGCCATTTGAAAATAACCGATCTACAAGCTCACAACGCGTTGTGAGCTTATAGATCTGATATTTTCAAAGAAAAATATTGGAAACAAATTGAAAAATCTGGAATATTTTCAAAACCACTAAATATTGGTCTCTGGCACAACATATTTTCAGAAGGTTGGGACTACAAATGTATTAATTTGGGGGCCATGACATGAAAAGGCTTGAGAACCACTGGTTTAAACAACAGTAGGAAACGAGCCCAAATAAGCAATTACACTTAAGCCACAAACAGCAACCCACAACTTAACTAATAACTACCAATATTTACAAGCAACTTTACAGAAAAACAAGCCCAAAGTGGCTTATAAGAAGCCGACATGGCAACGCTGCTTACCGCGAAGTCGTCATCACGTCATTGACAACCTCGGTGTGTATAGGACTAACCTCGGTCCCAGCCTCACTCATCTGCGAAGAGAAGAGGTACAGGACTAACAGGGGGTCAGGAGCAGGGCTAGACTTTTATTGAGCTGGATGAAACTTTAGTGACGTGCATACAGTGAATGATTAAAATAGTTTAGACTTAGAGACTTACTTATCAAATATATATACAAAAAATAAATAAAACCTGCAGACATCTTTTATCAGTGTTTATTTTATTGTAATTATCTATATACTTTAGATTAGTGGTTCCCAAATAAAACCTTTTAGCTCAGGAATCAAAAAGGGAAATTTGATCTCCCCAGGACACAAAATTAGTGAAAATGGCACTACTATTTTCACTTCTTTCTTTTTTGTTTTAATTTGTTATTTCTTTGATTTCTGTATTTATTTATTACATTGTTTTGAAAAATGTAGATTTTATTATTTATTTATTTTTTGAAATTCTTCTGAAACAATTTATAAATATTTTTATGTAAGGATATTTTCTCGTGAACCAAAATAAATGAGTCCCTGACCCACAAATGGGTCCCGACCATAGACTGTAAAATGAATGTACTAAGCCACACCCCTGGTTTCTACAGACCGAAAATGAAGCCAATAGTTCAGGAATTTGAAATCCGCCATCTCTAATATATACAAAACAGCAACCGGAAATAAATCCCTAAAGAATGCTATTGGTTGTGTAGCTTGTCAATCAAATCGTCCCGCCCATCCTAGAGCAGAACCTTTGACTTTATCGTCAATTTTAAAATAAATGGGACCATAATTTACCAAAACGCATATCATAATGATTGAAAGGAGACCAGCGACAGGAAGCATATAGTACTTATGACAATGTTTATTAAGGTAAGAAAATCAAGTCTAAAGTTTGTCAAAAACCCATCCGCTTGCATTGAGAGAATATTCTTTCTGACACCAGCAGGGGTAAAACAGCGAAACTACAGGGCATTCATATGAACTGTCTCTTCCGTATTAGACTCAATGTACAACTCTCAAGCTGGCCCCTTGGTCCCGACCCAGTGTTTGGGAAACAGTGCTTTAGATAACTACCAGGACCTGTGTATAAAGCAAAAGGCCTGGGCTTCATAGCACAGCACAAAATATCATACATAGACAGTAACATTTTCCAGGAAAATACCCTCAGTAACAATAAATCAATACAAGCCGGTATTTATTATGGATGGTGCATCATCAGACATACTAGGAATTTATACAAAAAACAAAAAACAACAACAAGGCTGTGTGACTATAAGGGCCGTGGTCTGAGGACGGCCATCACTCAGGTAGGACATTGGTCATCTGCAGCCTTTAGGGGGAAAAGGACAAATACATAAAACTAGATTAACTACAGTCCACCATTCCTTGTGTCCACATACAGCATATTTGTACACTAAGAGTTAAATTAACACGCAGGATTTTACTGTGTGCCAACGTCAGCTACCTGTGCGAGGGCCACACAGCTGACCTGAGAGCCACACAGCTGAGCAGGTGGCGTCTAGGGGGCATCTCCCCTATGATATCCCATGTGTCCGTCTGCTCACAATACCGCTCGATGGTACGTTCAGCACTATAAGAAGAGAGAACAACAGATATGAGTGAAAAGTCTGGTGTGGAAAAAGCAGCCACCTTTTTCATGGAGCAGCAGCTTCTTACTAGCCAGACACTGTCTCCCCTCCGAGTACATAGATCTTTCCATTAACCACAGCCACGGAAGGCAGGCAGTGTGGCTTTTTCATGCAGGCACACATGGTCCACTCGTTTGTCTTGGGGTTGTAACATTCAACCTTGCCCAGGGGTGGGCTATTCGAAATATGCCGACCACCTGTGATAAACAGGAATTAAAAGGATAGTGACTGTTAGTGGGCTCTATTATGTGCTAAAACTACAGTGAAGTTGAACTCAGTTTATTATGAAACAGAGAGCCATTAAGAACAGGTATGATACCTATAGCGTAGATCTTCCCTTTGTACGTGCAGGCAGTTGGATTACGACAAAGCCCCTGCATAGGAGCAACTTCTGTCCATACAGAGGTTTCAGGGTTGTACGTGTGCACCTTGCGATGGCAAATAGTGCCACCTAGGCCCCAGGAAGACAAAATGACAAAACATTATTCATTGTCAACGTGAGAAGGATGAATATGTAACTAGAAAAGTGTGCTCTTCGGAGTACAGGTCTCTGCCAGGCCGGGTTGCCTACACAAACTTTGGAAGCTAACCATAGCCTATCAAAATGGAATAAGAGAAATCTGACAGGCAAGTTTTGATCACACAGATTTGGGTGAGGTTTGGACAAAATCTGTAGTAGTAACAGCAAAAGATGTTTTGCAAAAGTCTGCCTCATGGTGGCGCTATAACAGGCCAATTTGAAATAATTTGGGTGGAGGTTCTTCCTTGGCTTACTGGGAGTGTGCGTAGACAGTTTCCCACAAATCGATCCAGTGGTGCTTGCGGCATTTCGTGCAAAACGGGGTTCTTCCTTGGCCGCCGTGAGTGTGCGTGCAAAGTTTCATGCCGATCGGTCTAACAGTGTGGTATATTTCTGTTCACAGACAAACACACAGACGGACGGACGGACGGACGGACGAACATGGGCGAAAACAGGCCTTCAGCCATCCGGCCTGGCGGAGACAATAATAATAACAAAGTCTTTGGCCATTTTTGGTTAACCATCATGATTTTCATACCCCATGAAACCCAACAGGCTAAACCTGCAGACACATAAACCTGTTCCATACCAATAACGTAGATCAGTCCATCAAGTGTGACCACAGAAGTGCTCCTGGGATATTCTGGCATGCCGACACACTCCATGAGCTGCCAGGTGTTGGTGTAGGGGTCATACCGCTCCACTGAGGTCATAGGCTTATTGTGCAGAAAGCCACCCACTGCATACACATATCCACCCAGTGCCACCACACCTATAGACCATGTGGGGTTGTACCAGGAAAAAAGAAAAAAGTAAACAAAGAAACAAAAACAAACCGTTGGTCGTTAGAACTGATCGGTTATATGCAGAAGGCAACAACAACCCATGAGCCCTTACTCTAAACAAAATTGAATGCCATCATTTCAAAATATTACCCAAGCCATTACGTCCCTCGTTCATGGATGCCATCTTCAACCATGAGTCGTGGGAAGGGTCATAACGCCAGATGCTGCTTAATGCTGCATAGGATTCGGCTCCAGCCATATACACTGTAGAGCCTACGGTGGGAAAAGAGACAAATTATAGCTTGATTGTCAAGACATGAACATTTTCAGCTCAAGATACATTGCCATTTAAGATACTATGCATAAACAACTTGAAAGGTCTTCACTGATACCTAAAATGATGTCACCACATACTATTCATAAAAAGTTCATTCATGCCTGTACTTATTGTGATGGTGTACTTATCAAGCTAGAAATTCATCAGAATAGGTCCAGCGTATTGTGACATAATACCTACCTCACCATCGGCCACAGAAGTCAACAGTCTTATAAAAACTGAAAAAAGATCCGCTAACGGACTGATTTTAAAATCTGTAGGACCTCCTAAAGACTTAGCATTGGTTCTAGAATGCATTTCCTAATTGTTTCCAGGCAGTTCTACCCACTATATGGAATTTAGACGTCACCAGATCTCCAGGTGGAGATCTCTGACTACGTGAGATTACCTCTGATGGTACTACTTACAGTACCTAACACAACCAGACCAAGAGAAATGACAGATTCGGGCAGACAATTCAGGGTCTTCCATCGTTTGGTCAGTGGATCAAAGCAGTCAACGTCATCAAGCGCAAAGCCATAGTCATTCTGTCCCCCCACCATCAGTATCACTTCACATACAGAGGGGATAGAACAAACACAGCATCAGTATGTGCAAGAGGCCAGGTTGTCACAGCAAATTAATGTGTGAGCATGTGAAATGTTATAATTGCACAAATTATCTGTCAATGAATGAATTGAGAATGAAACGGGTAAACATTAGTAAGTTACAGTTAACAAAAACTAGGTACAACAATGCAAAAATCTAAATCAAAGCCTGACTTGTAAAATCAAAGGATGACAGAAGGCTGCAGTAATGAATTAAATATGCAATAATAATTATGCAGCCGAAATGCCAAAATGCCACACCGAAGAGAAACAAATCTGATTTTTTTATTGCCATGTATTATTTGAGGCATTTGTCTCGGCAATCCCAAAATGAGTTTCTTTCCAAAATCAGTTGCAACATGCATGCATGTGTGAGGCAGGCAGGGTACCAGTGGATGAACGTGGTTGAGCTGTGTGGCAGGAGGGCAGGAGATGCTGGTTCTTGGCCTCAGAGATGAGCGTCTGACATCCCTGGGATTCCTTCACCACATCCACAGACTCAATCACATCATGGAGGTAGGAGGGACTGATGAGAGGCAGACGGATAGGCTCGAAAACCTGAAAGAACAAATAGAACACTAATGAATGTGTATGAATGTGTGTGTGTGAATGGGTGAATGTAATGCACAATCTATGTAAAGCGCTTTGGATCTAAGCGCGATATAAATGCACCATTTACCATTTTTTATTATGATTAACCATCAACAGTTAACTGAAATGCACATCCACTTTAAGCTTGTCTTAGCCAGTCACATTGATTGACTTCTGAAACTTCAGGTGAAACACAGAGAAGGGACTGACCTTTTCCAAGTTCTGCCTACGGGTAGGGCACTTGTTTAACCAAAACATTGCAGCCTCAAATACGATCTCCTCCTTGGATACATTGAGATCGTCACTGGCCAGAACCTCTGTCAGTTTATCCACAGAGAGAGACAGGAACTCTTCCTAGTGGCGGAACGAATACAGTAGATTAGCTCAGGGGTTCCCAAACAATTCCACGCCAAGGGCCACAAAGCTCACCTTGCAACATAGTGTGACCTTGTTTATCTGATACTTGATCATTGATTAGTTTGATACTTTGACTGTGTTACAGTCAAAAAGTTGGTAAATGTAAGGATCTCTCAATCACTGACCTGCTGACAGACGTCACTGAAGTGATCAAGGATGTAATCCATGCTGTGTTGCGCCAGTGTCTTACACGAATGGGTCTCAGCAAAGAGGTGAATCCCTACACAGTTCTGTTCATCCATGATACGAAGCACCAGGAAACGACAGCAGGCCTCTTTTACACCAGTAACATTAAACAGGTTTGCTGCTGCTAGCAGGGCCTAGACCATATAAAAAAAAAAATATATATATATATAAAACTAGAAAAAGTGCTCCTCGGAGCACAAGTCTCCGCCAGCAGACTTGTGTTGGTAATGTTGGGAATGTTCTAATTCTTATGTTCTAATTCTTACAAAAATAGAACATGTTACTGTGGCATAGTAACATGACACAAGTGTCCTATCCGTCTGTATAACTGTCCTATCCGTCCTGTCTGTATAAGTGTCCTATCCGTCCTGTCTGTATAAGTGTCCTATCCGTCCTGTCTGTATAAGTGTCCTATCCGTCCTGTCTATGTAAGTGTCCTATCCGTCCTGTCTGTGTAAGTGTCCTATCCAATTGTTACAGTATCCGCCATTTCTCAGCCATTTCGTGATTATTCCTGTCTTACCTCACTTTGAAAGAGGCTAAGACTCTTTCAAAGTGACACATGTATTTATAGGCCGCTATACGTCACTAGCCAATCAGATCACACTATTTCACCGTATTGTCACGTGTCACGTGAGGCTTGACCAATGTTAGCTTGGCCGAGGGGGGGGGCACGGAAAGTGAAAACAATGTCTCCTGGCGGAGACAAAAATAAAAAAAAATATATAGCACAGAGGTGGGTCAAAAATGTATATGTTTTATGATGATAAATACCTGCACATTTTCTGTAGAGATTTCCACCGTTGACGTGTAGGAATAGTTCACCAGCATGGCAAACTCTTCAGGCTCCACTTCATTGATGTTAACCCTGTGCTCTCTGGACTCCATCATTCCAGTTGTAAACATGGCCTGTGCAGGTTGAAAAGGTTAATGGTTGACCGGCAGTGTTCATTGTTTAGGAATTTCTTATTTACAATGCGTTACAATTAGTTGACTGGATATAGCATGACATTTGTTGCACAGGAAAGCCATTGCATTAACAACTTTAACCCTGGCATCCCTATTTTGGGCTCCTCATTATAGGTATTAAAGGTTGAAAAAACTGAATAACATTTTTTTTAAAAGCAGCAGATCTACAGGCTCACAATGATTGGAATCAAAATATATGTTAAATCTTCCCTTTTTAATTAGGCTTATAATAGGCTGGGTTTTCCACACCAGGTCAATACATGTTCAGATGGAGCGTTGAGGGTCTGCATTTACCTCAAAATAAGGACTAAAGGAGGCTAGTACATTCCGATGGCAGGGGAAATCCTTTCCTCCACAGCAGATAATCACATCACAGAATGAATTGTTGAGCCGAAGCCTGTTTAGGCCCTCTAAGACCTTGTTGGGATGAGTCTCCTCCGTGAACACGGTTTTATCCATTTTCTTTTTGCTGGACCAGCCTGTACAACAGGAGGGGAAGGAATGTATGGTCAGTATAGTAACCATTTTGTTTTTGCATTCCTTTAATGAACAGAATAGAGAATACAGAATACTACTCCACCACAAGTATTTGAAAACTTTAGTTACTAGTTACTTTGTAGATTTAGATTATTACAAAACATACATTGACCACTTCAGCCCTATTCAAACGTTGGCTATTTGAAAACAGCCAAAAATAAAAGGATTTTAATACATTTTAATTTAGACATTTTGATAACCTTTTGCATAACGAGTACTTACTTTTGGTACTCAAGTCAATTTTGAATTCCGGACTTTTACTTTACTTTCACTTAAGTAAAATATGATAAAAACGTCAATCAGCCAGTAAAAGAGAGAATGGGACGGCTCAATGGTGCAAGGTTATAATGACTTTGATTTAAAATATATTATATGAAAAATGCATATATATATATATATTCTTTTATTTTTATTTTTTTAATACACACACACACACACACACACACACACACACACACACACACACACACACACACACACACACACACACACACACACACACACACACACACACACACACACACACACACACACACACACACACACACACACACACACACACACACACACACACACACACACACACACACACACACCCCCCCCCAGTGGCGGCCTAGGCAACTGTCTCCTCCATAGATATGGTCTCCTCTGTCTAATGGGCGGGCCGGCCTTGGTGGTCCATATAGCGTTAGAAGGAGTTCTCCTTAACGCAATGTTACTATTCATCCGTTGACCGCAGCACAGGCTGCGCAGCCTCTCGTCTGTAGTGAAAATAAAAAATACACTTTCGCTGCTCACCAAAACAAAGACGGTTTTAACATGTTGAAAGCCTACTTTCCTTAGAGGGAACACTCGGAGCCCCCCACCTCACGTCTAAAATACACTTTATGACCAAAAAAGTAAATATTTCACCGGATGGCAAAAATAAATGTGTTGCTCCACTGCCCCCCCTACAGATCTTGCCAATAGAAAGATTCCATTATCCAGATCTGTAGGGGGCGCAGTGGAGCAACTAAAACATTTTTGCATCCGGTGAAATATTTTATTTGCTATCCAAAAACGTCTCGAAAGTAACATAGCGTTAAGGAGAACTCTTTCTAACGCTATAGACCAGAGCTGGTTTTCATTCATTCTCCACCTTGTCTCGTCTGTAGAAACGGTTGTCTTCCCAAGTCTGCACGGAGTCGTGAATGGAACCAAAACAGGAAACACATGTACCTCATCGTTGCCAGATTCTGCGAGACAAATAAGCAACCAGGTCTATGAAAACAAGCCCAAAAGAAAATAACTGATCTACAAGCAAAGAAAAATATTGGGAAAAAAGTGAAAAATTAGGAATATTTTCAAATCCCCTAAATCTTGGTCTCTGGCCCAACATATTTTCAGAAGGTTGGGTCTACAAATATATTAATTTGGGTGTCCATGACCCCCAAACCACTGGTTTAAACAACAGTAGGAAACAAGTCCAAATAAGCAACTACACTTTTACAATAAAAAAAACAGCAACCCGCAACTTAACTACCAATATTTACAAGCAACTTTACAGAAAAACAATACCAAAGAAGCTGACATGGCAACGCTGCTTACCGCGAAGTCATCACGTCGTTGCCAACCCCGGTGTACAGGACTAACAGGAGCAGTTGCAAATATCCTGTTATATTATTCATAGATTATAGAGCTATATATTATGTTATATTGTGTGCCTAAATGTTATATTCATAGATTAACATATTTTGTATGGCATTGTTATATTCATAGAGCTATACATTATCTTAATGTTATATATATATATATATATATATATATATATATATATATATATATATATATATATATATATATATATATATATATATATATATGTACTAACAGAGCTATATGCCGGTAAACCTTTTTTAATTTTCAAAGACCTCCAGTTAAACTTTTGGACACCTATCAACACTATGAAATCCTTCTTTTTTTTTTTTTTTTAATCTAATAAAAATGGCTCCAGGGGGCTAGACCTTTCTTATTGAGCTGGATGAAACTTTAGTGACGTGCATACAGTGAATGATTAAAATAGTTATAGACTTACAGTAGGCAACATATTTGATCAAAAAATAAATAAAACCTGCAGACACCTTTCATCAGTTTATTTTATTGTAATTATCTATATACTTTAGATTAGTGGTTCCCAATTAAAACCTTTTAGCTCAAAGGGAAATTTGATCTCCCCAGGACTCAAAATTTGTGAAAATGGCAGATCTACAAGCTCACAATGTGTCTCTTCGTGCCACGTTGTGAGCTTGTACATTGATATTTTCACTACTTCTTTCTTTTTTGTTTTAATTTGTTTAACTTTCTGTATTTATTTATGACATTGTTTTGAAAAATGTAGATTTTATTTATTTGCTCTCTACATTTTTAGAAATTCTTCTGAAACAATATATAAATATTTTTATGTGGATATTTTCTCGTGAACCAAAAAGAAATTAGTCTGCGACCCACGAATGGGTCCCGACCATTGACTGTAAAAAGAATGTACTAAGCCACACCCCTGGTTTTTACAGACCGAAAATGAAGCCAATAGTTCAGGAATTTGAAATCCGCCATCTTTAATATATACAAAACAGCAATCGGGAATAGGGACCGGAAATAAATCCCTAGGAGAATGCTATTGGTTGTGGTCAAAATAAATGGGACCATCATTTACCAAAACGCATATCATGATGATTGAAAGGAGACTTTAAACCAGCGACAGGAAGCATATAGTATTTATGACAATGTTTATTAAGGTAAGAAAATCAAGTCTAAAGTTTGTCAAAATCCCATCCACTTGCATTGAGAGAATATTCTTTGTGACACCAGCAGGGGTAAAACAGCAAAACTACAGGGCATTCATATGAACTGTCTCTTCCGTATTAGACTCAATGTACAACTCTCAAGCTGGCCCCTTGGTCCCGACTCAGTGTTTGGGAAACAGTGCTTTAGATAACTACCAGGACCTGTGTGTAAAGCGAAAGGCCTGGGGTTCATAGCACAGCACAAAATATCTTTTCAGGAAAATACCCTCAGTAACAATAAATCAATACAAGCCGGTATTTATTATGGATGGTACATCAGCCATACTAGGAATGTATAAAAAACAACAAAAAAACAACAAGGCTGTGCTAGTATAAGGGGCGTGGTCTGAGGACGGCCATCACTCAGGTAGGACATCGGTCATCTGCAGCCTTTAGGGGGAAAAGGACAAATACATAAAACTACATTAACTACAGTCCACCATTCCTTGTGTCCACATACAGTGTATTTGTACACTAAGAGTTAAATTAACACGCAGGATTTTACTGTGTGCCAACGTCAGCTACCTGTGCGAGGGCCACACAGCTGACCTGAGAGCCACACAGCTGAGCAGGTGGCGTCTAGGGGGCATCTCCCCTACGATTTCCCACGTGTCCGTCTGCTCACAATACCGCTCGATGGTACGTTCAGCACTATAAGAAGAGAGAACAACAGCCATGAGAGAAATGGTCTGGTGTGGAAAAAGCAGCCACCTTTTTCATGGAGCAGCAGCTTCTTACTAGTCACTGGTTGTCTCCCCTCCGAGTACATAGATCTTTCCATTAACCACAGCCACGGAAGGCCGGCAGTGTGGCCTTTTCATGCGGGCACACATGGTCCACTCGTTTGTCTTTGGGTTGTAACACACAACCTTGTCCAGGTCACTATCCGAAAGATGCCGACCGCCTGCATGTAGATAAACAGGAATTAAAATGACTGTTAGTGAGCTCTATTATGTTCTTAAACTACAGTGAAGTTTAAATCTGTTTATTATGAAACCGAGAGCCATTAAGAACAGGTATGATACCTATAGCGTAGATCTTTCCTTTGAGTGTGCAGGCAGTTGGACCACGACAACCACCCTGCATAGGCGCAACTTCTGTCCATGCAGAGGTTTCAGGGTTGTACGTGTGCACCTTGCGATGGCAAACAGTGCCACCTAGGCCCCAGGAAGACGCATGACAAAAACATTATTCATTGTCAACGCGAGAAGTATGAATATGTAACTAGAAAAGTGTGCTCTTCGGAGCACTGGTCTCTGCCAGGCCGGGTTGCCTACACAAACTATGGAAGCCAATCATAGCAATCAGAATGGAATAAGAGAAATCTGACAGACAAGTCTTGATCACACAGATTTGGGTGAGGTTTGGACTAAATCTGTAGGAGTAGTAGCAAAAGATGTGTTTTGCAAAAATCCGCCTCATGGTGGCGCTATAACATGCCAATTTGAAATCATCTGGGTGGAGGTTAATTCTTCTTTGCCTTACAGGGATTGTGATTGCACAGTTTTGCCCCATCAGTGCCGGAGACTGAGAGTTCTGTTCACAGACAAACACACAGACAAACAGGGGCGAAAACATAGTTTCCAGCCTTCAGCCGTCCGGCCTGGTGGAGACAATAATAATAACTAAGTCTTTGGACAATTTCAGTTAACCATCATGCATTACATGCATTGAAATAAACCCCATGAAACCAAACAGGCTGATCTGTTCCATACCAATAACGTAGATCAGTCCATCAAGTGTGACCACAGAAATGTTTGTGGTATATTCTGGCATGCCGACAGACTCCATGAGCTGCCAGGTGTCGGTGTAGGGGTCGTATCGCTCCACTGAGGTCATAGGCTTATTGTGCAGAAAGCCACCCACTGCATACACATATCCACCCAGTGCCACAAAGCCTATATAGACCATGTGGGGTTGTACAAGGAAAAACAAAGAAAACAAATTGAAGATCGTTAGAACTGATTGGTAATATGCAGAAGGCAAAAACCTATAAGCCCTTACTCCAAAACAAAATTGAACACATAATTTTACAATATTACCCAAGCCATTACGACCCTCAATCATGGATGCCATCTTCAACCATGAGTCATGGGAAGGGTCATAACGCCAGATGCTGGCACAGGATGCAAAGGTTACGGCTCCAGCCATATACACTGTAGAGCCTATGGTGGGATAAAGACACACGTTATAGCTTGATTTTCAAGGCATGAAGATTTTCAAAGCTCTAGATATATTGCCATTAAAGATAATATGCATAAACAACTTGAAAGATCTTCACTGATACCTAAAATGATGTCGCCACATACCCATACTACTTAATAAAAAGTTCATAAATTAGGGATGGAGCTCGAAAACCGGGTCCAACGCGGTTCTGAATTTATCGAGACCCGAGTATCAATAAGCTTTGGGCTTGTCGAGACGGTTATAGCAGCCCATGACGTCATGTCTAAACAATCAAAACAAGAGGCGGTCAAGAAATAAATGTAACCACCCGCACTGGCAAAAACATGTCGGTCTAAAAGTGTATTGATACCTGCCAACCAGCGCTGCCCGCGGAAACAAGGAAGAGGAATTGTATTGGCTCATTTTAATGGATACATCGCTTTTTTAACAGGGCCGGCCGGCTGGTTTGATCGTTGTTGTGTTTACATGTGCAGTCTATAAGCAGTTGGACCACGACAACCACCCTGCATAGGAGTTACGGGTGAAACGCTCAAAAGTTTCACTCGTTCTTTCTACCCTGTATCATGGTGCATGCAGCCTAGCCTGGTATCCAGCCTGCTTCGCTACGTTCGGCGGAATTTTTTTTCTCTCTTCGCTTCTCAGTCTGGAATGCCTCCTATCTCCAAGGGAGGCGGGACATGACAAACGTTTCGAATCGTGCCGTGGCTTCTGATTGGTCTGTGGTGCAGGGCGGGACAAAAAAAACAGTGTGATCGTTGTGATTCGTCATTCGTTTGAACAACATCCAATCAGCAACGACTTTGCCTAACGTAACATATGTAGTTCCAGTGTAGTTCTGCAAAACGAGTCAATGGGGTGCATTCCAGACTGATAAGCGGAGAGAGAGAAAAAAGTCAGCCGAACGTAGCGAATCAGGCTGGATCCCAGGCTACATGCAGCCCAGCATGGTAGCAAGTCTCCGTTGACAATAGTAATAATCCAATTGATAATAATCCGGTTGGGATACTCTAAAATCTCCCTGCGAGTGACTAGTGTCGCCTAGTGTGACATATTCAATGTGCGACGTCTTCTCAGTCTATCGTTGTCGAAAATGGCAGATCTACAAGCTCACAACATGGTGCGATCAGACTCGTCAGATCACACCATCAGCTTGTAGATCGGCTATGTTTGGTGCGTGACACGGTACATACATTAAACAGTTAACAGTTTCTTCAATATTATTATTTTCCAAAAGTAAAAAGGTCACTTGCCTTCTGTCTGTTAGAAAAGTACTGTATTTGAAGGCCAAAGTAAAACAATGTTGGTAAAAACTAAGAAAAGTATTATGGAAATAAATATGCATTTTCTGTTTATAAAGAGCGGAAGAGACATGGAGATTTTATAGTAATTATTACAGTACTATTCATAATATGAAGCCATTTAACACTTATTGCATATTAATGAATGGTTGTTTTAATGATAGGCAAAACTATGTTTTACTTTTGTCATCTTCATTCAATTTTAGATGGTGGTCAGCCACAAACTCATTCCAAACTGTCCAATAAAAAAAGATACCGGTTCTGTTCAGAATTTGTCATCTCACGTCTTTCCACAAAAAAACAAAACAATGGTGGGCTCGATAAATGCCCGGATCAATGTAAGCAGGATTGATAAGATACTCATTATCAATAAAAATTAAGGAGCTCCATCACTTATCCCTGTACTTATTGTGATGGTGTACTTATCAAGCCAGAAATCCACCAAAATTGGTCCAGCATGTTGTGACATGATATATACCTACCTCACCATCGGCCACAGAAGTCAACAGTCTTGTAAAACCGGAGAAAAAGTGTCCGCTAACAAACTGATTTGAAAATCAGTAGGAATTCCTAAAGACTTAGTATTGGTTCTAGAATGCATTTCCTAATTGTTTCCAGGCAGTTCTACCCACTACATTGGATTTAGACGTCACCAGATCTCCAGGTGGAGATCTCTGATAGCCTGACTACCTGAGATTAACTCTGATGGTACTACTTACCCAACACAACCAGTCCAAGAGAAATGACAGATTCGGGAAGATGTTCGAAAGTTCCCCATCGTTTGGTCAGGGGATCAAAGCAGTCAACGTCGTCCATATCAAAGCCATAGTCATTCCGTCCCCCCACCATCAGTATCACTTCACATACAGAGAGGGTAGAACATAAGCACAGCACCAGGTATTATATGTGCATGAGGCCAGGTTGTCATAGCAAATTAAAGAGTGACAAATTATGTCAATGATTGAATTGAGAATGAAACTGGTATACATTAGTAAGTTACAGTTAACAAAAACTAGGTATAAAAATGCAAAAATCTGAATCAAAGCCTGAATTATCAAATCAAATGACAGAAGGATGCAGTGATGAATAAATAATGCAATAATGATTATGCAGCCCAAATAGCAAACTAAATCTTGAAAAATGCCACACGAAGAAAAACAATCTGTACTTTTATTGCCATGTATTTGAGTACATTAGAGGCATTTGTCTTGGCAATCCCAACTAGAAAACTGTGATATATATTTTTCTCCACCATCAGTTGCAAGATGCATGCATGTGTCAGGCAGGCAGGGTACCAGTGGATGAACGTGGTTGAGCTGTGTGGCAGGAGGGCAGGAGATGCTGGTTCTTGGCCTCAGAGATGAGCGTCTGACATCCCTGGGATTCCTTCACCACATCCACAGACTCAATCACATCCTGGAGGTAGGAGGGACTGATGAGAGGCAGACGGATAGGCTCGAAAACCTGAAAGAACAAATAGAACACTAATTATTTACTAGCCCAACTGGACGTTGCGTAAACAACATTAAACATTGCTGTCAAATCTCTACAGCTGCTGCAAGACAAGAGGGGCATACAAACATTTGTAATCTATACCTTCAGATTTAATAAACATGACAAACATTTTAACCACTTGAACAGCAGCAAGCCTATTTTGGGGGTAACGTTCACTAAAGATAGCAAATCGACAAGCTCAAAACACGTTGTGAGCTTGTAAATCGGCTATTTTTGCAGAACAAAAAGAAAAAAGCCTTGTCTAAGTGCAGTTGTGTACTAAGATGAGAGGGTTTAAGTTGTTTATATGTTTTTATAAATTTCACATTATAAAATGTTTATAATTAATGTTATAATTATTGTTGTAAGGCATTATGAGTGTTTATAACTATAATTATACAAGCTGTTACAAGTGTTACAAGTTGCTTATAATGCATTATAAGTATGTTCATAATACATAATAGACATGGGCTTTATAGGAAGTGTTACAGAGTGTTCATCAACCCCTGGTCCTCGAGCTCCACTGTTGGTTTTCTATCCTAACAGGGTTACTAGTGAATGTAACCCACCTGGTGCTCAAGGTCTAAACTAGTCCCTGATTAGACAGTTAGAAAAGGTTTACATTAACCTGCAAAATGCAGTGTTGTGATTTGGTCAGGGACATTATCATAACACTCAACATTATATACATAAAAAAACGACATCCCTTTCTTCGGAAAAGGGATGTTACACCTACCCATTTCCAGTCTGGCAGAGGAGTACAAGTGCGCCAAAGTGAGACTGGAGATGATGCTCCTGGATTCGAACGATCCATTTGTAGCCCAAGCTGCCCCCATCCTGGCCACTGGAAGGAAGTGGACCCCATTGGTTGCAACTGAGCAGGCAAAGGCAGCACTCAGACACAGGGACATCGTGGGCCGAGTACAAGAGGGGAGGATTGGTCTCGGCCTTGGGGCCAGTACACCGGCCTGGAGCAAGGCCAACCCATCTCAGAGACGCAAGCTGGTGGTCCAGGAGGTACGTCAGGAAGAGGAAGCAGGAAGGCGCGCAAAGGCTGTTGCGCAGGCAAAGCAAGGGCAGTGGATGGCATGGGAAGGAGTGGAGAAGAGGAAGATCTCCTGGAAAGATCTGTGGGAGATGGAGGCATTCAGGGCGAGCTTCACCATCAGGGCTGCCTACGACGTCTTACCTTCTCCTGCCAACCTAAGCCAGTGGTATGGCGAAGACCCCACGTGCCCCCTATGTCCAAGTCCAGCAACACTGAAGCACATCTTAGTGGGATGCAAGACCAGCCTCACCCAAGGTCGTTACACCTGGCGGCACAACCAGGTGCTAAAGTGTCTTGCAGCAGTGCTGGAAAGTCGCCGGACAAGCGTGAACTCCCTTCCTCCCCCGTCATCCCGTTGGCAGCCAACACCATTTGTTCGGGAGGGCAAGGGTAAAGCAAGCAGCACCACCGCAAAACCAGACACTGGGCAGCTTGGCAGAGCACGGGACTGGAAGATGCTGGCAGACCTGGACACAAAACTCTGCTTCCCAGCTGAGATCGCATCCACCAACCTGCGGCCAGACCTGGTTCTGTGGTCAGCCTCGCTCAAGCTCGTTTTCATCATCGAACTCACTGTGCCCTGGGAGGGTGCAGTGGAGGAGGCCTACGAGCGGAAGATGCTGAGGTACGCCGATCTCGCAGCAGATGCTCAACAACAAGGCTGGAAAGCGAAGGTCTGCCCAGTGGAAGTAGGTTGCAGAGGGTTCGTAGCTACCTCAACATCTAGGCTACTCAGGGAGATGGGAGTACGAGGGAAGGCCCACCGGCAGGCGGTCAAGGACCTCTCCAGGGCTGCTGAAAAGGGGAGTCAGTGGCTGTGGAAGGAAAAAGGACCCCACATGGGCCTTCAGATGAGTCGGTGACATCTAGTAGGGAGTGAACCTGGGACGCTGGGATTCACTGCTAAACCCTCTGGAGGTGTCGTGGGCTTGAAAGCAAAACATCCAAGAAGGAGGGCCTGCCCACCTGATGACCCAAACGGTGTCACCGCTCATCTGAAAACCCACAGTGTCTCATCGGTGCTTCGATTACCAACATCAATCCTACACAACAGGTATGCGGTCAGGCGCAAGCTTGGCTCAGGGAGGAGGACGCCCCTGCCATGCAGAGTCCACTGCACTTTGGATTATAACATCATTCCTGTGTTTCATGAAACTTCCTGTTTTTTTTTTTGCTGCCACTCAGTGGTGGTGACATTGTCATTCTAGGCAGTTTACGGCAAAATAATAAATGGTGCATTTATATAACCTTTCTCTCAAAGAGCTTTACAACGTGCATTACATTCACACAGCGGTGGCAGAAAGAAAACATGCGGGGCACCGTCCTGCTCATCTGGCACAGGTAGGGGATCCATGTCTTGCTCAAGGACACCACGACCAGCCAGGAGGAGCTGGGAACCTTCCAATTACAAGACGGTCGCACTACCTCCTGAGCCAGAGCAGCCCTGGCAATCTTGGCATTTTTATTTTTATTTTTATTTTTATGAATAAGGTTGATGTAATGGTAGTCATGGACCATGGTCACATCTGGCTGATGCTTGCCCAATACATACATCATGAGTGTATAAGTAGAACCAAATGGACCCTTACGGGATCATTTGCTTCTTAACACTAATGATTTTATTATGATTAACCATCAACAGTTAACTGAAATGCACATCCCCTTTAAGCTCGTCTTAGCCAGTCACATTGATTTGACTTCTGAACCTTCAGGTGAAACACAGAGAAGGGACAGACCTTTTCCAAGCTCTGCCTACGGGTAGGGCACTTGTTTAACCACGACATGGCGGCCTCAAACACCACCTCCTCCTTGGGCGCATTGAGATCGTCACTGGCCAGAATCTCTGTCAGTTTATCCGCAGAGAGAGACAGGAACTCTTCCTAGTGGCAGAAAAAACACAGTACATCAGCTCAGGTGTTCCAAAACATTCCCACGCCAAGGGCCACAAAGATCACATAGTGTGACCTTGTTTATTTGATACTTTCACTTTTGTTATATGCATTAAAATCCATATTTTTTTAATGATATATGAAATTGATTAGTTTCATACTTTAATTAACTGTTACAACAGTCAAACAAGTTGATACATGTAAGGATCCCTCAATCACTGACCTGATGACAGACGTCACTGAAGTGATCAAGGATGTAATCCATGCTGTGTTGCTCCAGACTCTTACAGGAGTGGATCTCAGCAAAGAGATGAATCCCTACACAGTTCTGTTCATCCATGATGCGAAGCACCAGGAAACGACTGCAGGCCTCTTTCACACCAGTAACATTAAACAGGTTTGCTGCTGCTAGCAGGGCCTAGACCAAAGAAATAGTGTTTGTTTTAGCACATAGACAGGAGGGATTTCAGAAAAAAGGCCTTCTATAAGGAGGTTAGAGGCATTTGGGGGTAAAAGTTGGGAACTAGGCCATTTTACATAATTCAAGGGTGCTGAATCAGAAAAACACGGTTCCCAAGCAAAATTCTTAGTGCTTAACCTCCTAATTTGCATATCAAAATGGCTGCCGATTTTGAAGTATTTCTTAAATAACTCTATAACAAAGCAATCAAATCTGACAAATAAAGTGTATATATTTATATTCTGAGGGTCAGACAATGTGTGGAAGGTATTTATAATGTAATATATGTAAATAAATGTAAATAATGTAAATAAATATGCAAATTAGAGGCCACTATTACAGAAAACGGTTTCGTACTTAAAGTGATTCATCCGCATCCCCCTTATTTTATTTTATTTCTACTTATCTGTATTTTTACCATCCTTAAGACATCTAAAATACATATTTAGATCATGGAAAAATCCTGGTACATTTGGCCCCTGATGACCAAAAAATAAATTGCCCCCATGTATAACTCACCCCCAGAATGAGTTAGAGCCACAGAACTGGTACTGATAACTGAACACAAACTACTTTCAACACAACTATATAGAGTGGGATGGGGATGGCTATAGTTACACTTAGACGGCCAACAGGGACTAGCTGAAATGTATTAAGCCCCGCCCCTCTGTGTTCCTATTGGCTGGGCTTTAAACAGCCATAACTCCAATTCCCAGCATCGAAAACCTATGAAACTTCCTAGATGCGCTTAGACGGCCAACAGGGAAAGGCTGAAATTGTTTAAGCTATGTAGCCTAACTTTTCAGTTGATTGCCATACAGGCTTGTGTCCCCCCCCCCCCCACCCCCGATGGGCCCTGCCTAGTACAGCCTAGTCCAGCCTATTACTGCCTAGTCCTAGGACTAGGCTAGACCTGGGTGTACTAGGCTTTACTGTACTAGACTCTGCTGGGCGCTAATAGTCTGTTTTCAGCTCTAGCAGGCTTTGCTTAACCTGACGCTACCAGATCCAAACAGCTTGCTACCGCCACCTCTGGCAGGGTCAGGTTAGGCTTTGCTAGGCTGTACTTGGCTTTATTAGGCTATAGAAGGCAGTACTTTACTTTGGCCTACAAATGTTCATGCAAAACTATTGGTGGTGCACACACAAACTATTGCCCGTGTACACAGTGGTTAATCCCAATGGTCTGAGTATCTACAGGGCTGACAAGGGACTAGCACAGCCTAGTTCAACCTAATAGAGCCTAGTACAACCTAGTCTTAACTAGTCCAGTCTGTTCCATGCTAGTATAGCCTATATCGCCGTCCCCTAGTCTGTTCCATCAAAAGGCTGGACTAGGCTAGACCTGGGTGTACTAGGCTTTGATGTTGTAGTCTCTACTGGTCTCTAATAGACTGTTTTAAATTCCAGTAGGCTGTGCTGGTCTGTACAATGCTATATTAGGCTGTACAAGGCAGATCTGTACTATGGTCTACAAAGGTTCATGCAAAACTATTGATCGTGCACACACAAGCTATTGCCCGTGTTCACAGTGGTTAGTCCCAATGGTCTGAGTATCTACAGGGCTGACAAGAGCCTAGCACAGCCTAATAGAGCCTAGTATAGTCTAGTACATCCTAGTACAGCCTAATCTATCCTAGTCCAGCCTTATCAGTCCTAGCATAGCCTTGTACCCCCTCCCCTATTCTGTTCTCCCAAAAGGCTGGACTAGTCATGGGTGTACTAGGTTGTACTATACTAGACTCTACTGGTCTATAATAGGCTGTTTTAAGCTCTAGTAGGCTGTGCTAGGCTGTACTAGGCTCTATTAGGCTGTGCAAGGCAGATCTGTACTATGGTCTACAAAGGTTCATGCAAAACGATTGCTCGTGCACACACAAGCTATTGCCCGTGTACACAGTGGTTAGTCCCTATGGGTTGAGGATCTACAGGGCTGACAAGAGCCTAGCACAGCCTAATAGAGCCTAGTATAGTCTAGTACATCCTAGTACAGCCTAATCTATCCTAGTCCAGCCTTATCAGTCCTAGCATAGCCTTGTACCCCCTCCCCTATTCTGTTCTCCCAAAAGGCTGGACTAGTCATGGGTGTACTAGGTTGCACTATACTAGACTCTACTGGGCTCTAATGGTCTGCTTTCAGCTCTAGCAGCCGTTGCTAGGCTTTACTGGGCTCTATTAGGCTATAGAAGGCAGTACTTTACTTTGGCCTACAAATGTTCATGCAAAACTATTTCTTGTGCACACACAAGCTATTGCCCGTGTACACAGTGGTTAGTCCCTATGGGTTGAGGATCTACAGGGCGGACAAGAGCCTAGTACAGCCTAATAGAGCCTATTAGAGTCTAGTACAGCCTATTACAACCTAGTCTAGCCTAGTCCGGCCTGTTCCATGCTAGTATAGCCTATACCACCCTCCCCTAGTCTGTTCTCCCAAAAGGCTGGACTAGTCTTGGATGTACTAGGCTGTACAGTACTAGACTCTACTGGTCTCTAATAGGCTTTTTAGCGGCTCTAGCCGCTCTATACCTGACTTTGTCCGTGTGCGTCAACGTTCTGATTGGTCAGGTGCGTCAACAAAGTGATTGGTCAAGCTTCACGCGACACATGGCTATAAACACATTATAAACACATATCAATGACAAAATGTATCAAAGGCGCCGCTACCTTCACACAGGGTGTGATTTTTTAATCTCTAGTAGGCTTTGCTAGGCTGTACTAGGCTATATTAGGCTGTACAAGGCAGATCTGTACTATGGTCTACAAAGGTTCATGCAAAACTATTGCTCGTGCACACACAAGCTATGGCCTGTGTACACAGTGGTTAGTCCCTATGGTCTGAGTATCTACAGGGCTGACAAGGGACTAGTAAAGCCTAATAGAGAGTATTAGAGTCTAGTACAACCTAGTACAACCTACTCTAGCCTAGTCCAACCTGTTCCATGCTAGTATAGCCTATAGAAATGATTTCATGTGCATGCCATAAGCAATGCACAACACGTCGTTGCAAATGCCGGAAATCTGGGTTACGATGCACAGCCATGTGTGCATGTCAGCAACGGAGTGATGATCAACCTCCTTGTATGAATGTGGTCTAGTGTCTAGACTTTCGTTCAACAATGGCCAATACAGTATCTTTAGAGTACTAAACCGTTATCTGTTATGGGGGCCGCTATTTTGCATATTTCGGAGTAGGCTGATTATTATATTATATTATCATATTATATTACTTACAAATTCTTTACTCACATTGTAGAAAATGTATATAGACACTTAATTTGTCAATTTTGCTTGCCTGGCCACAGAGTTATTGAAGATAAAGGTGCGAATTTGCCAATTTGGCAGCCATTCAGATATGCAGATTAGAAGGTCAAAAACTAAACATTTAGCATGGGGAAAAAGTATGTATTTTAGATGTCCTAAGGATGGCAAAAATACAGATAATTGGGAACAAAATAAGGGGGATGCACCTTTTGCACCGTTTGAGTACTACGGTACTTCATTTTATGTAATAGTGGCCTCTAATTTGCATATTTATTTACATTTATTACATTACAAATATCTTCCACACATTGTATGACCCTCAGAACATAAATATATACACTTTATTTGTCAGATTTGCTTGCTTTGTTATAGAGTTGTTTAAGAAATACTTCAAAATCGGCAGCCATTTTGATATGCAAATTAGGAGGTTAAGCACTAAGAATTTTGCTTGGGAACCGTGTTTTTCTGATTCAGCACCCTTGAATTATGTAAAATGGCCTGGTTCCCGACTTTTACCCCCAAATGCCTCTAACAATCACATATTTCAGAAATCCCACCGGTCTAACAGAGGTGGATCAAAAGGTGGAGATGATGAATATGTTTTATGATGATAAATACCTGCACATTTGCTGTGGAGACTTCCACCGTTGAAGTGTAGGCATAGTTCACCAGCATGCCAAGCTCTTCAGGCGCCACGTCATTGATGTTAACCCTTTCCTCTCTGGACTCCATCATTCCAGTTGTAAACATGGCCTGTGCAGGTTGAAAAAGGTGAATGGTTGACCTGCAGTGTTCATTGTTTAGGCCGTTCTTATTTACATAGTGGCAACAATTATTTGACTGGATATAGCATGATATCTGTTTCACAGGCAAGCCATTGCAACAACTTTAACCCTGACATCCCTATTTTGGGCTCCTTATTATAGGTATAATGATGCAAAAATCGAATAACATTTTTCAAAAAGCAGCAGATCTACAAGCTCACAACGCATTATGAGCTTGTAGATTGGAATCAGAAGACATTTAAACAAACACCAGGTCAGTACATGTTCACATGAACGTTGAGGGTCTACATTTACCTCAAAATAAGTACTAAAGGAGGCTAGTATATTCCGATGGCAGGGGAACTCCTTTCCTCCACAGCAGATAATCACATCACAGAATGAATTGTTGAGCCGAAGCCTGTTTAGGCCCTCTAAGACCGCGTTGGGATGAGTCTCCTCCGTGAACACGGTTTTATCCATGTTCTTTTTGCTGTACCAGCCTGTACAACAGGAGGGGAAGGAATGTATGGTCAGATAGTAATTCCTTTAATGAACAGAATAATTCCTTTAATGAACAGAATACTCATGGAGAGTAATGACAGCATCATATGGATGCAAACACATTATATAAGACACTGGAACATGTTAACAGAAGAACAAGGGTTTGCCAGAACACTGTCATTTTGCTCTACTTGTAGAGAGAGGACACACCCAAAAAAAACATGTTCTGCTCCTTTACTAACACCAGTGGTGTAAAGTAACTAAATACTACTTAGGTACAATTTTGAGTTTATTTTGTTATTATTAACTTTGTTCAGTACTCCACTACATCTCAGGGGAAAATATTGTACCTTCACTCCACTACAATATATGAAAACTTTAGTTACTTTGAAGAATTTCATTGTTATTACAAAACAAACGCCAACCACTTCAGCCATACCAACAACTTCAGCCTTTTAAAAAGATATACATATATTACGCGCGCACACACACACACACACACACACACACACACACACACACACACACACACACACACACACACACACACACACACACACACACACACACACAAAATGCGTCACCATATCAGCTATTTTCAAAAGATTTTGAACTTGTGAAATGGGACATTCTACACTATGAGTACTTAGAGTATATTTTCGCAAGTAAAACATGCGAGTACTTCTTCCATCACTGACTACCACAAAGCTGGCAGCATCGTTATTATTGAAAACCCCAGCCAAGAGCTGCCGGATGCCATACAGATACAGTCGCTAGAGGGTGCTGTTAGTTAAGCAGTCTTGAAAATAAAGACGCCATGTCCCTTGCCTTCTGCCTTGATAAAAGTAAAACTTAAAAACATAAACATGTAATCTGAGACTGTGATGTTGAGATTGGACATCTAAATGTAGCAGAGAGACAGCACGAGAGAGACTGATGGCTCAATATTATAAAATATAAACGGCACTGATTTAAACAAATAGCAAGCAATGGTTCACATGACCGTCATGGATTAACTTCAACCTGGTGTTTGCACAATCTCCATTTTCGGTCCGTACATCTATATGAACGTTCAGATTTCAAATATAAAGTGCTTACCCCATGGCCAAGGATGTTACAATCATGTAGGGACCCTCAAAAGTACCCGTATCTTCTGTATTGTTCAATAAAAAGCATTTTAATCCGATCGGTGGCCATTTTCTCATTGAGTTGTAATGTATAGGAGTGCAGTACACCTCCCAATCGATAGGGGCGCGTAGTTAAAAGCATATAACGAAAAAACGGAGAAATGGCCACCGATCGGATTAAAATGCTTTAAATTTAACAATACGGGAGATACGGGTACCTCTGAGGACCCGTACATAATTATAACATGCGTGACCATGGGGTAAAAACATTATTTTTGAAATCTGAACGTTTATGTAGATGTACGGGCCCAAAGGGGAGAAAGTGCAAACACCAGATTTAAGTTCATCCATTATAACCATGGCTAGGCAAGGAGTAGCCAGGAGCAGCAGACCCAGCAAAGCTGTTGCCAGACTCCTTGCGTTCTACAGTGACAATCTATGGAAGGGAACATCTATATACGCTCATCTGGCACTTCGTTTCGTTCTCATTCATTCTCACCTTGTCTGTAGTAATGGTTGTCTTCTCAAGTCTGCACGGAGTCTGGGTTCACTCACTCATCCACCGGTATGGAGCTCATAAGCATCCGCTGAGCTAATGGCTAGGCTAATCACACTCAAACAAAACCTAAAAAAAGAAACGTTTCGCTAAATAAACGGATGGCGGGATTAACAAGAGAGCCACTACAACAAGGAGACAGAATACTCTTTAGTTCTTCTCTTGTTTTAGCTTTATGGCAACGATATAAAAGATTATAGTTTGCTGCCTTACTTTGGTTGCAAAAGTGAACTACGCGCGGATGGAACCAAAACAGGAAACACGTTTACCGTGACGTCACGTCAGCACGTCGTCAACGAACCCGGATTATGTGTACAGGAGCCTTTTAATTGTATGACAGGAGCAGAATGGATACAACGATCCTGTTATATATATCAGTGGTTCTCAACCTGTGGGTCCCCAGTGACTTTGGGGGTGTCCCCAGACCCCAGGTGACAGTAAAGTGACCATTTAAGACCTTTTTAATACCTAGAAAAAAAATAATGAAATGAAAAGAAAATAAATAAAACATTATTAGTTCAAAAGTAATCAACAAACTATACTATAAAACTGGTCATTAAACATTGGCAAAATTGTCAAATAATCTAAGAAAGATGCAGAAATAGCTGATCTACAAGCTCACAACAAGGCTAGATAGGCTATTTTCACAATACTTATCTGTGGAACCGGGTCAAACTAAATGTTATGCCCCAGTTCAAATATTATTATTTTGGGGGGTTGTGACCTGAAAAGGTTGAGAACTACTGATAGATATAGCTATATATTGTTTTCTATCATGTTATGTTATATTCATAGATTAACTTATTATCTTATATTGCATTATGTTATATTCATAGAGCTATATATTATCTCTTATGTTATAATATTCCAAGATAAACAATCCCATGCATGTCACCATTGAGAGCTCATGGCAGTAACTGTTTTACTTGAAGGACCCCCCGTTTGATATGAATTACACTACAATATTTTTTTAACTTTGGGACCCCTATCTATACTGTGAAATACTCTGTTTATTCAAAGGGATATTTCACTTAAAAAAAAAACGTTGTGTCATTTTATCGTCTACTCAGGCTTTTGGGAGCACCCCGGACCGTTTTTAAGTTGCTTGATTCAGTATTTAGATATTTGATATTCATTTTATCAGACACAGACCCATTGTAACTTCAAACTCCATTTTAACCATGTTAGATTCATCGGAAACACACGTCCTTGGTTCTGGTGACTGATATTGTCCTTCTAATACGCGTTTTCATTTCTTTTTTAAATATTTCCTTTGGAAAATGAAAAAAAATCAATACAATAATAATAAAAAATAAAAATAAAAAAAGTAATTGAAAAAACACGGCCCCCTCACGTATTAGGAGGGCAGGATGAGTCACCAGAAACAAGGACGGGTGCTTTGGATGAATCTAACATGTTAAAAATGGAGTTTGAAGTTATTATGGGTTTGTATAGGAAGGGGGCGTGTGACACGATGAATATCATATATCTAAATACTGAATCAAGCTACTTAAAAACTGTCTGGGGGGCTCACAAAAGCCTGAGTAGAAGATAAAATGACCAATTCTTTTTTTAGTATAACTGTTATAAAGACTCCACCCTAAGACTTACAATACATATATTTTATTAAAAAAAAAAAAAAACCTACATAGACACCTTTTATCAGTTTATATTTTATTTTATTATTTATATAACAACTCTAGATAACCGCCAGGACCTGTGCGTAAAGCAAAAGGCATGGGCTTCATAGCACAGCACAAAATATCATACATAAACTATAAAACTTTTCCAGGAAAATACCCTACGTATTTAACAATAAATAAATACAAGCCGGTATGTATTATGGATGGTCCATCATCAAACATACATAGGACTATATCAAAAACAAACAAAAAACAACAAGGCTGTGCTAGTTTAAGGGGCGTGGTCTGAGGACGGCCATCACTGAGGTAGGAGGGGCTTAGTTAGCAGTGCCCGTCTGTCTGCTGGTGTGTTCATCGGTCATCTGCAGCCTTTAGGGGGACAAGGACAAATACATAAAACTACATTAACTACAGTCCACCGTTCCTTGTGTCACATACGTACGTGACCATAAATACAGTAGTACATTTGTACACTCCCAAAGTTGAATTAACACGCAGGATTCTACTGTGAACCAACGTCAACTACTGTACCTGTGCATGTAAATCCTTCCGCACCCTGAGAGCCACACAGCCGAAATCTTTGCGACCAGGGCCCATATGCTCTACTATTTCCCACGTGTCCGTCTGCTCACAATAACGCTCGATAGTACATTGAGACCTATATGAAGACAGACCAACAGCCATGAGAGAAATGTCTGGTGTGAAATACAGCTACCTTTTTCCAGGCATTCATGGAGCAACAGCCTCTTACCCGTCTTCCTCCCCTCCCTCCCCTCCTATTGCGTAGATCATTCCACCAACCACAGCCACGCCAGGGTTCCAGCGTCGCTTTTTCGTGGGGGCACACATTGTCCACTGGTTTGTCTTAGGGTTGTAACACTCCACCTTGTCCAGGTTTGAATTATCCATTATATGCTTACCACCTATAGATAATGAACAGGAAATAAAGGGATAGTGACTCACTTTTATTGGGCTCTATAAAGTGCCCGGACTTATGTGATATTGAAGCCAGTTATTTTATGAAACTAAGATATACCTATAACGTAGATCTTTCCTTTGTATGTGCAGGCAGTTGGTTCACAACAAGGCCCCAGCATAGGAGCAACGTCTGTCCATACAGATGTTTCCGGGTTGTACTTGTCCACCTTGCTAAATCTGTCATTTTGGTCCAAACCAATAAAGTAGATCACTCTATCTAGTGCGACAAAAAAAGAGCTTCTGGGATGTTCAACTTGAAAAGACTCCGCAAGCTGCCAGGTGTTGGTGTTGGGGTCGTAGCGCTCCACTGAGTCCACATAGTCGAAGTCGTTGTTCTCAAAGCCCTGATAGCCACCCAGTGCAAACACATATCCACCCACCGTCACCAAGCCTAAGGACCATGTGGGGTTGAACGAGAAAAAAGAAACAAACAAACCCAATCAGAACTGATGACCTTGGCCTCTCTTTGGGTAACCAAGACAACAACTTATAGCTCTTACTCCAAAACAAAATGTAATGTCCTAATTTGACAATATTACCCAAGCCACTGCGTGCCTCATTCATGGAAGCCATCTGCAACCATGAGTCATGGGGAGGGTCATAACGCCACATCTCATTACTGGCTGAACCATCACAAAACTCTCCCCCAGCCAAATACACCTTAGTGCCTGTGGTGGGAGAAGAGACAGATTAAGATTAAAAACCTTTAAGTGTTAAAGAAAGAAAAAAAGAAGATTTTCACAGCTCAGGATACATAACCATTAAAAATGGTATGCATCTACAACTTGAAAGGTTTTCACTGATACCCAATGTGGTGTCACCACATACCATTAATAAAACATATATTTTTTGCCTGTATAATTATGTTGATGACATTATCAAGCCAAAACAAAATCAACAGAAATTCCCCAAAATAGATCCAGCGTGATGTGACATACTGTAAGCTGCAAGGTGGGCAATATACAATCCTGAAACCGTACCAATATGACGGACCACTTTGAAATTGAGTTTCAAAAGTGAATTTCCCTACTGTTTCCACTCAGTTCTAGCCCCTACATTGAATTTAGATGTTCTCTGATCCAGGAGATCAGAGGCAGGAGATCTCTGATCACCTGGCTACGCAAGATTAACTCTGATGGTATTCCTTACCTAACACAACCAGACCATGACAGGTTAGAGGTTTGGGCAGAGGTGCCAGGATCTTCCTTTGATTGGTCAGGGGATCAAAGCTTTCAACGATGCCAATCGCCTCTGTGCTCACCTGTCCGCCCACTATCAGTATCACTTCAAATGCAGAGAGAACATGAAAACATTTTTATTTATTTTATTTACATCACCAGGTATGGGCATGAGGACAGGTAGTAACAGCAGTGTAATGTGTGTGAGCATGTGAAATGTTATGATAGCAAGAATTAGCAGTCAATGAATGAATCGAGGATTAAGATTGGTATGGTATACATTTGAAAGTTATAGTCAACTAAAACTGTGTAAAAAGTACCAAAATCTAAATCAAAGCTTGAATTGTAAAATCAAATACTGACATAATGATACAATAATTAAATAATTATGTAATCATATTCATGCAGCCCCAATAGCAAACAACTAAACGTATTGAAAAATGCAAAAATGCCACAGAGAAGCTGGACAAAAATATGGATTGTTATTGCCAGGTACATTTGCAACACGCATGCATGCGGTGGTGGGAAAAGTACTCACATTCTTCAAGTAAAAGTATCAATACTGCAATGTAGAAATACTCACGCTCCCACCGCACTTTTATTTTACCTCTGGGGTGGAATCTGCCAATGCGTGGATTCTTGGAAAAAATGTGCAAGACCATAAATCCACGCATTTGCATTGACAAAGCATTGGCAGATTCCACCCCAGAGGCAAAATAAAAGTGCGGTGGGAGCACGCCCTTACAAGTAAAAGTCCAGAATTTAAAATGTACATGAGTAAAAGTACAAAAGTATTGGCATCAAAATGTGCTCAAAGTACCAAAAGGACAAAGTAGTCATTATGCAGAATGTCCCATTTCAAATGTATAAAATTTATGAAAATCTTTTGAAAATGAGCTTGTAGATCGGCTATTTTCAAATGGCCGAAATGTATATAGGGCTGAAGTGGTTAATGTATGTTTTGTAATAATAATCTAAATCTACAAAGTAACTAGTTTTCAAATAATTTTAGTGGAGTAAAAGTATAAAATGTGCCTCTGAGATGTAGTGGAGTAGAAGTAAAAGTACTAAAAATTGGAAATGCTCCAGTAAAGTCAAAATACTTCAAAATTGTACTTAAGCACAGTACTTGAGTAAAAGTACTTAGTTACTTGTCTTTACACCACTGGATGCATATGTGAGGCAGGGTACCAGACACCACGGCATGCATGTGTGAGGCAGGGTACCAGTGGATGAACGTGATTGAGCTGTGTGGCAGGAGGGCAGGAGATGCTGGTTCTTGGCCTCAGAGATGAGCCTCTGACATCCCTGGGATTCCTTCACCACATCCACAGACTCAATCACATCATGGAGGTAGGAGGGACTGATGAGATGCAGACGGATAACCTTGAAAACCTTGAAGAACAAATAGAACACTAATTATTTACTAGTCCAACTGGATATTGCGTGAAGTGAACAACATTAAACATTGCCTTCAAATCTATACAGCTGCTGCAAGACGAGATGAGGATTCAAACATTTTGAATACTCCACTTGTTGTATCCTATACCTTTAGATTTAATAAACATGACCACCATCAAATCTAGGACTGCGCCCTTTGGGCACCATTAGTTATTATCATCTCATTCATTAGAAAATGCTTTGAAATGTGTTATGATTACTGAATCATGTATAAAGTATGTTTACAATGCATTATAGACATGAGGCCCTATTTTCGCCAGTGCCTTACCCATTATCCCTAAACTTCTTTAATTCTTTCCATTCTTTAATATTTTTAAAAATAATTTTCAAATAGTTCAAATAGCCAATCTACAAGCTCACAACGTGTCGATGTAGATCGGCTAGTTGAAAAAAATGTAATACTAAAAAATGGCAAAGAAGTTTAGGGATAATGGGTAAGTCACCGGTGAAAATAGGGCCCATTGGCTTTTCTTCCCGTTTTGTGCCAATTTAATTAAATTCAAACTGTATTCCAGACACACAGGGGGTCCACCTCAGCTATATATAAATGGGAGTGCAGAATGCTTTTGCACACTTGACAGGACCTGAACATATACTGAACCTGCGCAGCAGCACATTAGCCTGGGCATAAAGTTTGCGGCACTGTCTAGAGATATCTCTATCATCATGGTACCACAGTACTTGATTTCCTGGCACACAGAGAGATCATTGTCACATAAGTGAAAGGCTGGGAAGGCCAATTTCTTGTCCTCATGGCTTCTCACTATCATTATACTACTCTTTTTTTTGCATTATAAATTATGTCATGATGATCGTTGCCATAATTTCAGCACACTTTCAATAGCTGCTGTAACCCTCCACTATATGGACTCAGAGCAACCAGGTCATCAGCGTACATAAGGTGATTGATGATAGCGTTACCTATAAGACAGCCTGTATTGCACTAATTCACTAGATTCACTAGACTACAGTAGCTGACAATCATTTCTGTTTCTTTTTAAATCCTAACTGGTTATCGGAGGTGATTGACTCTGGAGGGACACCATGAACCAACAGACCTGTAAAACACATGGCCAGTAGAGGGCAGATGTTATTGCTTGCATATTTGAGGTGTTAAGCTGTGATGTGATCAATGCCACAAGCCCTTGTTGTTATCTAGCATCATAATGGCATCAACAACATGATCAGAACTGATCAGTACATTTTCAGTGGCGGTGAAATTGTCCTTTTAGACAGTTTACAGCAAAATAGTAAAAATAATGTATGGTGTATTTATATAACACTTTCCTCCAAAGACTGTACAGTGTACATTAAAGATGGAGTGCCATGATATTTTTCAACCCTAAAACCTGATCATAAGGTATTATTATCATGTAAGGATTTTTTTCAAAAAAAAAAAAGTGTACAGAAATTGTTAAAAAAAATGTTTTTATGTGGACACGCCTCCAGTTCATTAAGTATGCCTGGTTCTCACCTTAGCACCTCCTCCACCACCCACCTGTCCTAGTCCCTCCTCCTCCTCATGCCCACACCTGTTGTGTTATGATAATGAGGGGGAGGGTATGTTTTTTGGGGGCTCTGTGATGTCACTATGCCCCTGTTTTTGGATTGGCACGTTTGACTCTCAAGGTTTCAGCATCCAGGAAAAAACTCCAAATAGTCAGAGAAGACATGAAACACCATAAAACCACCAGCGGGGGCCTTAATGAAGTTCTATCAACCTCATAGACACATGAAAAACAGAAAAAGTGCAAAACCATGACACCACCTCTTTAAATTCACAGTGCTGGACAGACATGGAATTCAGACATGGAACCCTTACCTGCTCCTGTTCCATGTCTTGCTCAAGGACACCTCGGGCCAGCAAGGAGGAGCCGGCGATCGAACTGGGAACCTTCCGATTCCAAGACGGCTGCTCTACCTCCTGAACCAGTGGCACCCTGGCAATCTTGCCAATTGTGACTTTAGAATATTTGAATCAGGTTGATGTAATCTGGCTGATGCGGGAGCGTACTCAAGTTCCCTCAACCCTATGTTCCCTCAGCCCTATGTTCCCTCAGCCCTATGTTCCCTCATCCCTATTTTCCCTCAGCCCTATGTTCCCTCATCCCAAATTAGACCCTATGTTCCCTCAGCCCTAAATTCCCTCATCCCGAAATAGACCCTATGTTCCCTCAGCCCTATGTTCCCTCAGCCCTATGTTCCTTCAGCCCTATGTTCCTTCAGCCTTATGTTCCATCAGCCCATGTAATATTCTAATGTTTTGTCTTGTCTTGTCTTGTCTTGTCTTGTCTTGTCTGTCAGTATCATGTCAGTATCATGGTCAGTATCATGGTCAGTATCATGTCAGTATCATGGTCAGTATCATGTCAGTATCATGGTCAGTATCATGTCAGTATCATGTCAGTATCATGTCAGTATCACGGTCAGTATCATGTCAGTATCATGTCAGTATCATGTCAGTATCATGTCAGTATCATGGTCAGTATCATGGTCAGTATCATGTCAGTATCATGGTCAGTATCATGTCAGTATCATGGTCAGTATTATGTCAGTGTTATGTCAGTATCATGGTCAGTATCATGGTCAGTATTATGTCAATATCAGGAGTGGTTATTTGCTTCAGTCATCAAAACGATTTCTATAAGTTTAGGGTTGTAATTGATAAAATAAAAATAATTTACCCATAATTTTCCTATGACTGATAAAAGTATTAAACTCCCTTTTTAGCGGTGCCAACCGCTCTACATTTGACTCTGTCCGTTTGTCCGTCCGTTTGTCCGTCTGGCGTATGAGCATGGCATTTAAACAGATATAACTCCAGTTCGCAGCATGCTACGGAGTAAAGCCACCAATAGGGACGAACTGAAATTAATTAAGCCCCGCCCCCTCTGTCTTCCTATTGGCTGGGCTTTAAACAGCCGTAAGTCCAGTTTGCAGCATGCCACCAAGTCCAAATTTGGTATGTGGACTTAGACCACCAATAGGGACGAACTGTACTGTAATTACTTGAGCCCCGCCCCCTCTGTCTGCCCATTGGCTGGGCTTTAAACAGCCGTTATTCCAGTTTGCAGCATGCTACCAAGTACAAATTTGGTAAGTGGACTCAGACCACCGATAGGGACGAACTGAAATTAGTTAAGCCCCGCCCCAAAGGCACCGCTTCCTTCACACAGGGTGAGATTTTTAATACAGTATCTACTGTGTTAAAACGTTTCTGGGGGAGGACCCCCCGCCATATATGTCCAACCCGTATTCATTTGACTGTATAATGTTCATGTCTGTATATTAGAACTTTGTTTGTACTCATTTAAATCCCCCTTTATTTTTTATTTTTAGCGGTGCCAACCGCTCTACATTTGACCGTGTCTCCGTGTCCATCCGTCCGTCCGTATGAGCACGGGATGAGCACGGCAAAGAAGCAACACATACAAACACACGCACACACACACACACACACACGGACTTGGAGATTGCCTATGCCATCTCTCCTCTCATTGGCCACACGTGCCACTGGTTATCAAAGAGGGGTCCAGGGACCCCCAGCGTATGTTATGTCCGTCCGTCCGTGTGAGCAAGGGCCTTTAAACAGCTATAACTCCAGTTTGCAGCATGCCACCAAGTCCAAATTTGGTATGTGTAGCATGGTCAGCATCATGGTCAGTCATGGTCATGGTCATCATGGTCAAGTTTTCCTTGTGACATAATGTACACGTATACGTACCCCCAGAACATGCTTTCAACGCGTACAATTTAAGGTTACGTGGCGCCGGTCCGAAAGCCGAAATCCGGGCTCAAAAAGGGTGGAAAAAGAGCAGATCCACAAGCTTGTAAAAGCCTGTAAAAGCCTGTTGTCATGGGGCGCAATACCACCGGCGGCCACAGGTGGCACAGTGCCCGGGTCGGTGTCTCCCTGGGCGGGTAGAGCGGGCGAGTGTGAACCCGGCACTGTGCCGGGAGGCACTGGGCCAGAAGGGAGAAGGGCCGACTGGTGCCATCGGATAGGTAGGGACCATGGCCAGGAAGAGGCACCTTCCTGGGGGAAGCGATGGGGCTAAGTGTCCACATGGAGCCAGGGACCCCCGGGGGTCCCCGGTCCACCTCCATGCCCAGGGACGGTGGCTCCCGAGGCGGGTAAGGGCGGCCGGCGCGGACCCCCGGGGGTCCCCGGTCGTGGGTCTGGAAAAGGGACAAAGTCCTGCCGTGGAAAAAGAGCAGATCCATGGTCCCCCCCAGGGGTCCCCGGCCCACCTCCGCGCCCAGGGACGGTGGCTGCCGGGAGGCCCAGGGCTCCTGGCCTCTCACCTGCTGGAAGGGGGAAGCCAGGGAGAAGGGCCGACTCGTGCCATAAGATAGGGGCGTCCCGCTCGTCCCTGCCTCCCTCCTGTGAAAAAGTCTCCCGGTCGGGACGCCCACTCACTCTAGAACGTACCTGTGGAGCTAGGCCGTGGGGAGCTTGGCCGCCGGGAGCTCCCGCCGCCCCTCTCACGGGGGGCCTTGGCGGTCTCCGCGAACCGGCAACCCCACGGTGCGCGCCTCACCTGGGCACGCTGTCTCCGTGGCGGAACAGGAGGCCTACCTGGTTGATCCTGCCAGTAGCATATGCTTGTCTTAAAGGGCGCTGCAGACTCGTCTGAGTTGGGCGTGCAGTCACTGCCAAGTGACCACGCCGGGACAGTATCTGATATGGATGTAGACAACATAGGTGGCGCACGCAGGAGTTGAGTAAACCAAACTTCCCAATTGTAGACCCACAAGGCAAGTTACCTTGATGGGGTTGGGGGCGGGGGAACTTGACATGAACCTGCGAGCAGCTACGTATCTATGTGGGTTGTGCCCGGCGCCGCGGTTGTCCCGCAACTCAGCAGTGGCTGCACCCGAGTTAATCGAACGAGATTCCCACTGTCCCTACCAGCTACCTCGAACGAGATTCCCACTGTCCCTACCAGCTACCTAGTGAAACCATAGCCAAGAGAAATGAAATCAGCTCAGACCATAGAGGAAAGAAGACAATCTCCAGCGAGGAAACGAGACCCTGCTAATGGGCGTGATAACTATTGCGGCACCGCTTGTACCACCAGGTACCTGCGGTCTGTAGGCCGCGGGACCCCCCCCCAACTTATCGCCCACCGAGGGGTGCTTAAGCGTGGGTACGCGGGACCGGCCGGTGAGCCGGGCCCGACGCGCTAAGTTCAGAATAGTCCCAGGGGCGACTATTCTGGTTTGTACCACCAGGTCCCCGCTGTGCTTGGGCCGCGGTCTGTAACTTCACTTAACGCCCGCTGAGGGGTGCTTAAGAGTGGGTCCACGGGACCGCCTGGAGAGCCGGCTGTCCCCCGGAGGCAGGGGTCCCCCCTGACTGGAGCGAGTACCCAGGTTCTGGGCTCCCTGGGCCGGGTCGAGGCCTCCCCGGGGGTCCCTGGCTGGAGAGGCCTGACCCGACCGACAGACCGGTCGGGTTAAGCCTCCGGAGCCAGGGACCCCCGGGGGTCCCCGGTCCACCTCCGCGCCCAGGGACGGCTGTCGGACTGGTGGGCTTTCGGAGCAGCGGGCCGTCGGAGCTGCACCACGTACCCACAATTTAATGTTGTGGTCACCATCATCATCGGTGTAAAGAAAAGTTTATGAAGTCTTATAACTTATAACTTACTAATAATATATCTATATATAGTCTTATACCTTTGGGGGATACCTTGGGGAGCCCGGGGGAACCCAACAGGTGAGCCCAACAGCACATTATGGAAGGCCCATATGTGACGCTGAAGGAACATAGGGATGAGGGAAGATAGGGTCTAATTTGGGATGAGGGAACATAGGGCTGAGGGAACATGGGTCTAATTTGGGATGAGGGAACATAGGGTTGAGGGAACATAGGGCTGAGGGAACATAGGGACTAATTTGGATAAAATAAAATTGTTAGGGATTGAGGGAACATAGGGGCAGAAAAATACAGTAGATTAGCTCTGGGGTTCCAAAACATTTCCACGCCCCAAAAGGACACCCAAGCTCACATTGGTTACGTTGTGAGCTTGTAGATCAGCCATTTGCGTCATTCAGTTTTATAAAAACGATTAAATAGATTAGTTCAATTAGCTGTTACACTCCTACAACAGACAAACAACTTTGTAAATGTAAGGATCCCTCAATCACTGACCTGATGACAGACGTCAATGAAGTGATCAAGGATGTAATCCATGCTGTGTTGCTCCAGTGTCTTACAGGAGTGGATCTCAGCAAAGAGGTGAATCCCAACACAGTTTTGTTCATCCATGTTGTAATGCTCCATGAAACGACAGCAGGCCTCTTTTACAGCAGTAACATTTAACAGGTTTGCTGCTGCTAGCAGGGCCTAGACCAAATCAAAATATGTGTTATTTTAAGCACAGAGGCAGGTAAAAATGGAGACAATGAATAAGGTTTATACAACTTATGATGATAAATACCTGCACATTTGCAGTGGAGATGTCCACCGTTGACGTGTAGGCATAGTTCACCAGTGAGCCAAACTCTTCAGCCTCCACTTCATTGATGTTAACCCTGTGCTCTCTGGACTCCATCATTCCAGTTGTAAACATGGCCTGTGCAGGTTGAAAAGGGTTGACCTGCAGTGTTCATTGTTTAGGCCTTTCTTTACATAGTCGTAACAATTAATTGACTGGATATACAATGGTATTCAGTTCACATGAAAGCCAAGGCAGAATTGAATAAAAGTAGTAGATCTACAAGCTCACAACACATTCTGAGCTTGTAGATCAGCTATGTCTTTCTTTCTTTTCTCATAAGAAATGGGGCTCATGTCTTTTTCAACGCCAGGTCAATAAATGCTCACATGTAAAGTTGAGGGTCTGCATTTACCTCAAAATAAGTACTAAAGGAGGCTAGTACATTCCGATGGCAGGGGAACTCCTTTCCTCCACAGCATATAATCACATCACACAACGAATTGTTGAGCCGAAGCCTGTTTAGGCCCTCTAAGACCTTGTTGGGATGAGTCTCCCCCTTGAACACCATTTGATCCATGTTCTTTTTGCTGGACGAGCCTGTACAACAGGAGGGGAAGGAATACATGGTCAGATAGTAACGGCTGTTTCTTTTAATTAACAGAATAATCATGGAGAGAGAGTATAACAGCATCACATAGTCATAGACACAATCACGGTACCGTATAAGACAGTATTTGCATGTGAAGTAACTATGGAGCTTTCCAGAACACTGTCTTTGCTCTACTCATAGAGAGGACATACACACCGCTTATGTCTTTAATACCACAAAGCTGACAGCAGAGTTAGTGAAATCCAACCCAGAGCAGACACACACACACAGAGAGAGAGAGAGAGAGAGAGAGAGAGAGAGAGAGAGAGAGAGAGACAGAGACAGAGACAGAGAGAGAGAGATATATACACACACTTTTTTGTGTATATATATATATATATATATATATATATATATATATATATATATATATATATATATATATATATATATATATATATATATATATATATATATATATACATACACACACATATATATATATACACACACACTTTTTTTTGGGCCAAGAACAATAAGGTCCACATGGATAAAGGTGAACTATCTGGGCACTTTGAGAAGTCTGGGGCTGCTGGATGCCATACAGCCGCTAGAGGGTGCTGTTAGTAAAGTAATCTTGAGCATGGAGTGCTGAAAATTGATGGCTGTCCCCTTTTAAAACATAAAAGCATGTGCAATCCTATAGATGACACTGATTTAAACTTTTTACTAAAATGTTAAAAGTAAAACGCATGGCAAGCAGCAGCAGACCCAGCAAAGCTGTTGTTATAAAACGATACATCTATCTATCTATGGACGGTGACATGTACACTTATGTTCACTATATGGCCATTAGTTCTCATCAGTGGTGGAAGAAGTAGGCTACTAATGTTTTACTCATGTAAAAGTGGCATTACTGCAATGTAGAAACACTCTGGAATTCAAAATGTACTTGAGTAAAAGTACAAAAGTATTGGTATCAAAATGTACTTTAAAGTACAAAAAGTACTCGTTATGCAGAATGTCCCATTTCAAAAGTTATCAAATCTCAAATATGTATAAAAAATCCTTTTAAAATAGCCAATCTACAAGCTCACAATGCCTCGCATCGCGTTGTGAGCTTGTATATCGCTAGCCCTGAAACATGACTGTCATTCCATGACATGTGAACCATGGCTAGTATATCGCCTATTTTCAAAATGGCCAAAATTTAAATAGCCTGGCTGAAGTTGCTAATGTATGTGTTTTGTATATAACATTTGCCTCTGAGATGTAGTGGAGTAGAAGTAGAACTACACAAAATTGGAAATAGTCCAGTGAGGTAAAAGTTCCTCAAATCATTGATACTTTAGTCGTTTAGAAGAACAAGTTACAACCAACAGTTTAGCTAAATAAACGGACGGTGGGATTAGCAATAGTCTCTACAAAAAGGAGACGAAAAATATTTAGTGGTTCTATTGTTTTTAGTGACTTTAAGTCAACAATGTAAAATATTATAATCTGCTGCGTTGCTTTGGCTGCAGCAGTGGAATGAATGGAACAAACCTACACAGGAAACAGGCTTACCGTGACGTCAGCACGTTGTCAACGAAACCCAGACGTGACCAGCAGCAGCTCTTTTAACCATTGGTTCTCAAAGTGGGGTCCGGGGACCCCCAGGGGTCCTTGAGGGAGTTCCAGGGGGTCCCCAGCTAAATGATAGATTAGGCACCAAATGGACCCTTATGGGTCTGTAACTCTGAGAGTGTACAAATGTTTGTACACTCTCAGAGTTAAATTGACATAGATTTTACAATATAAATTGGGGTCCCAGAGATATAAATGCCATTAAATGGGGGTCTGTTGCCGTAATGCATGTCAAACTGGGGGTCCTTGGAGTTAAAATCGTTGATAATCACTGCTAGAGCTGTAAAAGATCTTCTCTTATGGGGGTCCAAAGCAAAGCAAAGTTTGTTGTTTACCCAGGGTGTCGGACTGAGTACGAAACTTGTTTCCAGCCAGACCCTGCATGGAAGCCTTGCTCAAGGGCTATTCAGCGGTGATTCATGATCGATGCGATGAATTGGGGAATCGAACTAGGGACCTTCCGGTATCAAGGCCGCCCCTCTAACCACTAGGCCACCGCTGCCACTCAACCCAGTCCGTGGCATATCTTTTGAAATGGGGGTCCGTGGGCTAATAAGTGTCAATTTGGGGGTCCTTGACATGAAAAAGTTTGAGAACCACTGCTTTTAACCATATCCAGTGTTGGAAAAAGTACTCAAATAATTACTTAAGTAAAAGTATCAATACTGCAATGTAGAAGTACTCTGTTACAAGTAAAAGTCCAGAATTCAAAATTGACTTGAGTAAAAGTACAAATGTATTGGTATAAAAATATACTTAAAGTACCAAAAGTAAAAGTACTAAAATGTTTGAAAATAGCAGATCTACAAGCTCACAACGCCTCACGATGCGACGCGTTGTGAGCTTCGGGTGTATAAACCGTGGTATAAAATAGGGCTAAAGTGGTTAATGTATGTTTTATAATGTCATAATTTATATCTGCAAAGTAACTGGTAACTAAAGTTTTCAAATAATTGTAGTGGAGAAAAATTACAATATTTGCCTCTGAGATGTAGTGGAGTAGAAGTAAAATGTATTGAAAATGGGAAATACTCCAGTAAAGTAAAAAATCCTTAAAAGTGTACATAAGTACAGTACTTAAGTAAATGTACTTCGTTACTTTACACCACTGTATAAGCTATACATTGTTTTCTATTATGTTATATGTTATATCCATAGATTAACATATTATTGCATTATGTTATATTCATAGAGCTTTATATTATCTTTATTATGTTATAATATTCCAACACAAACAATCCCATGCAGCGCTCATGGCAGTCAACTTTTTTTTTCTTACTTGAAGGACCCCCAGTTTGATATGAATTACACTACAACATTTACTACACTGTGAAATTCTCTGTTTATTTAACTCTGAGAGTGTTCAGCTATTTTGAGAAAATACTAATAAAAAAAGGCTTCAGTGGTTAAAGGGTTTTGGGGGCTAGACCTTTCTTATTGAGCTGGATGAAACTTGTGTGACATGAATACAGTATATAATTGTTATAAAGACTTACAGTACATATATTTTATCAAAACATGTATAATAAAACCTGCAGACACCTTTTATCAGTTTTATTTTATTGTATTATTTTTAAACAACTTTAGATAACCGCCAGGACCTGTGTGTAAAGGCCTGGGCTTCATAGCACAGCACAAAATATCATACATAGACTATAAAACTTTTCCAGGAAAATACCCTTAGTATAATACGTATTTAACAATAAATAAATACAAGCCGGTATGTATTATGGATGGTCCATCATCAGACATACATAGGACTACATAAAAAACAAACAAAAAACAACAACAATGCTGTGCTAGTATAAGAGGCGTGGTCTGAGGACGGCCATCACTGAGGTAGGAGGGGCTTAGTTAGCAGTGCCCGTCTGTCTGCTGGTGTGTTCATCGGTCATCAGATTCTGCAGCCTTTAGGGGGACAAGGACAAATACATAAAATTACATTAACTACAGTCCACCGTTCCTTAAGTGTCACATACGTACGTGACCACATACAGTAGTACATTTGTTGTCAAGCTATTTGGTATATTTGCAGTTTCCCCCGCTTGAAAGGGATGGTACAGTCCATAGGAGGTTTTAACTGGGTTTCACTCATACAATGACCACACATTTGGTTTTCCTTTTAGTTCTTCTTTACTTTAGTTTCTGTTGTTTCAGTACAGCTTATGCAGGTAGTGTGTAGTTGTAAGGTTGTAAGGTAAGTATAGCTGAAAAACCTTTAAATGAAAAATAAGAAATAATTACTGTAAATACAATGCACATGAAATAATAAATGCAAAATATAAATGCTTTACATATATTTTTTAACACTTGTGAATATTGTTTTTACTTTCTTAGTGCCTTTTTATGAATTGGGTTTTTAAACAGTTTTTTAACAAATGCAGTCTCATATGAAATGCAAATATAATAGACTGAATTTTAGCAGCATTTAAACTGTTGCTATCAATCTACATTTCTCAATAAACAAATCACATTCGTTTTTAAAACAACAATCATGTTGCTTTAACTTGAGGACATCAAACAAACAATTGACATTGAACTAGAACGCACGTTGTAACGTGCGCTACAAACGGCAAGTTTTATGACTCTTAAACAAACAAACAGTTCGTCTCTCACCGGCTGCCTCTCCAGCTTTTTATGGCTGCACCAGTGCTGCTTGATGTTCTGCGCGACGTTGCTGTTGCAGGACGCACATTTGTTTGTTTGATAATGGAGGAGTGTGGAGGATTCTCCTCCTTCTCCCTTCTCTTCCACTGTGGTTTGGTTTACAGGCTCCTTTCGGGTGTGGTGCTTTATAGTGTAGCGACGCTGATTAGTGATTGGGGAATGATTTCAGACAGCTGCCACTCTGTCAATCAGCCCGACTTTTTAACCCTTTTGGCTCCAGTGAGGATTTCCCAAGTTGACTTCACACCTCCCACTCGACCTTCCAGTGGAGACACATGGGAGGTCGCACGTTACAAAGGTAAACTTGGGTCTGACGGTTCGTTCTGCTCTTCAGCGGGAAGCAAGACGACCAGTCGCCTGACGTCTCTGTGAAGAACTGTCGCTGGGATCTCTTCTTTGAGTCTTTTAGATATTTGGTGATTTGCTTTTGCTGTGGTAGGCCTTGTGACAGGAACAGGGTAGCTTGGGAAGGTTCTGACGTTGACATCCCTCACAATTCCTTTGCTGTCTGAGTTGACACTGACCACTCTTGCAATCCTGAACTGACCCCTGAGGGCGTTTTGGTCAGCAATCCAGACGATGTCTCTGACTGCGACATTTCTCTTGGCTGTATGCCACTTGTTCCTTACGAATAGGTTAGGACCAGCGAGTTGACTCCAGTGTCTCCAGAACTTGTTAACTTGCGCTTGCATTTCTTTAAGCCTCTTGTAAGGATAGTCACTGAAGTCGAAAGTTCTGACATCTCCACTCTGCGATGCTCGTCCGAGCAGTAGACAGTTAGGAGTGATGAACTGAACGCTGTCTTCTCGGCTCTGTGTCCTAGCGTCAATTGGTCTTTCATTCGCAAGATTAGCTGCCATGTAGAGAGTTGTTTGGAATTCACTCCAACTTAGCCCCGACTCTCCTCCCAGACTCTGCAGTGCTCTCTTGACGATGCGCACAGCAGCTTCTGCGGCACCGTTCCGGTGTGGAGAATCGGCTGGATGAATTTTCCATGTCCATTCTGTGCCATTCTTGGCAGCTCTCTCTTCTAGGGTAGCTTTGTCAAGATTGGCAAGGAATTGGTACTGATCTTCTAAGACTGGCTTAGCCCCTACGAAGTTGGTACCTGGATCTGACCAGATTTTCTTTGGATGACCTCGTAACGCTGTGAACCTCTGGTAGGCGAACAGGAAACTTTCAGTGGATTGAGAGTTCACCAGCTCTGTGTGAATAGCTCTGGAAGCCATGCAACAGAATACAACTCCCCAAACCTTCAGTGACACTCTTTTCTTGACATCATCCCTGACTTGGTAAGGTCCGAAGAGGTCTACTGTTGTGTATTTGAAGGGGGCAGCTGGTTCTATCCTCTCTGGAGGTAGATCACCCATTATTTGCTGGCATCTTTTTGCTTTTGTTTTTCTGCAGAGTACGCAGCCTTCGACCACTTTCTGAGCAGTTCTCCGACCCTTCACGACCCATGCTCTTCTTCTCATCTTGAGCAAGGTTCCAGCCACTCCATCGTGGTTCTCCTCGTGGGCTTCTCGTGCTAACAGCGTTGACACCCAGGCTTCATAAGGCAAGATAGGGACAGCAACTTTATCTTCATTGAAGATCTGCATGCGACCCCCACAGACAAACAAGCCAGTTTCTTGGTCTCTGTAGACTGCCAGCCTGTCTGTGGTTGTGCTTGGGAAGGATGCACCTTGCTGTGCCGCAAGAAAGATGTCTCTTAGGGCGTCTTCTCGCTCTCTCACTGAGATGACTTGTGAAGACGACACTGCCTCCCACTTTGGACTATTTGCAGTTTGTCGTTTCCCTCTAATGAACTTCTTTGCTGCTCTCCAAATCCAAGCAACTGTCTTGATGAGTCGGCTTAGGTTGCTGAACCGCTTGACGTTCACGAGGTTTAGGACAGCTGATCCTGCTGGTGGCCTTTTTGGTTGTGTTTGGGTTGGTTCCTGATCCTGCTTTAGTTCTAATGGCTTTTGCGTGTTGGCATCCTTTGGATCTGATGGCACTTGTGCCTTAGTCTTTGCTCTGGTTAGTGCAGCAACAAACGCTTTCTTTTGCAATCTGTTGACACTGTCTCTGGCAGCTGTCACCAACTCTTTGGCAGATTTAATTGGCCATTCATCCACTGGTAACTTCAAGAACGTTGGTCCGTTCTGCCATTCTGAACTTTCATCCAGGTCTTGAGGACTGGCCCCTCTGGTTATGATATCAGCAATATTAAGAGGACCAGGAATCCACCACCAGTCTTGGATGGCTGTTGTGTTCTGGATCTCTCCGATTCTGTTCGCGAAGAAAGTCTGATAACCATAGCTCTCTCTATGGATTGCACCAAGGACTGTTTGGCTATCGATGATATGGAACCACTTCTCAACTTGGATCTTGCTGTGTTGCTGGAAGTACTTTTTGAGGCGTGAGGAAAACACGGCTCCGCACATCTCTGCCTTAACAGCATCACCTTTGTGGTCTAAAGGAGTTAGTTTCGCCTTGGACTCCACCAGAGTGACGAATGGGCCCTGGTCGGTGTTCCACCGGAGGTACATCACTGCGCCGTAGGCATGCTCGCTTCCATCCGAGAATGTTATTGCCCAAGGTTCTCCAGTGAAGCTTGGAGGCGTTATGGCCCTGGTGAATGTAACCTGCCCGAGTTGCACATACTCTTCGAAGAGTCGGATAGCATCTTCTCTGAGGCTGTCTGACAATGCTGTATCCCAGGTGTCTTTCACAGGGCAGCTGTCACTCTTTGCCTCCTGGAATGCTCTCCGCACAAGGATGGCACCCCTCTGCTTGGCAGGAGTTACCAGGCCAACTGGATCATATAAGCCTGAGACTTGACTCAGGAGGTTCCTTCTTGTCAAAGGGTTCGGGGTTTGCGCTCTTACTTGGTCTAGTAGAAGGTCTTGGCCAAGTCGCATCTTCATCTTTCTCTTTGAGAAGTTAATGGATGACATGATATGGAGTTTATCTTCTTCCACAAGGTAGCCTAGACCAAGCGCTTTGTTATCTTCATCCCTCATTTGATTCGGGAGGACCATGTTGTTAACTTTGGTCTTTTTAGGTTCGTTGTCGTTCCCCTTCCTCCCACTTTGGCCTGAGAAGACCCAAGGCTTCAACAGGAAACCTCCAGCTTTCAGAATTTGCTCCACGTTTGTTGTGATGGTTTTCAGCTTCTCGAGGTCGTTGTGAGACGTGAGGATGTCGTCAACGTAACTGTCCTTTTGTAGTACCTCTCGCTCCTCTTCAAGGTGGGCGAAAGAAGGTAGGTTGGCTGTTTCTCGCATTGCGAGCTGTGCGATGCATCCTGCAGGCTTGTCACCTATGTTGACTCTGGTGATGGCGTACTCCTCCAACTCTTTGTCCTCAGAATCTCGCCAGAGGAACCTGTGGAGATGCATCTCTCTATCTTCCAACCATACAGAGTTGTACATTTTTCTGATGTCCCCTAATGCAGCGTTGGTTCCTGCTCTGAACCTCAGGATGACAGCACGTATCTGGTTAAGGACGTCTGGACCTTTCATCAGCAGGTCGTTCATGCTGGTGCCTTTGAACCTTTGACTGCTGTTCCAGACGAGTCTTACTGGGGTTGTTGTAGAGTGTGGGTTTGGAGCAATAAGGTGACTCACAAACCATACTGGTCCTTTCCAGGTCATGATCTGCTCTTTAGTCAGCTTTACTGCAGCTCCTCTGTCGACCATATCATGCACTTGAGCTTTGTATGCAGACTTCCATTCTGGTGCTTTGGCTAGCTGCTTCTCCGTTCTCCGGAATGTTGCTTCAACTGCACCTCTGTTGTTCGGCAGTGAGGCTGGATCCTCTAGCCAGGGATACTTTGCATGCCAATGTGGTTCTCTGCTGTGATCATCGCTCATGACATAGGTAAGTCCATCCTTTACCACCTCAAGCTCCCTTTCCTCGGCAAGGGTCATTTCTTTACCACCGGGTTGGCAGTTTCCGCACCGGCAGCCTCCACATCTGGGCTCGCATGCTGCGCCAATGCTGTCCCATTGCCACCATTTCAGGAAACTCTCTTTGCTGGTCGATGCAGTTGATCCCTGTATTTCAGCTACCTCTTTGCTTGAGGGGTTTTGTTCTGAAATGGGGTTAGTGAGCTCTTCATATTTCACAGCTGCTGCTCTCATTGATCTTGCAAAGTGTGTCTTTGACATGTGGGCTGACACTTCAATCTCCTCAAACAGTTTGGTGTGGGTTCCTCCAACTGTTTTCCCGAGTGGTCCGTCCCACAGTACGAGGTTTCCCACGACTCTGATCCTCTGAGGAGCTAGCTGGCCTTCTCTGTGGCTGATGAGAAGCTCGACTTCTTTGGGCCTCACAAGCTCATCAAGAGGTACGTCGGGGAAGAATGGCTGCAGTTGCTCAGGTGTCACACTTTTGTGGACGTCTGCAATGTCGTCAAGCCCATAGCAAACCAACTGATGTGCTCTCAGTGTGCCCTTGGGGGTGGATACACAGATTTTGAGAAGATATCGCTTTGTCTTTACTTGGACCTTCATTCCGCCAACTCCGTGTACAATGAGCATGATATCTTCACTCTTGAGATCCAGGCGGCTCGCCGCTCTGTGAGTGATGTAATTTGTGTCAGATGCTAAGTCGATGAGTGTTCCGATTTTCTGTCCGGCGTTAGCTGTGGCGACGAGTAGCATCATGATCACTGGAAGCTCTTGCATTCCACTCTTTTCAAGTAGACTTTGGTCATTTGAGGTGTTGAAGACTCTGGAGGCAACATTTGAGAAAGCCTCCCTAAACTGCTTTGCTAGGTCTGGTGGGAGATTTTTGATGAACTCTTCTTGACCATCTGTGTACTTCTTTTTGCCTTTATCCTTTTCAGATCTGTCAGACCTCTTTGCCAAAGATTTGGGACAGAGGTAGAAGTGATGCTCAGGAGCCTCTTCATCTTTGCAGTCTTGGTTTTTGCATAGAAAGCCAGGCTTGCAGGATGACTGGTTGTCGTGAACCTCAAGGCATCTTGTACAGGCACCCAGCTTTCTTACTGAAGCCTTCTTTTCTGCTGTGTTCAGAGCCCTGAACTGCTTGCAGAAGTAGAGCTTTTTCTTGTGTTTGGCATCGCCGCAGACTACACAGCCTTGGTCATCAGCTGACTTTGTAGACTTGGTTCTGGCACTTTTCTGCTCAATTCTGGTGTCTCTCCAACTTGGCTTACTTGGTTTACTTGGCTCCTCATCTCGTAGCTGCTCAAGCTCCTCGTAGATAGTCTCTTGCTGCTTGAGAAATGCCAAGAGGTAATCAAACCTTCTATCTGGTGTCACACCATTTCTTGGATCGGCTACATAGACAAGCCACTCTTTCTTGAGGGATTCGGGGAGTTTACTCTCTATTGATTTTGTTACGAGAGGATTCTTTATGGCGCCTGTGTCTCCGAGGTCACTCAGGTCTCCGAGTGCTTTCTCAACGGCTTGAATCAACTCGACAATTTTTCTTGGTTGGCTACTTCTGACAGATGGCATCTTCTGCAGGTCTTCCACTATTTCGATGGCAATAGCCGTCCGATTTCCATAGCGGTTCTCCAAGACACGGAGAATGTCATCTGCAGTGTTATAAGTAGTGAGGCGAAAGTCTTTCGTGATTTTGTCATCGAGACTATCTAGCAACTGTATCTTTTTCACTTCTTTGGAACCAGTTGGTTCTCCCTGTTTTTGAAGCGACTCCCAGTCTCTTCTCCACCTGTGAAAATCACGCTTGTAGCCAGAGAATCTGGGGAGAGTTGTTGGTTTCAGCCTAATGGTTGGGGTAAAGGTGGCATGACTGGCAGTGTTCGTTGCTCCTGACCTTGTGTCTTCCTGTCGTCTTGCCATGATGAACTCAGCCTTTCTGGAGATCAGACTGGTTGCTTGGCGTTCGATCCCTTTCAACCGACTGCGGAACTCCCTCTGGTCTTCCACCGGAACCCACTGCTGCCACTTGCAATGAGCTCCCTTTGCGGTCTCCACCAGTGATTTCAGATGGTTGAGCATGAATTCGTAGGCCTCCTGGTTGCCATCTGGACGTACCCGAGCGACACGCTCACACTCAGCTTCTGCTAGTTCCACAGCTGTGCACAGTTCATCATCTCCAAACTTTTTCCAAAGCATGTCTCTAAGTAGCTCTCCAACTTCCTTCAGCTTTAAGTCACACTCATTTGTGGTCTTTGCTATATCGGCTTTTTGCTGTTCGGTCAGCTCGACTGACTCCTCTGACTCCTCGTCTTTCAGCTCCGCCTCCTTTGATGCAATGACCTCCGCCATGACTTCGTCATTGGTTTCCATGACTTTTTCGGCTCCCATTGAGAGTTTATTGAAGCTATCTTGGAGCTGGTCTTCTGACATGCCGTCGTGAGTTCTGATGATACTGTTAGCTAGTCGAGTGAAGGATCTTTTTGCTGCAGTCCGCTCACTTTTGAGCTGCTCAACTGTTTTCCTGACTGTGGGATCAGTCATGTTGAATTTTGGGTCCCCGGCTGTTTGCCGTATTTAATTTTTTCCAGGTCACTGTTTTCACTGTTCCAGCTTACAGTCCCGGTTTTTCACTGTCAAGCTATTTGGTATATTTGCAGTTTCCCCCGCTTGAAAGGGATGGTACAGTCCATAGGAGGTTTTAACTGGGTTTCACTCATACAATGACCACACATTTGGTTTTCCTTTTAGTTCTTCTTTACTTTAGTTTCTGTTGTTTCAGTACAGCTTATGCAGGTAGTGTGTAGTTGTAAGGTTGTAAGGTAAGTATAGCTGAAAAACCTTTAAATGAAAAATAAGAAATAATTACTGTAAATACAATGCACATGAAATAATAAATGCAAAATATAAATGCTTTACATATATTTTTTAACACTTGTGAATATTGTTTTTACTTTCTTAGTGCCTTTTTATGAATTGGGTTTTTAAACAGTTTTTTAACAAATGCAGTCTCATATGAAATGCAAATATAATAGACTGAATTTTAGCAGCATTTAAACTGTTGCTATCAATCTACATTTCTCAATAAACAAATCACATTCGTTTTTAAAACAACAATCATGTTGCTTTAACTTGAGGACATCAAACAAACAATTGACATTGAACTAGAACGCACGTTGTAACGTGCGCTACAAACGGCAAGTTTTATGACTCTTAAACAAACAAACAGTTCGTCTCTCACCGGCTGCCTCTCCAGCTTTTTATGGCTGCACCAGTGCTGCTTGATGTTCTGCGCGACGTTGCTGTTGCAGGACGCACATTTGTTTGTTTGATAATGGAGGAGTGTGGAGGATTCTCCTCCTTCTCCCTTCTCTTCCACTGTGGTTTGGTTTACAGGCTCCTTTCGGGTGTGGTGCTTTATAGTGTAGCGACGCTGATTAGTGATTGGGGAATGATTTCAGACAGCTGCCACTCTGTCAATCAGCCCGACTTTTTAACCCTTTTGGCTCCAGTGAGGATTTCCCAAGTTGACTTCACATTTGTACACTCCCAAAGTTGAATTAACACGCAGGATTCTACTGTGTACCAACGTCAACTACTGTACCTTATGTAAATCCTTCCGCATCCTGAGAGCCACACAGCCGAAATCGTTGCGACCAGTGCCCATATGCTCTACAATTTCCCACGTGTCCGTCTGCTCACAATAACGCTCGATGGTACATTGAGACCTATATGAAGACAGACCAACAGCCATGAGAGAAATGTCTGGTGTGAAATGCAGCCACCTTTTTCCAGGCATTCATGGAGCAACAGCCTCTTACCCGTCTTCCTCCCCTCCTATTGCGTAGATCATTCCACCAACCACAGCCACGCCAGGGTTCCAGCGTCGCTTTTTCGTGGGGGCACACATTGTCCACTGGTTTGTCTTAGGGTTGTAACACTCCACCTTGACCAGGGTTGAGTTATCTGTATGCATATCACCTATAGATAATGAACAGGAAATAAAGGGATAGTGACTCACTTTTATTGGGCTCTATAAAGTGCCCAGACTTATGTGATATTGAAGCCAGTTATTTTATGAAACTAAGATATACCTATAACGTAGATCTTTCCTTTAAGTGTACAGGCAGTTGAAATATCACAAGGAACCTGCATAGGAGCAACGTCTTTCCATACAGATGTTTCAGGGTTGTACTTTAACACCTTGCTCTTTGTTGGTTTGGACCAACTGTCAAGTTGGTCCAAACCAATAAAGTAGATCAGTCCATCTAGTGCGACAAAAAAAGAGCCACTGGGATATTCAGCTTCGGCGAAAGACGACTCCACAAGCTGCCAGGTGTTGGTGTTAGGGTTGTAGCGCTCCACTGAGTCCACAGGGTCGTCGTTATGAAAGCCACCCAGTGCAAACACATATCCACCCACCGTCACCAAGCCTAAGGACCATGTGGGGTTGAACGAGAGAAAAGAAACAAAACAAACCTGATCAGACCTGATGACCTTGGCCTCTCCTTGGGTAACCAAGGCAACAACTTATAGCTCTTACTCCAAAACAAAATTGAATGTCCTAATTTGACAATATTACCCAAGCCACTGCGTGCCTCATTCATTGAAGCCATCTGCAACCATGAGTCATGGGGAGGGTCATAACGCCACATCTCATTACTGGCTGAACCATCATAAAAATCTCCCCCAGCCAAATACACCTTAGTGCCTATGGTGGGAGAAGAGACAGATTAAGATTAAAAACCTTTGAGTGTGAAAGAAATGAAGATTTTCACAGCTCAAGATACATAACCATTAAAGATTGTATGCATCTACAACTTGAAAGGTCTTCACTGATACCCAATGTGATGTCACCACATACCATTAATAAAACATTATTTATTTGCCTGTATAATTATGTTGTGATGGTGTACTTATCAAGCCAACACAAAATCAACAGAAATTCTCCAAAATAGGTCCAGCATGATGTGACATACTGTAAGCTGCAAAGTGGGCTACATACAATCCTGATACCGTCCCAATAAGACAGACTTTGAAATTGAGTTTGTTTTTAAATTTCCCTACTGTTTCCACTTAGTTCTAGCCCCTACATTGAATTTAGATGTCCCAGATCTCCAGGTGGAGATCTCTGATCACCTGGCTGCGCAAGATTAACTCTGATGGTATTCCTTACCTAACACAACCAGACCATGAGAAGATAGAGGTTTGGGTAGAGGTGCCAGGATCTTCCTTTGATTGGTCAGGGGATCAAAGCTTTCAACGATGCCAATCGCCTCTGCGCTCACCAGTCCGCCCACTATCAGTATCACTTCACATGCAGAGAGAACATGAACACATTTTTATTTATTTTATTTACATCACCAGGTATGGGCATGAGGACAGGTACTGACAGCAGTGTAATGTGTGTGAGAATGTGAAATGTTATGATAGCAAGAATTAGCAGTCAATGAATGAATCGAGGATTAAGATTGGTATCTATATATACAATTGAGAAAAGTCAGCACTTCCTGTCCCCCGCTGAAGCCACCCCTATCTATATATAGACCAATTATTTGTTTACCAACATTGAGACTGGATGCACAGGTGATTGTTTCATGCAATCAATTCTCAGCCTGTTGTTTCGGGGTGCGCTAGTTTCAGCACACCCCAACCCCCTCTTGTGTGTTGGCTAGTGCTGCGCGCCCTAGCGAGACCTGACAGAACGGGTTTGACGCTTGCGCAGTATGACGCTTGCAACCAGCGTGACGTCGTCTGTTAAGGGGTCTATACAAACCCCCCTGGACAGGAAGTGAGGTCAGACAACACACTCCATATTTGGGCATATCTCCATTGGGAACATCTCTTATTATGGCTTTATATATTATAGAGACCAACAAACACAAAGCACTGCGCAGCGGATAGGGGGGAGGGGCGCGCAGCGCCCCGACCCTCTAGTGGTATACATTTGAAAGTTATAGTCAACTAAATGCATGCATGCAGTGGTGGAAAAAGCAGTATCAATACTGCAATGTAGAAATACTCTGTTACAAGTACCAAGTCCAGAATTAAAAATGTACTTGATTAAAAGTACAAAAGTATTGGCATCAAAATGTGCTCAAAGTACCAAAAGTATAAAGTACTTATTATGCAGAATGTCCCATTTCTTTTTTTTTTTTAAATTAGGTTGTAGATCGGCTATTTTCAAATGGCCAAAATGCATAGGGCTGAAGTGGTTAATGTATGTTTTGTAATAATAATCTAAATCTACAAAGTAACTAGTTTTCAAATAATTTTAGTGAAGTAAAAGTACTAACATTTGGAAATGCTCCAGTAAAGTCAAAATACTTCAAAATTGTACTTAAGTACAGTACTTGAGTAAAAGTACTTAGTTACTTTACACCACTGGATGCATATGTGAGGCAGGGTACCAGACACCACGGCATGCATGTGTGAGGCAGGGTACCAGTGGATGAACGTGGTTGAGCTGTGTGGCAGGAGGGCAGGTTCTTGGCCTCAGATATGAGCCTCTGACATCCCTGGGATTCTTTCACCACATCCACAGACTCAATCACATCATGGAGGTAGGAGGGACTGATGAGAGGCAGACGGATAAGCTTGAAAACCTTGAAGAACAAATAGAACACTAATTATTTACTAGTCAAACTGGATATTGCGTGAAGTGAACAACATTAAACATTGCCTTCAAATCTATACAGCTGCTGCAAGACGAGATGAGGATTCAAACATTTTGAATACTCCACTTGTTGTATCCTATACCTTTATATTTAATAAACATGACCACCATCAAATCTAGGACTGCACCCTTTGGGCACCATTAGTTTTTATCATCTCATTCATTAGAAAATGCTTTGAAATGTGTTATGATTACTGTATCATGTATAAAGTATGTTTATAATGCAAGACATGAGGCCCTATTTTCGCCAGTGCCTTACCCATTATCCCTAAACTTCTTTGCCATTCTTTACTATTTTTAAAAATCATTTTCAAATAGTTCAAATAGCCAATCTACAAGCTCACAACGTGTCGATGATCGGCTAGTTGAAAAAAATGTAATACTAAAAAATGGCAAAGAAGTTTAGGGATAATGGGTAAGTCACCGGCGAAAATAGGGCCCATTGGCTTTTCTTCCCGTTTTGCTGCCAATTTAATTCAATTCAAACTTTATTCCAGACACTCAACATCACACAACAAATTAAACAATAAAAATAAAACATAAAATCATAATCTCCAGTGTTTACGCAGCCTGGACGAGTAGCGGAGACAGCTCTTCCCAGGATTGACTATATCCTCAATAATACTGTTCCGGAACTCATCCAGGTGAGACATGAATCCATACATAGAGTGCTTTAATAGAGCCTCACGTGTGGATTCCACACGTTACACACAAGTGACTGGCACTATGCCATCTAAGGTATCCTCAGGGCATCATTGTAGGCCACTTTAAGCCTCCACATGCTACCTTTCTTGTATGTGCACCACAGCTATATATACACATGAGTATATATATGTACATATGTATAAGTACATATATATGAGTATGGGAGTGCAGAATGCTTTAAAAAGTGCACATTTGACAGGACCTGAGCATACAGTATACTGAACCTGCGAAGCAGCACATTAGCCTGGGCATAAAGTTTGCGGCACTGTCTAGAGATATCTCTATCATCATGGTACCACAGTACTTGATTTCCTGGCACACAGAGAGATGACTGTCACATAAGTGAAAGGCTGGGAGGGCCAATTTCTTGTCCTCATGGCTTCTCACCATCATGACACTACTCTTTTTTTGCATTATAAATTATGTCATGATGATCGCTGCCATAATTTCAGCACACTTTCAATAACTGCTGTAACCCTCCACTGTATGGACTCAGAACGACTAGGTCATCAGCGTACATAAGGTGATTGATGATCGTGTTACCTATAAGACAGCCTGTATTGCACTTATTTAATTCACTAGATAGATCACCCATGTAAACGTTGAATAGCAGATGTAGCATTACCCCATTTAATCTGCATTTTCTGTTTTGCGTACCAAAACACCAGTATACGCACAATGTACTTAGGTATGCCTCTATCAAGCAGCTTCTGAAACAGTTTGTAATGGTTAATCCTGTCAAAAGCTCGAGAAGCATCGATAAAGCATAGGAATTACGGCTACTGTAGCTGGCAATCATTTCTTTAACTGTGCCGTGTTTCTTTTTGAATCCAAACTGGTTATCTGCAGTCAAGACATTTCAAGACGTACTAACATGATTCTTTCCAATACTTTGGAGAGGATGCTGGTCAGAGCGATAGGTCTATTAGTTAGCTATCAATGCTGTTTAGTTTACCTGCCTTGTCTTTAAGGACAGGCACTAATTGTACAGAGGTGATTGATTCTGGAGGGACACCATGAACCAACAGACCTGTAAAACACATGGCCAGTAGAGGGCAAATGTTATGGCTTGCATATTTGAGGTGTTCAGCTGTGATGTGATCAATGCCATATGCCTTGTTGTTATCTAGCATCATAATGGCATCAACCACATCATCAGACCTGATCAGTACATTTTCAGTGGCGGTGAAATTGTCCTTTTAGGCAGTTTACAGCAAAATAGTAAAAATGGTATGGTGCATTTATATAACACTTTCCTCCATAGACTGTACAGTGTACATTACATTCCCAGTACTAGACAGATATGGAATTCAGACATGGACCCTTACCTGCTCCGGTTCCATGTCTTGCTCAATCAAGGACACCTCGGGCCAGCCAGGAGGAGCCGGCGATCGAACTGGGAACCTTCCGATTCCAAGACGGCCGCTCTACCTCCTGAACCAGTGCCACCCTGGCAATCTTGCCAATTGTGACTTCATAAGAATTATGAATGAGGTTGATGTAATGGCAGTCATAGACCATGGCCACATCTGGCTGATACTTGCCCGAGAAATCATGAGTGTATAAGTAGAACCAAATGGACCCTTAGGGTATCATTTGGTTCCATGTATACACTCTTTAACACTAATGATTTTAAAGTGTATGATTAATCATCAACACCTAACTAAAATGCACATTATGATAGTATCCCCTCAAGCTCGTCTTAACCAGTCTGACCTTTTCCAGGCTCTGCCTACGGGTAGGACACTTGTTTAACCACAGCATGGCAGCCTCAAACACCATCTCCTCCTTGGGTGCATTGAGATCATCACTGGCCAGAATCTCTGTCAGTTTATCCACAGAGAGAGACAGGAACTCTTCCTAGGGGCAGAAGAAATACAGTAGATTAGCTCTCTAGGTTCCAAAACATTTCCACGGCCCAAAGGACACCCAGGCTCACATTGGTTGCGTTGTGAGCTTGTAGATCAGCCATTTGCATCATTCAGTTTTATAAACGATTAAATAGATTAGTTCAATTAACTGTTATACACTCCTACAACAGACAAACAACGTTGTAAATGTAAGGATCCCTAAATCACTGACCTGATGACAGACGTCACTGAAGTGATCAAGGATGTAATCCATGCTGTGTTGCTCCAGTTGCTTACAGGAGTGGATCTCAGCAAAGAGGTGAATCCCTACACAGTTCTGTTCATCCATGTTGTAATGCTCCATGAAACGACAGCAGGCCTCTTTAATAGCAGTAACATTTAACAGGTTTGCTGCTGCTAGCAGGGCCTAGACCAAATAAAAAATATATGTTCTTTTAAGCACAGAGGCAGGTAAAAATGGAGACAATGAATACGGTTTATACAACTTATGATGATAAATACCTGCACATTTGCAGTGGAGATGTCCACCGTTGACGTGTAGGCATAGTTCACCAGTGAGCCAAACTCTTCAGCCTCCACTTCATTGATATTAACCCTGTGCTCTCTGGACTCCATCATTCCAGTTGTAAACATGGCCTGTGCAGTTTGAAAAAGGTTGACCTGCCGTGTTCATTGTTTAGGCCTTTCTTTACATAGTCGCAACAATGAATTGACTGGATATAAAATGATATTCAGTTCACATGAAAGCCAAGGCAGAATTGAATAAAAGTAGCAGATCTACAAGCTCACAACACATTCTGAGCTTGTACATCAGCTATGTCTTTCTTTCTTTTCTCATAAGAAATAGGTCTTTCAACGCCAGGTCAATAAATGGTCACATGTAAAGTTGAGGGTCTGCATTTACCTCAAAATAAGGACTAAAGGAGGCTAGTACATTCCGATGGCAGGGGAAATCCTTTCCTCCACAGCAGATAATCACATCACAGAATGAATTGTTGAGCCGAAGCCTGTTTAGGCCCTCTAAGACCTTGTTGGGATGAGTCTCCTCCGTGAATACTGTTTTAGCCATGTTCCTTTTGCTGGACCAGCCTGTACAACAGGAGGGGAAGGAATGTATGGTCAGATAGTAACGTATGTTTGCATGTTTAATTTAATGAATAGAATACTCATGGAGAGAGAGTATGACAGTATGTGTGACAGCATTACATAGATGCAATCACAATATAAGACACTTTTAGCAGGTCTATGTTATGGAGCTTGAGCTAGATAACGCTGAATATGATTTAAGATGTGTAAATGTTCATTTACACATCTTTTTAATTATTCCAATTATTGATTCATTGTGTATTACTTAGCATGTGAATCGCTAGCTTTGGTCCAACGTTATATGGACCAGAGCTAGTGAATCACCTGAGATTTGGTGACAGTTAGGGTTACAAACCAATGATGACTGATTGATTAATCGATTGATTGATTTAATACTTTATTAACAGTTTGCAAATAGTACAGTGGTACGAACGTACGATTACACAATGGGTGCTAAAAGAATAACACAAAAAGCCCTAAGGGCTTGTTTCCAAAAAGTCATTATTACTTAAAATAAATGAATATGCATTAAAGTGATGCACTTTTACTCCCAGTGTAAAGTAATGCAACTACTAGACAATTGACATACACAAGATATGTATTTAGGACAACTTTTGCTAAGGGTGGTACAGTGTTGAGCATGATGGGGTGTTGACCATAAAGATGGATGTCCTTTGTTAAAACTTAAAAACATGTCATCTGAGCTGTTTAGATTGGTCTTCTAAATGTAGCATCAGACCAGAGAGACAGAGACATTTTGCACTCAAAAACATTTTGTCAATCAATCAAAAGAGACAGAATGGCTCAACAGTGCAAGGTTAATAATTACTTTGATTTCAAAAAGCATGGCAAGAAGCAGACCCAGCCAGCAATGCTGCACTCAGAGTGCAGTGAGCAGTGTCGCCAGATTTTTCGAGAGAATTAAGCAACGAGGTCTATGAAAACAAGGCAAAGGAAGAGAGCCACATGAGCACTGTGGTATACACTGTGGTATTTGAAAATAGCCGATCTACAAGATTATAGATCTACTATTTTCAAAGACAACATTTTGGAATATTTTCATTAACACAAAATAGTGTATGGGATGCTCTGGCACAAAGAACTTTCAGAAGGGGCTGACAAATGCCTATTCATTTGGGATCCTTGACATGGAAATGTTTGAGAAGCACTGGTTTGAACAACATTAGGAAACAAGCCCAAACAATCAACTACACTTGACTTTAGAAACAAGCCCAAATAAGCAACTACACTTTAATAACAAGGCAAAACAAAAAAACACTTTACAGAAACACAAGCCCAAAGTCGCTTATAATACGGGGACATGGCAACACTGACCTTGTCTGTTGTAACGGCACAGAGCCTAGGTTCACTCATCCCCTGGAGCTCAACTAGCTAATGGCTAGTCAGCTAATAAACAACGACGGTGGGATTAGTGAGAGAGTCTCTAGTAGAGACTCTCTACAAAAGGGAAACGGAGTAGACAGGAGAATATTTAGTGGTTCTGTTGTTTTAGTGACTTTAAGTCAGCAATGTAAACGATTATAGTTTGCAGCGTTGCTTTGGCTGCAGCAGGATCAAGTACTGAATGAATGGATGGAACCAAAACAGGAAACATGTGTAGGGTGACGTCAGGGGGCGTGGTTTGGCGTCAGACTACCTTTTATATTTTTTTATCTTTACAAATCTTTATTTATAATGTCATGAAATACAATACAAAACAAACACAAACACAAACAACATACACAGTAAGTTATCAATACATCTATATAACAACATCAGAGCCAGGGGGAACAGAAAACATTACGTGAACACAAAAATACTTATTTGAGTCATAAATTGTTTTAATGTACTGCCTGGCTTCAATCTCAAATACAATGAATGAGGGTTTGGAATGACTACATTTGTATTTATGTATAAGAAATCTAGCTAGAATAATGATCAAATGAATTATGAATACCTCATTTTTCTTATTATTACTATTATTATTGAAGCAAGTACATTTTGCCAGTAAAAGACTATAGTCAGAGTCAACATTGTCGACATTGTCAACAATATACAGAGATACATCCTTCCAAAACGTGTTAGTGTGGGTACAATTCCAAAATAAGTGCAGCATTGTCTCTGGGTACATTTCACACAATGAACAGTTCACACAGATGTCTTTCTTGAACTTTAGATAATGACTTGTAGGATAATACCTATGCAGGTTTTTAAACGAAACCTCCCTCACTTTAATGGTAAGCAGATATTTCTATGGAAGATTCCAAATAACATTCCAGTTCAAGAGCTATCAACACATCTGGACCAATAGAAAACTACATAAGGTGTACTAATATTTTTCTGGAATAAAGCCAGTATGTTACGGTTACGGTTTGCATTTAAATCAGGTGACAGGCAGACACTACCCACTGGAGTTTTCACAGGGTCAAGTAATGGTGCGTCTGATCTTACTGTCCCTTTAAGGAGCATCAAAATCCAGAAGGAATAGCATCCATCACCGTTGCATACTCCTTTGGGGTAACAGGGATGCCAAAAGTTCTAATAGTAGGGGGTGCTAAGTGAAAAATCGTTACGCGGCGGATAAAAGCATGAAATTTGATACAGATGTCCCTTGGGTCATCCTAAAACATCCTAGAAGGGGTGCCCAAAAAAAATCTTAAACAGGAAGTGAGTTATGGACAAAATCCAAAATGGCCACCTAAACTGTTGACCGTTGACTCAAAAGACACCAAAAGAATCTCCAAAAAGCATAACATTTGGCACATATGTTCCTTGGGTCCTAAGACATCCTAGAAGGGGTGCCCAAAAAAATCTGAAACAGGAAGTGAGTTATTGACCAAATAGAAAATGGCTGCCTAGTGTTGTCGATTGACTCAAAAGACTACTAAAGAATCTCCAAAAAGCATAAAAGTTGGCACACATGTCCCTTGGGTCATCCTAAGACATCCTAGAAGGGGTGCCCAAAAAAGTCTTCAACAGGAAGTGAGTTATTGACAAAATTGAAAATGGCCGCCTACAGTGTTGGCGATTGGCTCAAAAAGCCTATAGAATCTCCAAAAAGCATACAATTTGGCACATATGTCCCTTGGGTCATCCTAACACATCCTAGAAGGGGTGCTCAAAATAATCTTTTACAGGAAGTGAGTTATTGACTAAATTGAAAATGGCCGCCTACAGTGTGAAAGATGATGCAAGATACCTAAAGAATCTCATAAAAGCATGAAATGTGGTACAAATGTCCCTTGGGTGATCTGAACGCATCCTACAAGGGGTGCCCAAAGAGGTTGTGGAAGTGACCGCCTAAAGCAGTTGACACAAAATAAAACATAAAGGGACGTCATAAAAGTGTACCATTTGGTACGTACATTGAGTGCTTCTTAATATATCCTAGAAGGGTTTATTTATTTGTTTGTTTGCTTGTTTATTAAACTTTTTAGGAAGGGACCATGTTGAAGAAATTCTACTGTAAATGGCTGTTTAAACAGTTGACCACGGCAGTCTGCATATTAAAGGGTAAGACCACTTTGGTAGAGGTTTGGGTTGTGTAGTTACCTTGCCATGATGTAACTCCAAAGGTGGGCAAGAATTAAAAAATAATTGCTCCATTGATTAGAAATTGATAATTCAAAATATGCTCCTCATTAACTTACATTGTACGGTAAAACAGCTCTCAAAGTCACTCTTTTAGCCCATAAATGAACCCAAACAAAGCTGATTCAGACAATATAGAGCATCACCAAACCCAGTATTGTTTGTTTTTTTAATAAAAATGTCAACTTCCTGTTGATTTTACTATTTGAAGATCTGGATCCGGATCCGCGGATCCAGTCCAGGTTTTCTACTTATTAAAAATGGCAAAATCAACAGGAAATTGACATTTTTATTTAAAAAAAGAACAGTGCTGGGTTTGGTGATGTTCTATATTGTCTGAATCAACTTTGTTTGCGTTTGTTTATGGGCTAAAAGAGTGACTTTGAGAGCAGTTTTACCGTACAATGTAAGTCAATGAGTAGCATATTTTGAATTATCAATTTCTAATCAATGGAGCAATTTTTTTTAATTTCTTGCCCACCTTTGGAGTTACATCATGGCAAGGTAACTACACAACCCAAACCTCTACCAAAGTGGTCTTGCCCTTTAAGCAGACTCAATACGAGCTGTATTTTGTCGTCTACCTTCTGTTTTCATTTCTACATCATCTTATTTATTTTACTTTCTGCATTCTTTTTTTTATTTTACTATTTGAATCTTCTAATAATTGATCTAACTCTCTGCATATTCTTATTTATTTTACTCTGCATCTTATCTTACTCTGCATATTCTTATTTTACTCTCTGCATCTTATTTATTTTGCACTCTACATCTTCTTGCTGGTTTTACACTCTATCTTCTCATGTATTTTCTTCTTGATCATTACTGTTTTTTTGTGATTAGTGTTTAGTAACTACATGTATTCATGTGTGCCATTTCGTAATTACCAGCACATTGGCATAATGCTCTGCAAGGTAACCCAGCATCCCGGCATCTACACTTTCTCGAACAGAAGGGCTCAGCTTTGCAGCCACACGTGAGTTCTCTACAAACTTTTGCAGCCTCTGGCAAGAGTGTCCATAAAGGTGTCCACGAATCAGCGACTTTAATCTATCCATATTTGTCAGGAGATGGTAGAGATTGCATAGCTTTCAGGCTTCTGGACCAAATGCCAGATTGGCAAACTGCTCGATTTGAATGTTGTAGCAGTGCAGCCCGTGGGGGAGGAGTTTTTTCCATTGAGAGACTATTAAAACTTTTTTTTGGCACCCCTTAAGATGCATTCAGATCACCCAACCGACATTTGTACCAAATGTCATGCTTTTATGAGATTATTTTTTATGAGTATCTTTTGCATCATCTGTCAACACTGTACACGGCCATTTTCAATTTAGTCAATAACTCACTTCCTGTTTCAGATCATTTCAGGCATCCCTTCTAGGATGTCTTAGGATGACCCAAGGGACATGTATGCCAAATTGTATGCTTTTATGAGATTCTTTAGTTGTCTGTTGAGTCAATCGACAACACTGTAGGCGGTCATTTTCAATTTTGTCAATAACTCACTTCTTGTTTAAGAGTTTTTTGGGCACCCCTTCTGGGATGTCTTGGGATGACCCAAGGGACATGTATGCCAAATTGTATGCTTTTATGAGATTCTTTAGTTGTCTTTTGAGTCAATCGACAACACTGTAGGCGGTCATTTTAAAATTTGTCATAACTCACTTCCTGTTTCAAAATTTTTTGGGCACCCCTTCTAGGATGTCTTAGGATGACCAAAGGGACATGTGTGCCAAATTGTATGCTTTTATGAGATTCTTTAGTTGTCTTTTGAGTCAATCGACAACACTAGGCGGCCATTTTCAATTTGGTCAATAACTCACTTCCTGTTTCAGATTCCTTTGGGCACCCCTTCTAGGATGTCTTAGGATGACCCAAGGGACATATGTGCCAAATGTTATGCTTTTTGGAGATTCTTTTGGTGTCTTTTGAGTCAACGGTCAACAGTTTAGGTGGCCATTTTGAATTTTGTCCATAACTCACTTCCTGTTTAAGATTTTTTTGGGCACCCCTTCTAGGATGTTTTAGGATGACCCAAGGGACATCTGTATCAAATTTCATGCTTTTATCCGCCGCGTAACAATTTGGCCATTTTTTGTGGCTAGCACCCCCTACTATAAGAAACTCAGAGTAACATAACAATACCCCATTACCATCAAGTAACTTATTCACACGGATAATATTATTGTTAAACCAGATCGTGTTATATAGATTGGTGGTTCTCAACCTGTGGGTCGGGAACCCCAGGGGGGGTCCCACATGATTTTGGGGGTGTCCCCAGATGACAGTAAAGTTACAATTTAAGGAATTTTAAAGGCATTGTAGGGAACATTAAGCCTAAATTTAAAAAAATATTTATATATATATTTTTTGCATTTTTTCCCCCTCTATCAGCCACTATATAATAATATATATATATATATATATATATATATATATATATATATATATATATATATATATATATATATATATATATATATATATATTTGTATTACATCAAAAGTAATCAACAAACTATACTATAAACTGGTCAAACATTGGCCAAATTGTCAAATAATCTAAGAAAGATGCAAAAAATGTGAAAAGAGCTGATCTACAAGCTCACAACAAGCTTGTAGATCGGCTATTTTCACAATATTTATCTGTGGAACCGGGTCAAACTAAATGTTATACCCCAGTTCAAATATGATTATTTTGGGGGGTTGTGACCTGAAAAGGTTGAGAACTACTGTTTTCTATTATGTTACAGTTATATTCATAGATTAACATATTATCTTATATTGCATTATGTTATTTTCATAGAGCTATATCTTATGTTATAATATTCCAAGATAAACAATCCCATGTAGTGTCACCATTGAGAGCTCATGGCAGTAACTGTTTTACTTGAAGGACCCCCAGTTTGATATGAATTACACTACAATATTTTTTACTTTGGGACCCCAATCTACACTGTGAAATCCTGTTTATTTAACGCTGAGAAAGTTCAGCTATTTTGAGAAAATACTAATTAAAAAAGGCTTCAGTGGTTAAATGGTTTTGTTATTGAGCTGGATGAAACTTTTGTGACGCGAATACAGTATATAATTACAATTGTTATAAAAACTTCCAGTACATATATTTTTAAAAAAAAAGACAATAAAACCTGCAGACACCTTTTATCAGTCTTTATTTTATTGTATTATTTATATAACAACTTTAGATAACCGCCAGGACATGTGTAAAGCAAAAGGCCTGGGCTTCATAGCACAGCACAAAATCATACATAGAATATAACATTTTCCAGGAAAATACCCTTAGCATAATATGTATTTAACAATAAACTAGAAAAAGTGCTCCTTGGAGCACAGGACTCCGCCAGGTCAGGTAGGTTAGTTTGGGCCATCAATGGAATTCGCCAATCAGGCTGGATTGTGAAAGATCGGACGGATCCGTCTTGATGACTTGACCAAAGAGATAATATGTACCGATTTGCGTGATGTTTGTATGAATAATATTTTAAAAAAAACATTGTTTTGCGAAAGTCGGCCTCCTGGTGGCACTATAATAGGGCAAAGTTGAAAGGGTGGCATTTGGTCCTCAACGTAGTGTGAATGTGCGTGCAAAGTTTCACCGCAATCGGGCGCTGCGTTCATTATTTGCAGCATTTTGTTCAAAACGGGCCACTCCTGCAAACTTTAGATGTCAATCTTAGCCAATCAGGATGGAATATGATAAATCAAACAGATCCGTCTTGATCACATGACTATAGAGATCATGTGTACCGATTTGCGTGAAATTGAGATAACATCTGAAGGAGAAATATCCAAAAATGTTTTACATAAGTGGTGGCGCAGACGGACAGACGGACGGACGGACGGACGGACGGACGGACGGACGGACGGACGGACAGGGTGCAAAACATACTCTCTCGCCATGCCTTTCGGCCTGGCGGAGACAATAAAATACAAGCCGTTATGTATTATGGATGGTCCATCATCAGACATACATAGGACTATATAAAAAACAAACAAAAAACAACAAGGCTGTGCTAGTATAAGGGGCTTGGTCTGAGGACAGCCATCACTGAGGTAGGAGGGGCTTAGTTAGCAGTGACCGTCTGTCTGCTGGTGTGTTCATCGGTCATCTGATTCTGCAGCCTTTAGGGGGACAAGGACAAATACATAAAACTACATTAACTACAGTCCACCGTTCCTTGTGCTACATATGTACGTGACCACATACAGTAGTACATTTGTACACTCCCAAAGTTGAATTAACACGCAGGATTTTACTGTGTACCATAGTCAACTACTGTACCTGTGCGTGTAAATCCTGATAGCCACACAGCAGAAATCTCTGCGAACAGTGCCCATATGCTCCACAATTTCCCACGTGTCCGTCTGCTCAAAATAACGCTCGATGGTACATTGAGACCTATATGAAGTAGGGATGTGTAAAAGTGACCAACATGAAAATCGATTACTACAATTCTATTCTTACCGATTATTTGAATATTCGACCACGCCCCTTTATTTATTTATTTTTATTATCTTTTTGTTTTTTTTGTTTTTTGGCGTGGGATTTGTTTGGGTGAAATTGTTCTAGGGATTTGCTTCGTTTTTTCATCAAATGACTATCATAGGTTACAATAATAGCATTGCATTGGCCTATAAACTGAAGAACTAAACAAAAGTCCCTAAAATTCAATTTAGAATTACTTCCTGTAAACACAAGAGAATAAATAAATATTACAACCATATTAGGTATCCTATAAAATGTAATTACTATGGGCAAGGTTTGGATGACAATATAGCCTTTGCAACAGAACTTAAAAAGTCACACCCAGTGTGAAGTGGGCGGTGTGGTCATCACAGTGGTCATCACTTTTTTTTTGAAGCTCACTTAAAAAAAAATGTTTTTTTTAAGTGCATAGTGTTATTTATAGGTTGTTAATTTCATCACGTGTCTCACTAGCCAATCACAGTGCTGGATAGAGTCAGCCAATAGAGTCAACCAATCACAGTGCAGCTAGTGGTCATCACAGTGATGGAAGCTCACTTAAAGAAAAGTATAGATTTGCATTGAATGTGTGGGGGTTAGGGGGGTACAATGGGTGGCCAATCACAGTGCAGCAAATGTCAATGTCCCAACCTCACATATAGAGCATCGCAGTTCCGCCATTTCCTGGTGCCGGAAGTATATACTCGATGCATTTTTCCCATTGACTTTTCCAAAAATATTTATATCAATCAATTTAAGCCTAGAATCAAGCTATCCAGGATAGCGGTGAATCATGACCATAAAACCTTTTTTTCTGTGATTTTTAAAAATGTTATATTTAATGATATGATACTATATTTAATAAATACCCTTTGTTTTGCCGTTTTCAAAAACGTTTTTTCACAGAATCAAACGTTTTATGGTCATGATTCACCGCTATCCTGGATAGCTTTATTCTAGGCTTAAATTAATTTATATAAATATTTTTGTAAAAGTCAATGGGAAAAATGCATTGAGTATTTACTTCCGGCACCGGGGACTGCGATGCTCTATAGGGGCGGCTACACCGCCCAAAAAAAGAAGAAAAAAAAGTAATATTTGATTTTCATCCTACAAACGATTATTCGAATATTCGATTTTTCAGACCCATCCCTAATATGAAGACAGATAAACAGCCATGAGAGAAATGTTTGGTGTGAAATGCAGCCACCGTTTTTCAAGCTTTCATAGAACAACAGCCTCTTACCCGTCTTCTTGCCCTCCTATTACGTAGATCATTCCACCAACTACAGCCACACCAGGCATCAGGCGTCGCTTTTTCATGGGGGCACACATTGTCCACTGGTTTGTCTTAGGGTTGTAACACTCCACCTTGTCCAGCAATTTCTTATCTATTTTACCACCTATATAGATAATGAACAGGAATTAAAGGGATAGTGATTCACTTTATAACTCTATAATACTCTATAATGTTCCCGGATTTCTGTGATATTGAAGCCAGTTCTTTTATGAAACTAACATATACCTATAAAGTAGATCCGTCCTTTAAGTGTACAGGCAGTTGAAGTACGACAAGGAACCTGCATAGGAGCAGCGTCTTTCCATACAGATGTTTCAGGGTTGTACTTTACCACTTTGCTCCGAGAACTGCCATATTCGTTCGAACCAATAAAGTAGATCACTCCATCTAGTGCAACAAAAAAAGAGCCAGTGGGATGTTCAACTTCGCCGAAATACTCCACAAGCTGCCAGGTGTTGGTGTTGGGATCGTAGCGCTCCACTGAGTCCACATAGTCGTCGTTATGAAAGCCACCCAGTGCAAACACATATCCACCCACCGTCACCAAGCCTAAGGACCATGTGGGGTTGAACGAGAGAAAAGAAACAAAACAAACAAACCCGATCAGACCTGATGACCAATGGCCTCTCCTTGGGTGGGTAACCAAGGCAACAACATATAGCTCTTACTCCAAAACAAAATTGAATGTCCTAATTTGACAATATTACCCAAGCCACTGCGTGCCTCATTCATGGAAGCCATCTGCAACCATGAGTCATGGGGAGGGTCATAACGCCACATCTCATTACTGGCTGAACCATCATAAAGATCTCCCCCAGCCAAATACACCTTGGTGCCTATGGTGGGAGAAGAGACAGATTGGGATTAAAAACCTTTGAGTGTTAAAGAAATTAAGTTTTTCACAGCTCAAGATACATAACCATTAAAGATTGTATGCATCTACAACTTGAAAGGTCTTCACTGATACCCAATGTGATGTCACCACATACCATTAATAAAACATTATTTATTTGCCTGTATAATTATGTTGTGATGGTGTACTTATCAAGCTATAACAAAATCAACAGAAATTCCCCAAAATAGATCCGGCATGATGTGACATACTGTAAGCTGCAAAGTGGGCTACATGCAATCCTGATACTGTCCCAATATGACAGTTTGTTTTTAAATTTCCCTACTGTTTCCAATCAGTTCTAGCCCCTACATTGAATTTAGATGTCCCCAGATCTCCAGGTGGAGATCTCTGATCACCTGGCTGCGCAAGATTAACTCTGATGGTATTCCTTACCTAACACAACCAGACCATAAAAGGATAGAGGTTTGGGCAGAGGTGCCAGGATCTTCCTTTGATTGGTCAGGGGATCAAAGCTTTCAACGATGACAATCGGTTCTGTGCTCACGTGTCCGCCCACTATCAGTATCACTTCACATGCAGAGAGAACATAAACACATTTGTATTTATTTTATTTACATCACCAGGTATGGGCATGAGGACAGGTAGTAACAGCAGTGTAATGTGTGTGAGCATGTGAAATGTTATGATAGCAAGAATTAGCAGTCAATGAATGAATCGAGGATTAAGATTGGTATGGTATACATTTGAAAGTTATAGTCAACTAAAACTGCGTAAAAAGTACCAAAATCTAAATCAAAGCTTGAATTGTAAAATCAAATACTGACATAATGATGCAATAATGAAATAATTAAATAATTATGTAATCATATTTATGCAGCCCCAATAGCAAACTAAACGTATTGAAAAGACAAAAATATGATTTGTTATTGCCAGGTACTGTACATTTGCAACACGCATGCATGCAGTGGTGGAAAAAGTACTCACATTCTTCAAGTAAAAGTTCAATACTGCAATGTAGAAATACTCTGTTACAAGTAAAAGTCCAGAATTAAAAAAGTACTTGAGTAAAAGTACAAAAGTATTGGCATCAAAATGTGCTCAAAGTACCAAAAGTATAAAGTACTCATTATGCAGAATGTCCCATTTCAAATGTATGAAATGTATGAAAATCTTTTGAAAATGAGCTATTACATCTGCTATTTTCAAATGGCCAAAATGCATAGGGCTGAACTGGTTAATGTATGTTTTGTAATAATAATCTAAATCTACAAAGTAACTAGTTTTCAAATCATTTTAGTGGAATAAAAGTTTAAAATGTGCCTCTGAGAAGTAGTGGAGTAGAAGTAAAAGTACGAACAATTGGAAATACTCCAGTAAAGTAAAAATACTTCAAAATTGTACTTTAAGTACAGTACTTGAGTAAATGTACTTAGTTACTTTACACCACTGGATGCATATGTGAGGTAGGGTACCAGACACCACGGCATGCATATGTGAGGCAGGGTACCAGTGGATGAACGTGGTTGAGCTGTGTGGCAGGAGGGCAGGAGATGCTGGTTCTTGGCCTCAGAGATGAGCCTCTGACATCCCTGGGATTCCTTCACCACATCCACAGACTCAATCACATCATGGAGGTAGGAGGGACTGATGAGAGGCAGACGGATAAGCTTGAAAACCTGAAAGAACAAATAGAACACTAATTATTTACTAGTCCAACCGGATATTGCGTGAAAGTGAACAACATTAAACATTGCCTTCAAATCTATACAGCTGCTGCAAGACGAGATGAGGATTCAAACATTTTGAATACTCCACTTGTTGTATCCTATACCTTTAGATTTAATAAACATGACCATACTGATATCAAATCTAGGACTGTGCCCTTTGGGCACCATTCGCTTTTATCATTTCATTCATTCGAAAATGCTTTGAAATGTGTTAAGATTACTGTATCATGTATACAGTAATCATGTATATGTAGAAGTATGTTTATAATGCATTATATGGGCCCTATTCTCGCCACTGCCTTACCCATTATCCCTAAACTTCTTTGCCATTTTATTTCATAAAATGTTGAAAATGTTTTTTTAAATACCGTAAATCCTGTAATAGTGACCTCTATTCAATTAAAAGCCGTCTCTCTATTAATGCCCGGGGGCTTGAGAAGTTTCTACAGCGCAATGTCATGTCACTGAGACGACGAACCACCATGGCACAGAAAGACCCAGATAAACTTACTGAGAAACTGGTTTCGTTTGTTGACTACGTTGGTAAGGCTCTCAGCTCTAAAAGGGATTTTAGAGAAGGACATCATTGCAATGGATGAGACTGCCGTTTGGTTCGATATGGTATCTCCCACTACTATTGATGCCATAGGCACAAAGAGTGTGTCCCTGAAAACAACAGGACACGAGAAAAGCCATCTCACCGTTGTCCTTGCTGCCAAGGCCGACGGCACTAAACTCAAGCCGTATATCGTCTTCAAAAGGGCTATTCGTGAAGTGAAGGTAATGAAGGAACAGATCACCAGAGCAGTGGTCGCCACATCTAAGAATGGCTGGATGAATGATGATCTCACCACAGATTGGCACCCCATGCCTCCTGGTGTGGGACGTGTACCGGTGCTACATCAGTGTCGCTACCAAAGCTGACTTGAAAGGCTACAAGATGACAACCGCAGTGATTCCGGGAGGCTGCACAAAATATGTCCAAGCACCTGATGTGATGTGGAATCAGCCCTTCAAGGCAAGTCTACATGAGTCCTACGATCAGTGGATGGCTGGAGACGTAGACAAGTAATACACGACCGGAGGTAACCCAAAAGCCCCCGACCGCCACCTGCTTGTGGACTGGGTGCTCACTGCCTGGGACAAGCTGGACAAAGATCTGATCATAAAGTCTTTCAAAGTTTGTGGACAGACCGTGAATCCTGACGGGAGTAAAGACGATCGCATCCTCTGCTTCAGGGAGGAACAGCCTTGCGCTGCAGGACGAGAGGCTCTGGCCCAAATCCGACAGCAAGATGAGGAGAACAGGCTTGCAGCCGAGGAAGAGGAAGGACGAGCTTCTTAACAACGGACTTGTTGTACTGGATGACGATGATGGGACAATGCTGCTAGCGGGGAGGATGGTGAGTGACCTGCAAATATTTTGTTATATTTTGTCTGTCCCCTTCCTTCCTTCCTCCTCCCACTGACACAAAATGTTGATTTATTCATTCAGATCCGTTTGAAAAATGGAACTACAGTATAGGCCTCTCTCTTATACAAGCCTCCTTTCAATAAAAGCCGGGTACCCACCACAGTTGAAACAAATACAAGCCCGGGTTACTATTAGAGGATTTATTTTAATAATATCCAATCTACAAGCTCACAACGTGTCGATGTAGATCAGCTAGTTGAACAATTTGAAAATAGGGCCCATGGGCTTTTCTTCCTGTTTTGCTGCCAATTCAATTAAATTCAAACTTTATTCCAGACACACAGCTTGTAGATCTGCTATCCCCCCCCCCCCCCCCCCCCCCCGAAGCAAAGATTTGAGTTAAAACTTTTCGCAAAATATATACATATTCATAGATTTGCAAACATTTTCAGCGCTATGAGCTTGTATATCTGCTATTTTTTAATGGCCAAATAAATCTTAAAATGACACAGATGTGTTCCCGGTCTTAAAGGGTTAATAGAGCCTCACTTGTGGAGCAAGTGACTGGCACTAAGCCATCTAGGGACGTTAAGTACCGTACTATCCTTGGGGCATCATTGTAGGCCACTTTAAGCCTCCACATGCTACCTTTCTTGTACTGTATGTGCACCACAGGAAAGCTGTATACATGGGAGTGCAGAATGCTTTAAAATGTTCACACTTGACAGGACCTGAACATATATTGAACCAGCAAAGCAGCACATTAGCCTGGGCATAAAGTCTAGAGAATATCTCTATCATCATGGAGAATATCAGTGAAAATGTGGCCAAGGTACTTGATTTCCTGGCACACAGAGAGACAACTGTCTCATAAGTGAAAGGCTGGGAAGGCCAATTTCTTGTCCTCATGGCTTCTCACTATCATGACACTACTCTTTTTTGCATCATAAATTATGTCATGATGATCGTTGCCATAATCTCAGCACACTTTCAATAGCTGCTGTAACCCTCCACTGTATGGACCCCGAACGACCAGGTCATCAGCGTACATACAGTAAGGTGATTAATGATAGCGTTACCTATAAGACAGCCTGTATTGCACTTATTTAATTCACTAGATAGATCATCTACGTAAACGTTAAATAGCAGATGTAACATTACCCCATTCAACCTGCATTTTCTGATTTGCGTACCAAAACACCAGTATACGCACAATGGCCCTCATTTATCAACGCAGCGTATAAACCGGCGTATATTTTATTTTTTCCATATATTCGGCCGTACACCAACGTCAAAGTCACATTTATCAAAGGATCCTATACAGCCGATCCTAGCGTACATCAGGTCAGAGCTTTGATAAATCTCACGTCTGAAAACGAGCGTCATTTAAATAACACGCCCTTAAATATTCTCAAAGCGCCCCGATTTTACGACACGAAGAAGAACCAGAATACGACCAAAGACATGAAAAGCCAATAAGAAAGAGTTTCCCCCTCGCCTCGCCACACACGCACACGCCCATCTCTCTCTCTCTCACACACGCACGCACGCACGCACCCACGCCCGCCCAGCTGTGTTTCTCATGTAATCCGTACCGTAGCGGTAGCCTACAATCTTTGTCACGTAGGCTTGTAGCCTACATGAATTACATATTATGATACCAATCACATCGCCATGAATGGAATACGTTTGTATATTAATTTATTTAACCCATACCGAGCAGTGCGCGTTCGAGTTACACTAAAATAAAGCCGTCATGTAGGCTATTCCCATTTCCCAGTGAAACTCGGACCGTCGGACGGGCGAGTCCCGTCCCGCTCCGCATTAATGAGAGATAGCCTGGAGAGAATATTAATGAATGAATAACAGCAGCGCCGTTGCACCAGTCTAAACTCCCGAGAGTGCCCTCGCAGAAGCGCTGTATATTTTGAAAATAGCAGATCTACAAGCTCACAACCCGTCACGATGCGACGCTGGCTTGTGAGCTTGTATATCTGCTTTTTTCAATGTAGCCAGATCTACAATCTTATCTGAATGACCGTTAAAGCAAGAGCAGTTTGTTTAAATAACTTCATAAAATGTTATATTTTCACAGGGATCATTTATTAGTGCAGATATATATTTATGAGTGGATTATGTGTCCAGATGCCTGTCAGACAGTCAGACAATGCTGATCCGCAGGTCTAGGATGGAATAAACGGGCGCAGCCAACGTCAACAACTGGTCTCTACCAGACGTGAGATTTCAGCGTACGGTAGGATGACGCCCACGTCAGGTTATATTGATAAATCCCGAAAGGTGCGGTGATCTCGCCGTACGCCCATTATTTGGGCTGCACCGTGTTGATAAATGAGGGCCCATGTGCTTAGGTATGGCTCTATCAAGCAGCTTCTGAAACAGTTTGAATTGGTTAATCCTGTCAAAAGATCGAGAAGCATCGATAAAGCATAGGAAGACTTAAGAATTACAGCTACTGTAGCTGACAATCATTTCTTTAAGTGCAAAAATGCATACGTCTGTGCCGTGTTTCTTTTTAAATCCGAACTGGTTATCTGCAGTCAAGACATTTCAAGACGTACTAATATGACTCTTTCCAATACTTTGGAGAGGATGCTGGTCAGAGCGATAGGTCTATTAGTTATCAATGCCGTTTAGTTTACCTGCCTTGTCTTTAAGGACACTAATTGTACAGAGGTGATTGAGTCTGGAGGGACACCATGAACCAACAGACCTGTAAAACACATGGCCAGTAGAGGGCAGATGTTATTGCTTGCATATTTGAGGTGTTAACCTGTGATTTGATCAACGCCATATGCCTTGTTGTTATCTAGCATCATAATGGCATCAACCACATCATCAGACCTGATCAGTACATTTTCAGTGAGCAAAATAGTAATAAAAATCACACCCAGTGTGAAGTGGGCGGTGTGGTCACAGTAATCAAACCATAAATGTGTTTTTTTAAGTGCATAGTCCTATTTATAGGGCTATGCACATGTGTCATGTGTTTCACTAGCCAATCACAGTCCTGAATAGTCAGCCAATAAAGTCACAGCTAGTGGTCATCACAGTGATGGAAGCTCACTTAAAGAAAAGTATAGACTTGCATTGAATGTGTAGGGGTTAGGGGTGTACAATGGTGGCCAATCACGGTGCAGGGTTAGGGGGGTACAATGGCGGATAGTATAGATTTGCATTGAATGTGTAGGGGTTAGGGGTGTACAATGGGGGGGTACAATGGTGGCCAATCACAGTGCAGCGAATGTCGATGTCCAAACCTCACATTGCACCGCCCAAAAATGGTATGGTGCATTTATCTAATACTTTCCTCCAAAGGCTGCACAGTGTACATTAAATCCACAGTGCTGGACAGACATGGAATTCAGACATGGAACCCTTACCTGCTCCGGTTCCATGTCTTGCTCAAGGACACCTCGACCAGCCAGGAGGATCCGGCAATCGAACTGGGAACCTTCCGATTCCAAGACGGTCGGCCGCTCTATCTCCTGAACCAGTGCCACCCTGGCAATCTTGCCAATTGTGACTTCAGAATATTATGAATCAGGTTGATGTAATGGCAGTCATGGACCATGGCCACATCTGGCTGGATACTTGCCCGAGAAATACATCATGAGTGTATAAGTAGAAGCAAATGGACCCTTAGGGTATCATTTGGTTCCATGTATACACTCTTTAACACTAATGAGTTTATAGTGTTAACAGCTAACTAAAATGCACATCATGATAGCATCCCTTCAAGCTCGTCTTAACAAGTCTGACCTTTTCCAAGCTCTGCCTTCGGGTAGGGCACTTGTTTAACCACATCATGGCAGCCTCAAACACCATCTCCTCCTTGGGCGCATTGAGATCATCACTGGCCAGAATCTCTGTCAGTTTATCCACAGAGAGAGACAGGAACTCTTCCTAGGGGCAGAAGAAATACAGTAGATTAGCTCTGGGGTTCCAAAACATTTCCACGCCCCAAAAGACACCCAAGCTCACATTGGTTGAGTTATGAGACTTGTAGATCAGCCATTTGCATTGTTTTCCTTCTTTTTTTTTTACAATACTGGCATGACTACTATTTTAGCAAATCGATCATTTCATTCAAATCGATTCAGTTTTATAAACGATCAAATACATTGGTTAAATTAACTGTTACACTCCTACAACAGACAAACAACTTTATAAATGTAAGGATCCCTCAATCACTGACCTGATGACAGACGTCACTGAAGTGATCAAGGATGTAATCCATGCTGTGTTGCTCCAGTTGCTTACAGGAGTGGGTCTCAGCAAAGAGGTGAATCCCTACACAGTTCTGTTCATCCATGTTGTAATCCTTCAGGAAACGACAGCAGGCCTCTTTAACAGCAGTAACATTTAACAGGTTTGCTGCTGCTAGCAGGGCCTAGACCAAATAAAACATGTTATTTTAAGCACAGAGGCAGGCAGGTAAAAACTGGAGACAATGAATAGCGGTTTATACAACTTATGATGAGAAATACCTGCACATTTGCTGTGGAGATGTCCACCGTTGATGTGTAGGCATAGCTCACCAGTGAGCCAAACTCTTCAGGCTCCATGTCATTGATGTTAACCCTGTGCTCTCTGGACTCCATCATTCCAGTTGTAAACATGGCCTGGTTGAATGCAGGTTGAAAAAGGTTGACCTGCAGTGTTCATTGTTTAGGCCTTTCTTTACATATTCGCAACAATTAATTGACTGGATATAAAATGATATTCAGTTCACATGAAAGCCAAGGCAGAATTGAATACAAGTAGCAGATCTACAAGCTCACAACACATGCTGAGCTTGTAGATGTCTTTCTTTCTTTTCTCCTAAGAAATAGGTCTTTCAACGCCAGGTCAATAAATGCTCACATGTAAAGTTGAGGGTCTGCATTTACCTCAAAATAAGGACTAAAGGAGGCTAGTACATTCCGATGGCAGGGGAACTCCTTTCCTCCACAGCAGATAATCACATCACACAACGAATTGTTGAGCCGAAGCTTGTTTAGGCCCTCTAAGACCTTGTTGGGATGAGTCTCCTCCATGAACACCATTTTATCCATGTTCCTTTTTGCTGGACCAGCCTGTACAAATGTTAATTTACACATCTTTTTAATTATTCCAATTATTGATTTATTGTGGATTACTTAGCATGTGAATCGCTAGCTTTGGTCCAACGTTATATGGACCAGAGCTAGTGAATCACCTGAGATTTGGTGACAGTTAGGGTTACAAACCAATGATGACTGATTGATTGATTGATTGATTGATTGATTGATTGATTGATTGAATACTTTATTAGCAAATAGTAGTGGTACGATTACACAATGGGTGCTAAAAGAATAACACAAAAAGCCCTAAGGGCTTGTTTCCAAAAAGTCATTAGCCTATTACTAAAATAAATGAATATGCATTAAAGTGATGCACTTTTACTCCTTGTGTAAAGTAATGCAACTACTAGACACTTGACATACACAAGATATGTATTTAGGACAGCTTTTGCTAAGGGTGGTACAGTGTTGAGCATGATGGGGTGTTGACCATAAAGATGGATGTCCTTTGTTAAAACTTAAAAACATGTCATCTGAGCTGTTTAGATTGGACTTCTAAATGTAGCATCAGACCAGAGAGACAGAGACATTATGCACTCAAAAACATTTTGTCAACCAATAAAAAGAGACAGAATGGCTCAACAGTGCAAGGTTGTGATTTCAAAGCATGGCAAGAAGCAGACCCAGCCAGCAATGCTGCACTCAGCGTGCTACAGTACAGTGAGCAGTGTCGCCAGATTTTGCGAGAGAAATAAGCAACCCGGTCTATGAAAACAAGCCCAAAAGAAGAGAGCTACATGAGCACTGTGGTATACATCTGGACTCTTTGAAAATAGCCGATCCTATTATAGATCTGCTATTTTCAAAGAAAAATCTTGAAAAAAAAGTGAACATTTTGGAATATTTTCATTTCCACAAAATAGTGTATGGGATACTCTGGCACAAAACACTTTCCGAAGGGGGGGGGGGCAACTTTACAGAAACACAAGCCCAAAGTCACTTATAACAAGCGGACATAGCAACACTGACCTTGTCTGTAGTAACGGTTGTTGGTTCCATGATATATCTATGGTTGGTTCACTCATCCCCTGGTATGGTATGGAGCTCAGCTAGCTAATGGCTAGGCTAATAAACAACGACGGTGGGATTAGTGCATGAATTAGTGGGATAGTCTCTCTACAAGAGGGAAACGGAGTAGAATATTTAGTGGTTCTGTTGTTGTAGTGACTTTATGTCAACAATGTAAAATATTAAAGTTTGCTGTATATCTTTGGCTGCAGCAGTGCCAAGCAGTGAACAGGGTTGCCAGATCTGCTTATTATAATTTCCCAGCAAGAATTTATTTGAAAATAGTCGATCTACAAGCTCACAACGCGTCGCATCACGACGCGTTGTGCTTGTAGATCTGCTATTTTCAAATAGCTGATGTATATGTTAAAGTGCACATGTGACCCATAGTCGCTTCTTTTGGGCTGTTTTTTTCTAGACCTGGTTGCTTGTTTCTCTCACGGAATCTGGCAACAGTGGCAGTGAACGGATGAACGAATGGAACCAAAACAGGAAACATGTGTAGCTTGACGTCAGGGGGCGTGGTTTGGCGTCAGACTACCTGCTTTTTCATTGGCCTTCTCACGTGACGTCAGACAACTTCCGTTCTTCTGACCGGATGCAGCGTGTCCAGGCAAGAAAAGGCAGGAATGATCAACAAACTCAGAGCAATTTAGGAAGGTAAAGTTAAAACTAATATATGTTTATGTCATGGTTTTCTTCCTTCTTAATGTTATCGATCTACTGCAATGTAACATTGATTAGTTTGTTGTTGTTGTTGTTGTTGGGATCATCATGGGATGGGAAAGCAGGCTAACAACTTTAGCTACAATTAATGCATTGTTGCCTGCCTGCTATGCTAACACTTTTATCAGTGGTGGAAAAAGTACTCACATTTTTTACTTAAGTAAAATGATCAATACCGCAATGTAGAAATACTCTGTTACAAGTTAAAGTCCGGAATTAAAAATGTACTTGAGTAAAAGTCACTAAGTAAAGTAACTAAGTACTCAAGTACTGCACTGAAGTACACTTTTGAGGGTTATTTTTTTTTACTTTACTGGAGTATTTCCCAATACTTTTACTTTACTACTCCACTACATCTCAGAGGCAAATATTGTACTTTTACTCCACTAATTTTTTTTGACAGCTTTAGTTACTTTGTAGATTTACATTATTATTATTACAACACATACAATAACCACTTCAGCCCTATATACATTTCGGCCATTTGAAAATAGCCGATCTACAAGCTCACAATGCGTCGCGATGCGATGCATTGTGAGCTTGTATTGTATATACTAAGTATCGATACATACAGGGCGAACAAATTGATAAGTCTAATTACAATTACCAGCACCAAGCACAACACACCCATTAATGTGTACTTTAAGTACATTTTGATAGCAATAACAATACTTTAACCAGTGGTGGAAAACAGTATTGATACTTTCACTTAGGTAAAAAATGTGAGTACTTTTTTCCAGAAAAATAATAATTTAAAGTTTATAATAAATTCACTCTTTCCTTTTCTCTCCCTCTCTCTCTCTCTCAACAGCAGTCCATACAACACGAATGGCACAGAAATATGCCTAAAAGCATGCGTTGCAGTGTTCCTTACTGCTCTAATAAACATGGACACAACGGTAAAAACTGGTGGAGTTTCCACTTTTTTCCTGTAGACGAAGAAGTATGTGCCCGTTGGTTGAGGGCGATCAAAATAGATGAGGAGTTCCGAATCCATCGCGGTACCACCTTTGTGTGTGGTGAACACTTTGGCCCAGAGGATATGTATACGTCAGCCGGCAGTGGACGAACGATGCTTAAACGAGGAGTGGTGCCTTCTAGATTCCACTGGAATAACTGGGGTAAATGTCAGAAGAACAAATACAATTAATGAATGTATTAAAGGAATAGTTCACCCCCAAAATGATTTTTTTCTCATCGATTAGTCACCCCATGGAGACTTGAATTCATGGATATTTTTTTGTTTTTGTGACATGTGACAAAAACAAAGAAATATCCATGAATTACAGTCTCCATAGGGTGACTAATCGATAGGAAAAAAAATAGTTTAGTTTGTTTTGCATTTGCTTTTTAAAACGGCAGTTGTAGAAACAATGTTTTGATGAGTTTTGTAATATTCCGTGTTTACAAAACAAACGTTAACATAATTTTCCTGTTCCCATATAAAGTATTTGTTATGTTATGAAATGTTGAATTTTGTGCAATTTTTGGGGACTGAAAAATGTAGACTCAAAATGTAGATGTCTGTCCTGAGGGGTCACCATTATGACCTTTTACATGACGATTAATTGTCACGCAAATAATTGCGATTTAAATGTGTTTTTGTCGTTGAACCCTGGACCATATAAATAAAAATTATGTTTCTGTTTGGCTTTTAGGCCTTGAAGTTACGCAGGGCAGATATGACAAATAAACTAAATATATAAAGAAATTATTGACATATTCAATGACTTTATACTTTAACTAAACAATAGTGGTGGAAATATCAAGCTCATTGTAGCTCACAATCTACAAGCTCACTGCGCGTCCGCGTTGTAGATTGTAGATCTGCTATTTCCACATTCTTTTGGAAAATGTTTGAAAATATGTAAACATTTTTCAACATGGAAACGAGTATGCAAAAATAATTACGATTATCTCAAATAATTGTGAGTATGTAATCATTGTGACAAAAAAAATATATGGCAGTGAATTACTTTGTAACTAACTTGTATTAGTATTCAGAGCACATGGAATTGCTGTCAAAATATTTGAAGAATAGTAACAGTAAGTATGTTTCGCTTTTTACCTATAAAGCTTCTTCACTTTTGACTGGTGGGGATGTCATTATGGAGTGACTGACTCATGAGGTTCATTGTAGACACCCCAGTCCCCTCACCTATTCAGAACTGAAGAAGCTTCTTGGATGAGGATTAAAAAAAAGTATTAGTATCAAACTACTTCAAGTATTTTCACAACTGAAGGAGTGAGAAGTAATTCACTTTAGATACTCTGAATACTATTGCAAGATATTAACATTACATGGATGACTGAGAACCTCCACAGACATACGTTTGGAAATTTTAATTGTATTAATTCTATTCACCTCATAAGAATCAAGAATTAGTGTCAGTAATACAAGGCAAGGCAATTTTATTTGTGTAGCACATTTCAACAACAAGGCAATTCAGTGTGCTTTACACAAAACATACAATCTCACCAACAAACGACATCCAGTAATAAAGACTAAGTTTACATGAATTTATGGGTGAGTGATAACTATCAAGGTGTATGCTCTTTCGTCCCCTTTAGGCAAACTGGACGATGCCACTCCTCAAGAGAAGACTCAACAGTCGGACCTTAAAGTTTTGATCCTAGAAAAGAAAATCCAGCAGCTGAAAGCTAAACAGCAGCAGCCACTGATTTTCCGGTTTTGCGTCACAGATGAGGACCTTCGTTACTTCACAAGATTCAGCTCAAAGAAGGTCTTCACTGTGTTTTGGAAGTTAATTTATTCCTCCGTTTCAAGACTCAAGTGGGCACAGAAAAGAGCAGAAGTTGCACCTAGTACTCCTCAGCGAAAACTTCCACCCATCGATGAATTCTTCATGTTTCTCTGTCGTGTTGCAGCAGGGCTTCAGGAGAAAACCTTGTCGTCCATTTTTAGCGTCAGCGTGGCTACAGTTCGTCGCACCGTCTCAACATGGACTAGCTACCTTTACCGGGCACTTGGCTCGCTACCATTGTGGATGACAAGAGAGCAAGTGCAGGCTACAATGCCTGACATGTTCAAGCTCTACTGCCCTCTAGTGAGAGTAATACTAGACTGCATTGAGCTCCGCTGTGAAACAGCATCCTCCTCCTCCTCCTCCTCACTAGAGTCAGAAAACATTTCCAACCATAAAAATCACACTACCTTTAAAGGTCTCATTGGCATTGCTCCGTGTGGGGCTTTCACATTTGTATCCAGACTGTACACAGGCTCCATCTCAGATATAGACATGACTCAGCAATCGCATATCTTACAGTTTCTTCGGTCCGGAGACGGAGTTTCGGCCAACAGGGGTTTCTTGAACGAGAGGATGCTGTCAGAGGTTGGGGCTACACTCATCACCCCTCCCCTGAAGACCTCTACTCAGCTCTGCATGGAGGACATACAGAAGACCGAGGCTATTGCCCGTCTAAGGATTTTAGCAGAGAGGGCCATTTGCCGGGTAAAAGAGTACCATATTTGGGATGGGCTTGTTCCTCTCTATTTGTCAGGTTCCGCCAGTCAGCTGTGGGCCATTTGTTGCATAATGTCAAACTATCAGGGACCTCTTGATATCAAAGGGGACAAACCCGTCTAAAGCCTCCTTTCCCCTTCAAGGCACACATTTCTTAATGAAGTCCCTACGGGTACCTGCTGCCCCCAAGTTTTATTTTCCATTGTGTATGAAGGTAATAATTATGTCGGTTCATCATTTGTCAAATGAAATGCTAGTGTCCTGTAAGTCCATATGGGCTGGGCTTCCTTTGGAAGCATGACACTTTAATAAAGAAAAATCAATCATCATCGTAAAGGTAATTAAAACTAAGTGATACTTTTATTGTAAAAAAATATGTAAGCTCTGTATTCTGAGTAATCATTGCTATAGATTTGAGTGTTCGTTCAGTAACGGTGATCTCCCCGACTCCTCCAGCTCTTTGGTGAACAGAAGATACTTTCATTGGGTCACCAATTTCATCCAGTCAGAAGAGATAACTCATTTATCAGCTTAGAATTTCTAGTTTTACTTTTTTTGTTTCATCACTTCCAATTTCCCTTGTTTATCGTGTGTCCTTTATGACAGTGGTCCCCAAACCTTTTTCCTTGGAGCCGTCCCTTCTTAAAAAGCTGAGATCCCCCACACGTGTGTGTGCACGCACATACATTTTTCAAACATGTTAACCACTTGAGCACCATATACTACCCCATAGCAAAAATAGTCGATCTATAAGGCCTCACACCCTCTTTTAACTTTGGCGGCCCCCAGGTTGAGAAAATAAAAACACAAGAAAAGAGTTCTCTCTCCTGAATGGATAACATTGGTACCCCGACCTGAAAATGCTCTATGTTTACTAAACTGGAGAGACGAGGAGACCCCTGTTACTTTATACTGTAGTCTATCACAGTAGCAATGATTATTGTGGCTTGTGGGATTACAGAGCTATTTTACACGTATTTGAACAAAATATATCAATCATAGCACCACCTATTTTTCTTTTCCCATTTTTTCTACCCTTTTTTCTTTTCTGTGGGTGGGTAGGTAGGGGGGTATTTGGGAGCAGGGGCAAAGCACTGACAAATATGATATTGCTGGTAAATGGATCTATGTACGTGGATGTGACGCATCTCTGTAGAATTTAATCAAACAAACTTAATTTTAATTAAAAAAAATACAGTATATATAGCACCTTAACTTGAATGATGTGATCAAGCATTCTGTAAATATCTTTGTTAATTAGTTTGTTTTGAGTAAAATGCCTATGTGTGCAGCTCTCACATTAAAGGAACCAGAATATCTTTTTTAACTTGTGTTTTTTATTTATATACACATTTGGTAATAAAATGTAAGTGTGCCGATGGAACTGTTAGATTTACTACTGAACCTTAACTCCATAAATAAGAAAGGTTCGTGGTTCTGTGAAGTGGGGAGTCGTTAAAACATCCTTAAATGAAAGTGACAGGAGATTACAATTGTAAGATCAAATCATTTATTATCCTTAAAACTAAGTTTACAATTATTTTTGAGCCTATGAACCTATCAGAATGAATTATCAAACAAACAGTAAAGATACAAAACAAATCAATAACAGCGCGCTGGATACAAAAATCTCTCCCTAATCACAGAGTAATGATGCTCCAGACAGGGCGATTTCTGCACTGAAGCACCATTTCCCTAGACCAGCGATAGTATACATTCTCATAAAACATGATCAAATAGGTGTCGCTGTTGGCTGTCGAAGATGATTCATCCCGCTTCCACGCTGTTGGTAGCCTTGGCTTCTGCACGTCTTCCCGTCACAGGCCTCTGGGCTCCTCACCTCCCTTCGAAGGCTACACTCCCTAACTTTATGCTGATAAGCATCTATGAAACCTTTGTTATATAATTTGGCCACAGTATATGGCATTTTTAGTTTCTATTTCCTGCGGAACTTAACACTCTGAATTCTGCCTTGTAATTTTATGTCATTTTGATATCCATATTAAAGTTTTCAGTTATTACTATAAGAGTATTACAACAAGAGTATGCGATTATTATGACCTAATATTAATTCTATGGCATCACTGGTGCCTGTATTTTCAGTAAGACATTCCTCTGAAAAAGGGAGTGAATGAGAGAGAGGGAAAGACAGGGCCCCTCTCACTATGATCTCCTCTCCTCCTTGGTAAACACATTCTTTGAATAAGGTTATGACATGGTTAAACTAAAACTTAACACTTTTAGTCATACTAATGATTAAAATATAAGGTATATATACACAGTACACAGTATAATAGTCTATATATCAATGTGTGGCTTAAGTGACTAGAATAGCTGAACTTAGAGCAGTTATATGTTTAAACAGGATATAAATAGGAGCCACTATGTGCCCCCCTTTTTACTCTTCTAAACTCCTCCATTTATGCAGTTTTCTACAGACACATCTAATTATATAAACGGCAAGTCACTTCCGCGCGCGCTGATGCCATAGCCACAGCTCTGTAATCGAGTAAACACAACGCCGACACACCACATCTCGCCAACACAGTAGCCACGCCGGACGCGACGATTTTACGGGTGGCGTAGGGCACCTCTCATTGCTCACGACACAGTTTCCACGTCGCAACATAATTAATTCTACTCACACAAAAAAAAAACACCGAAGGGGTCCGTCATCTTCCACGGGGGTCCCCGCGCGTCCCGACACTCCACAGGGGGTCCGCGGACCCCCTGCAACATAAAAAATATAATTTCTTCTATTTTTTTTTTTTTTTTTTTTTACTTTTGCACATTTTACTCCCACGATTTGGGTACCCCAATATACACGCGCCCACGCTGGGCCCCGTGCGCGGCTGGGGTTGAGGGGGGCGTAGCACCCCCAAGACTCTAGTTCATTATACTTCTAGACTTTAAATCTAATTTTCCTAACAGTCCCCCTTTTACACCTACTTAGCGGTAGGTGTAATCTACACCTAGATTTACAGTGTTGTGTCACAAGTTCCGAATGGGTCGTCATGTGTGTCTGGGTTAGGATAAATGTCATGCACGTCATCATGGGTCTGTATGTACTGTCCGTCATGTGGTATGAGGTTTCTCAAGTCTCTAGGCAACCCTCTAAGGTTGGCTGGATCAAAATCAGTGTCATAGGTCGATACCTTAGTCAGAGCAAGTTGCCGGGCAGTGGAGTCATGTGAGGCGATGCTAGCTAGTGAGCGCTTTACACAAAGCAGGAGGACAGCCACTGGGATAAGAATGGGAAGTATCACACTGGCTACCCAAACCATCCAGGAAGAGCCCCATGAGGAGAACCAACCCCAGGGGTCATAGCCTTCTGGTGGTGGGGTCAATGAGTCCAGAACGGCCTTGGAGTGAGCTAATAGAGAGGTTACATTAGTAGAAACATCTGGAATGAAAAAAATGGTTAAGCAACATCTTACACATTCCCCCCTGCTTTTGCAGTAAGCAGGTCCAGGGTCTGTTGGTACTGCAATGAAGAAAATTGTCATTAAAGCACACATACTCCCATGCCACTGCGAACAGCCAGAACCCCAAAAGACCCAAACTGCCCCAGTGTCCCCCTTAGCTGACTGGCTGGGGAGGAAAAAGATAGACAGACAGACAGACCGTCCGATCGACAGACAAAACCTCCTGTAGGCCGACCTGGCAAATAAATCAAGCATTTCATAAAGCAAATATAGCAAACACAGAATATTGCTGGGCTCTGGGTAGGTCTCCTGTCCGTTTCCTGTGTCTATTAAAAATAGAGGCCTTCAATGCAATTAGGCTCCGTAAACTTTGTAATACATTTTTCTACACATTTTTATTATTCAGGGGCGTCCCCCTTTTAGACCTGAAAATGGCTGGTTCGTGACTTTTTCGATCTGTGGTTAGTTCATCTGGGGAATGATCAATCACTTAAGTTAACAGATGACTGTACAGCAGTTAATACAATCGCAATACTTCCACTCCACCTTTGAATTACTGACACTATTGTAATATTGTTTTGGGCTGCTACACCTCCACTTCCATCATATCTGACCAATTTTTTTTTTTTTTTAAATGTATTCACTCTCAACTAAACCAGCCATCTGCCACTTGTTAAAAACATTCCTTGTTCTTATCATATATTTTATTATTATTTATGTTCCTTCTGACATTCAGTCCTACCCCACAAGACAATGAGATACTTTTAATTTACCTATTGTCATATCAAACATCAAATTCAGAGGCCCTTACTTATGGAACCTCCACTCCATTTAATTTATTCCATACTGTACTCCAATTATTTAGTACTCATTATTTTCCCACTGTTCCCCTTATAAGCTTGCATTATTTTATATCGTTTTTATTGAGCTTTTAATACAACTAAACTAAACTAAACTTCTCTGTCTGTTCAATCACACCACTTACATACAGACCGTGGCAGTCAAATCACCCTCTTGGCCTCCTTAGTTCTTTTACTTCTAAACATCACATACAGAAGCTCTCCCTCCTCTCTTTCTCTCTCAAGCCCTTTGATAACATTATTTTTCCATTCAACTCCCATCATTTAATATTTTAACAAACTTTCTTGTCCTAAATAACCTCCGTTCCAAACTTCACCTCCACTACCACTTACGTAATTACTACATCACTTACTTGTAATCTTTGGTCAGGGTGCCAGTCAGTGTATAGTGTGAGTTTTCTATGTACACCAATGTCTCTACCATAACAATGTATCGGCCATGGTTGTATACTACAGTGTGGTTGCAGGAGTTTTTTTTCCATTCTGTTCTGTGGACTTTAATTTTGTGCTATAATACATCAGTAGGCTACTTGTCTCTCTCACTTAAGTCTTTCAGACCTCCTCCGCGGGGCGCAGTCCTAGGCTAGACCCCTTTCCACTTGAGATCTACACCCAGGAAACCCTGGATGGAGAGTTCAAGCCTCCTGCTTCCCGGCGTCTTCTTTTCAAAGCCCACCGATCACAGGAGCATGACTCGCTTAGTAACTGTTGCCCTCGGCGGTCGCTTTCAGCTTGTCATGGCCTGACCGTACATTGAGCCGAACGCAGCGACCACAGCACGCCATGGCTTTAATGCTATATGCGATCCGACCGGCAGGTGACCCAGTCGATAGCGATCCCTTACCCGTAGGCGTGGTTGGCGCCCCAGGCAGGAAACCGACAGTCTAGTCCTGGCCCCGCTTGGCTACGGGAACCAGAATATTGACCGTTTTCACCCGCCTTGCCTTTTCACAGAGACCGTCCCTCAAGACCGCACCCTCTGCTAGGTGTGGACTGTCATCCACGTACCACGCAGTTGCCCGACACCACCATGTGCGACAACCACAGGCTAGACGGAAACACAGCTAGGATGTTAATTCATCCTTGACACATTCATTATACGTCTAGACTTTAAATCTAATTTTCCTAACAAAACACACACTAGGCTAAGTGTAACCAGATGGAGTCACCAAGTACTCCTTTATACACAGTTCACCAAGTACTCCTTTATACACAGTGTGACTACGCCACTCCCAATTACAGGGTGGGAGACCCGAGGTACATGTTATTATATCCAGTTAACTTCCCCAACTTCCCCAATTTGTTCAGTTTGAGTTAACAAATAATGGTCGGTTTGGAATGCAAAAATATATTTATTCACAATTGATAAAGTACAATGTATTGGTAGGTTTAATGATTAAAAACTGTTTCCACCTGTCGACCAGTAAAGTGCATAGGGCTACTAAAGAGACATAAAAGCTTGGCCAAATAGCTGCACTGAAATGTAGGCCTACTTATTGAAGTCTGCACACACAAGTTAAACACTGCAAATCAGCAAGATATAAACACTCAGAGCCATGTGTAATTTGGCATTAAAGATCACTGCAAATGTACACTCAAAAAGGCCAAAAGCCACACCACAAAAAGAGACAGCAATCAATTAAGTGCCAATCTGCAGTATAACTATTAGCCAAGTATCTGTCTCAGGCCGTAGCCGAATTAAACCTGTGGTTGGTTAGACAGTTTGTTGCAACGTTTATAGCCGCAGGGGCTGTAGCATCTGACTAAACAGTGCTCAAATAATAAAAAGGTAGCAACATAAAAACAAAAAGGTTAAAAGAACAGCGGTCAACAGTACAACTGGCACAATATGTAATAAAAACAAAACCTTGCATTAGTCTCACGCTCTACCCTGGTGCTATAGATGTTCTGTTGATGTCTGGTTGCAATCAGAATCACATTCTGACTACCACTTCGGCATCAACTAAACATCTATAGTAATTCACAAGTACCAGTGAAATGCATTCAATGTACTTTACAAAGTTTATCTTTAAAATCAACACATACCCTGTTAACATGCGAGGGAATGCCCAGGTTGTCGGTGCAACACAGGTCAGCTCAGTCCTAGCACCGCCTGGATGACAAAATAGACCAGCGTGAGAACTCATTCATTTCATTCATAAAAAGAGTTGCACTGTTGCAACACAAAGAGTCAGCCTACGTCTAGACCCGTGTCACACACACACACACACACACACACACACACACACACACACACACACACACACACACACACACACACACACACACACACACACACACACACACACACACACACACACACACACACAGGGCTCTAGTTGGCGCACGTCTAAGAAGAGATAAAGATGTACATAAATAACCTGTAGCATGTTGACATATGGAACTACAAACAGATCACGCTACATCATTAAAACAAAGGCTTACCTCGACGCTATGAGAGCACAAACAAAACGACCCGCCGTGAAACCTAGAATAAAAAAGAAGGATGGATTACAGGGGCGTGTCCCAGCGTAGTACCGGGGTATTGCACATGCGCAGTAAAATCCTGCCTGAACATACAAAAAGGCTCAGTAGATGGCAGCGTGTGACCCTTAAACGGTAGTGTTTGTTTTGTGTCACTTCAGTAGCCACGGAGACCTGCATGAATTATATCAAAACTTTAATTCAGTCAAACAGTGGGTCAACAACAATGAAAGCAATAATAAACAGTAGGGACATAAACACAATAGATATGCATATTAATAACTTGGATATGGGGGTTTATGTCACTTTGTTGTTGTTCTTTATAACTATGTACGTCATTTAGTCCACTTGTGTATTAGAATTACAAACCTCCAGCTGTTTAGGTGCTGAGTGGAGAGAACAACAAACACACACCTCGACCGACTGAGAAGGGATCCTGGGGGTTTTTATGTAGCGCCTCTGCTGGAACACTCCGTCGTGCACTTCCTGATAACACTGCGCATGTGCAATACCCCGGTACTACGCTGGGACACGCCCCTGTAATCTATCCTTCTTTTTTATTCTAGCGTGAAACGAGGAAGTGGGCGGGGAACCTGGGCAAACTCTAGCTCCATAAAGAACCTCTCACTCCGCTATACAGCTCCGAGATGAGGTTCTATGTGGTTCTCATCCGGGATCGGTCGAACGTCCGCCAAGGCTCCGCTGTTTACCCGTTTGTATACATCGTATCCCAAAACTAATGGTAGATTCCAAACTTCACGGATGTTTTAGGTTTGGACCGGAGCATAATATTTTAGGTCTGGAGCGAAACTACCCGTTTAAATCGCTTATTTAGTCAGCCTGTGGCCATAATTCCCATTCAACCCGGAAAACCCCCCTACGTCCGCTGCCAGTACTGCTCCTGGTTTGGCTACAATGGGAAACATGGCCACAGGCTGACTAAATAAGCGATTTAAACGGGTAGTTTCGCTCCAGACCTAAAATATTATGCTCCGGTCCAAACCTTAAACATCCGTGAGGTTTGGAATCTACCATTAGTTTTGGGATACGATGTATACAAAAGGGTAAACAGCGGAGCTTGGCGGACGTTCGACCGATCCCGGATGAGAACCACATAGAACCTCATCTCGGAGCTGTATAGCGGAGTGAGAGGTTCTTTATGGAGCTAGGCAAACTCAGTCTGTCGCCTGTCGGTCACTCTGCCTGGCTAGCTGCCTCATCTGCTCTTAAAGGGGCAGTGCCATTACACGCACCGGTTCCCAGTCCCACTGACTAGATAAGGCAGACGAAAAATACATCAAATTATCTTAACATGTCTGCCTCAAGGTTTACAGTTTAACCCCTTTAAGACCATAGTTAGTTTACCAGGGTCCCTCGGGCTCTTCACTAGGTCCGCAAGCATTTCCCTCTACACCAAATCTCTTTGCCGAAAATAGCCGATCTACCTCACTGTAGATCAGCTATTTTCCGCGTATGTTCGTGAGTTCGTCCCAGGATAGAGACGCTATGCTTCGTGTGGTTAGGCCAGCGTGACTGCAGTAGTGGTTCAAGGACCCCCAAATTAACATGCACTTGGCTGCGGACCTCCATCTGAAAAAACATTTGGGACGTCACGACCTCTGCGCCATACAAGATTTGTGTTATTAAACAGTTTCCCCCAAAAAGTAATGGTCTACAAGCTGAAAATGCTTGGCATCACGCCACGTCAGCTTGTAGATCGGCTATTTTCAAATAGCCCATGTAAGTGTTAAAGTGATTTTGATGCCATGTTAATAACTAATGTTGCTGTGAACCATAATATATTGAGACACTGGTTAAGCTCCGAGAAGCACACAACTTGTTTCCAATCCTTGCAAACATGGAAAAACTTCAGACTGACATGAGCAGGAGTTGTGTGTTCAATACTTTATTGTTGAATCTCACACATTTTGAATTATCAATTTCTAATCAATGGAGCAATTCTTTTTTATTTCTTGCCCACCTTTGGAGTTACATCATGGCAAGGTAACTACACAACCCAGACCTCTACCAAAGTGGTCTTACCCTTTAAGTGGAGTGGAATCCTTAATACTGATGCGGGTTGAGGGTGAAATCGCCTGGCTCACAGCAACTCAAGACGTCATGGTCTCTCAGACGATTCTTGTCAAAGTTCAGCCTCTAAGAAACAAAATAAAATACATTACATTTAACGGAATATGACAAAGGTGTTTCAAACTTCACTCCGACAATTATATTATCTGTACCGTTTTCCTTGTTTAAGTTCATATATTTGTAATTATATTATTTCTAGCTCAAGTTAATACTAACTACCAACTGATTAGTCGTCCTGTATTGGAGAAATTAGGGTAAATTGGGTCAGGTAAGTGAGGTAACCTTATAACCGAGCACAATGTAACATAGATGAAGACATCTTTGATATCATTGGATAAAGTGATTGGATATATGATGTCAATATACAACCATAAGTATCTATACTAATGTAATACTAACAGACAGGGGATTTAAGAAAACGCAAGGAATTCCATGAGGCATATTTTGTATGCTCTCTCCCATGCATGGAACTGTGTGCTGTAATCTGGCATATGTCACGATCCAAGGAATTCATATAAAAAATAATTTGATTGTACGACCTACAGTTCAATTGTTATAGACCAAAACGTGAAAACATGAAGCCGATTTTAAATATTTTGGGTGGAGGTTCTTCCATGGCCTACTGGGAGTGTATGTAGGTGCAAAGTGTCATGGCGATCGGGTGCTGCGTTCATGATTTGTGGCATTTTGTACAAAACGGGCCACTCCCGCAAACTTTGGAAGCCAATAGTAGCCAATCGGAATGGCATATGAGAATTCTGATCTGAAACATTTTGGGTGGAGGTTCTTCCTTGGCCTACTGGGAGTGTGCGTGCCATGTTTCATGGCAATTGGTCAAACGTTGCCGGAGATTAGCTGCTCACAGACACACGGACGGATGGACACAAGTTAAACTAGAAAAAGTGCTCCTCGGAGCACAGGTCTCCGCCAGGTCAGGTAGGTTATTGTGGCCTCCTGGTGGCGCTATAATAGGCCAATGTGAAAAGGGTGCCATTTGTTCAAGGGCTTTTCACTGCAATCGGACACTGCATTCATGATTTGAGGCATTTTGTTCCAAAAATGAGTTTTGCAAAATTAGACCTGCTGGTGGCGCTATAACAGGCCAATGTGAAAAGGGTGGCATTTCTTCCGTGGCCTAATAGAAATGTGCATGTGAAATTTCACGGATCGCAAGCTGCGTTCATGATTTGAGGCATTTTGTTCAAAACGGACCAATCATACAAACTTTGGAAGCCAATCTTAGGCAATCAGGATGGAATATGGGAAATCGGATAAATCCGTGTTGATCACATGCCTATAGAGATACTGTGTACCAATTTGTGTGATGTTTGGACAAAATCTGTAGGAGTAGTATCAATAAATGTGTTTTGCACATATCGGCCTCCTGGTGGCGCTATAACAGGCTTATCTGAAAAAATTGGGCCAGAGGTTCTGAATTGGCATCCAGGGAGTGTGCGTGCACAGTTTCGCAGCGGCCGGGCCAACGGTGCCAGAGATTAGTTGCTAACAGACGGACAGGACGGACGGACGGACACACGGACGGACGGACAGAGGGTAAAACATACTCTCTCGCCATGCCTTTCGGCCTGGCGGAGACAAATATAGCCTCCGACCATCTAATCTCTCAAGACAGATTTATCTTTTTTTTTTTGCTTAAGGGTTCCCAGATTGCCGGCCGTCTGGCCTGGCGGAGAGAATGAGACTTCATACCTTTCCATCTGGCAAGTGGAAAGCCACAGCCACGTGGTCCCATACATAGTACTGGTGCGGAGGTGTATGAAGGAGGTGAGCCACCATTTGCTTCTGATCTGGCCAATAAACCAGCTGGAAACTGTTTCATATAGATAGGGAGAGAGGAAAGTGTAACATTATTCATTTGCATGGATAGCGTGATGGGTCACACACACACACACACACACACACACACACACACACACACACACACACACACACACACACACACACACACACACACACACACACACACACACACACACACACACACACACAGTACCTGTGTGTCTTACACATGGCCTCAGGTCTCCAGATGATCTGGCCATCCTTGTAGGCACAAACTGCATGTGGGCTGTCATCCAGCCGAGGGTACTTGTTGAAGATGTTGTTGTAGAGGCTATGGACCACCACAGAGTACATCACCTCCTGTTTGTACAGCACTGTTTCATAGATACGCAGAACTGGTTCTGAGCCTCCGCATATCTAGAAGGAGAAAATGTGTTTAGTGGAGAGAGATAGATTATTATTTTATTTTTATTTTAGTAAGAACAATGGTGAATGAATGAATGAATGAATTAATATTTTATTTCCGTGTCTCTGGGTCAATTTCTTGACCCAGTGATGACCAATTATCAATTCAATTTAATTCAATAATTTGAATTTATTTCAGACCCAAGGGAGATCCATATCACAATTTTAAAAAAGACAATAAAATAACAGAAAAAGAAGAATCTACAATGTTCATTTTCTAACACACAAACATATGCGCCAAATGGTTCCACAGTCTAGAGGAGAACCTGACAGAACTGCGCATCCCTTATGACAGTGATGATGTCATTTACTGACTCAGATTGCCTACACATAAACCTATACTAGATGTCCTTGTCCGAATGCTTGTTTTATTGTTGAATTGTTTATTGGATCTTGTTTAGTCAATACAATTATTTGTTTTTAGCTCCTGCTCATTTGATTTAGCTATTTTGTCTCATCTGTTTAAGGAAATAGGTAGCTGATATATTGCACTTTTACCTTAGCGCTAGCTATGCTCTTGGTTGCTTGTTATTACAGAAAATGCACTTATAACCTCTGGTGATTAGTAGCTTTCGTTCCCTACCTTTGTTGATTGCACTTATTGTAAGTCGCTTTGGATAAAAGCGTCTGCTAAATGACTGTAATGTAATGTAATGTAATATAATTGGTCCTCACTAATGCTCATTATAAAAGGCACTATTTCCATCTACTCACTCTGCGTCTCATTGGTGGGTTAAGAACAGTTCAGAAACCTGCCTACCAATGACATCGATGGGGATTCCAAGCCCATAGAAACTACAGCCAGTCTCTTCCAGGAAATAGCATGCATCGATAAGAATAATTAAAAATACAGTTAATAAAGTCTTGTTTTAAATGACAGTTCACAAACTGAAGACAAACTTGCCTACCAACGTCGGTAGGCAGGTTTGTGAACCGTCCACAGCCCTCCTCTGAGACACAATCTTATAATGAGCATTACTGAGGACCAATTATATGAGGATAGGTTAAAAAGCTGCAATTATCAACTCAAGACACGTGTGTGCGTTTATATACCTGCTTGCGGTATTCTCCCAGTAGCTCCTCCAGGGGGAAAGTAAATCGATGCGAGCCGTATCTTGAACTGTCCAGGAAGGCAGGCGAGGTGGCAAACCGCTTCAGAAAAGGCACCTGCCTTTTCCTCGGTCCTGTCCTCCATCCAGGATATTTGTCATCCAGCAGACGTTTCTCAGCCGATTCAATGTCTGACTGATGCACAGAGGCGCTCCACCAGAGCAGGTCCATGTGGTTTGGATCCTTAGAATTCTGTTCTTTAACCGCTTTAATAGCAGACGGTGCAAAGAAACCTCCTTCGGATCCGATCTCAAACAGTGCATTTGTGTCATGCCTCAGATCAGTGACATGGAACTCCGGCCTGGGGTAGAGTGGGATGTTCTCTTTGAATAAGTACTGGTTGTCTATGCCATGGACTTCTTTCAGCTCTGTCAACTTTAAGTGTTGGCATCTGATGAAGTTCTCTGTATATCCTCTCCTGTTCACACGTTCTTTGATGGTTGACAGTTGAGAGAAAAAGTGGAAGGAATTCTGGATTCTGTTCTTCAAGTTCAAGATCTTCTTCATTAGCAGACGGTGCAAGGAAACCACCTTCAGATGCGATCTCAAACAGTGCATTTGTGTCACGGTCACGACTTTTTTCTGTTCTGGCCCCACAGTGGTGAATGAACTTCCCACTGATGTCAGGACAGCAGAGTCACTGCCCATCTTTCGCCGCAGGCTGAAAACCCACCTCTTCAGGAAACACTACCCTTCCTCTTTGACCTGGCTCGGAACTCTGGCCGGAGGTAGAGTGGGATCACTGGGATGTTCTCTTTGAATAAGTACTGGTTGGGTATGCCTTGTACTTCATCTTTCAGCTCTGTCAACTTTAAGTGTTGGCCTTTTATGAAGATCTCCTTACATCCTCTCCTGTTCACACGTTCTTCCATGGTTGATGGTTGAGAGAAAAAGAGACGCACAAGGAAGTGTTTCACTTTCAAACCTAAACTGTCACTCTTCATAACTCAATCCCCTTTTCCTGTCTCTCTACTATAGGTGGATGATGAAACAAACAACAGACTGGTAAAAGGCCCCCCAACAGGTACACTACCTTGCGGTCAACACCACAATAACTATTGCGACTGCCCCTCGGCTTGGTAGATAGTTTAATGATGAGACAGTCGAGTTTCAAATAGATGCTGGTTTATTTCTCCGGAGCACCGTGAAAACTATAGAAAAGAAAAATGACACAATATGTATTAACATCAAGTCTATAGTATCACAAAATACAATAAAGTCATTAAACAAACCGATGACCAAAAATAAGCTTCAACTTAACAAATATTATACTTCTTAAATGGTACAAATTAACCTTTGTAAACAAACATGTAGAAAGACAAAACATCTGTTGTAGCCTTAGATCAAGACTCTCGCAGATGTATTTTATCGATTTTGATATTTATCAAAAATGTCAAAATCGATAAAATACATCTAAGAGAGTCTTGATCTAAGGCTATAAGGCTACATCTGTTTCATAACTTGTATTCATCATGGCATGGCATTAATGTGGTTACATAACTTACATTAGTGCAATAAAAACAATATTTTTAACTTAAAATAAACACTCTCGGCACTCTATGGAATGTTCAGCTTACAAACCTCATTCCGCCTTCCAGGGGGTGTTGAAAAAAATCAAATAGAAATTATTTATCTCTGGCTTTTTTCCCCACAATGTACATGTATTCATAGATATATGCATGTATTGACTGAATGCACAGAATTTGTTTGGGGAAACTCCGCCACCTAGCGAACCTTTTGTAAACTACACACAAAACGGTCCCAAAACGTAGCAACATAAACAAACCATGGCATCACAAAGGTAGATAACCAGCAATCGATCAATAAAGATGAACTATAACTGTATAGGAAGTATCAATAACCTTTGGGTTGGTGGTCATTTACACAACATGGATAGGCTACACTACACAGCATGCCAAGTGGCAGTGGTGGCCTAGTGGTTAGAGGGGCGACCTTGATACCGGAAGGTTCCTAGTTCGATTCCCCAATTCATCACATCAATCATGAATCACCGCTGAATAGCCCTTGAGCAAGGCTTCCATGCAGGGTCCGGCTGGAAACAAGCTTCGTGCTTAGTCCGACACCCTGGGTAAACAACAAACTTTGCTTTGCTTTGCCAACATCATATTAACACAAACAGAATTTACAGATTCCAATGCAGTTTTGCCCTTGCTTTTGGCATGCCCCTCTAAAGTCCTATAGATAAACTTGTGGTATAAGACAAAGACATGCACTTAGATATGATGATGGTTTCTTTGTTGTGGCATCTGCAAAGTGAATGTATACTTTGTATATGCTTTTCCTTCAGTTTTTAGTGGGACTTTACTTATGGGGCTTTTCCTTCAGTTTTCAGTAGGACTTTTGGGGCTCTGATTGACATTTAAGCCCTTTGGCAAGAAATGCATGTATATAACAGCTCAGCTCTGGCTTTGGGCCCTGAGCTCTTGGGCCCGTGCGGTAATACACCCCTGCTCTCTACACTGTAACCATCAATAAAAAAAACAGAAATGGGAATGGTCCCAAAAATATCTTGAAAGCCACCATTGTAAAATTAAAAAAAAGCATCATGCAGATTGTTATGATAAAGCTTCTGTCACATTGACTGGATAATCTCATCACTAAAAATAGTCAGTTTAGGTTAGGCTGGTAATATTAACCAGTGGTGGACCGTAATGAAACACATTTACTCAAGCTTGTTTCCAATGTTTGCGATCTATGAAAAACGTACTTAAAGAGTTGTGTATGCAATACTTTACTGATTCATCTCTCAATCTTGAGTACATATACAACAAGTACACATTTAGCATGCAGTGGCAAATTTGCAGAACAGTGGGCTATATAGTGGAGAAACATTACTGACAACTGTACTCATCTTGAGTGGCATTAATGAATCACTCTATATTATATAGAGTATTATCAGCATCTGAAAATACTGGGTTATTCCAATTCCTACCCATATTCATACAATTGGTCCTCACATGGTCATTATTGCAGGGTCACATTTCTGTCTACCCGCTCTGTGTCTCAGAGGTGAGCTGTGGGAATAGGTAGGTTTAGTCATTTATCACTCTTTCAAACATTTTATTTATTGATGCAAGATAATGGCTTATATTACACTGTGACATCTTTCCAGTAAAAGACTAGTTTCTATTAGCTTGGAATCCCCAGGCATTGGTGAGGTCACTGGTAGGCAGGTTTTATTTCTGAACTGTCCACAGCCCACCTCTGAGACACAGAGAAAGTAGACGTAAATGGTGCCATCTTGTGACCATTAGTGAGGGCCAATTACATGAAGATTAAAAAAGTGGTATGGGGTAATAAGGCCAGTACGCCTCAACCAGCTCCTGAGCGTCTTCGTAACTGTCAAACTCGTCAGATGGGGAGACGGTGGGATGGCCTGGCTCACAGAAACGCAAGTAGCTTCTCAGGCGATTCATGTCAAAGGTCAGCCTCTAAAAATAACAAAATATGAGATTTAACAGAACAGGCCAAAATAGAGTGTTGCAACCTTTACTACAACAAATATATTCTCTAATATAGTTTTCCAGTTTTCCTAAGTTTGTATATTTGTTTATAATTATATTATTTTGTGACTAGTAATATAGAAGAGTAGTATATTAATAAGTTAATACTGATGTACTTTGCATTGGGTTAATTAGTCAGAGCTCAATGTAACAAGTGGATTAAGATTCAGTTTGTTTTTAGTGGGTTGGCTAGTTTTAGTTTATTATTAGTTTTAGTGTTAGTTTTAATATTTCTATTGTAATGGGGTAGTCAGGGGGAAGATTCAACAAGGTCAGAAAAATAGCATATCTACAAGCTTATAAGCCATTTCATATTTTGTGATTTTAATTTGTTTGTAAACACAATACAGTTTCAGTTATCGTTTCTCTTTTTACAAATGTTGTTTTCTATAATAACCCTGCTTTATAATAATGTTGTACTAACAGAAGGGATTTAAGCAAACTCATGCCCTCTCCCATGCATAGAAGGATTTGCATATATCTATGAGTCCATCCTCATACGAGTCAGTAATTTAAATGGATGACCTGCGTGATCACATACAGGATTTCCATTCATTTATGTTAGAATGTCAATGCTCATCACCTCCATTCAGCTTTGTATTACAGAATATAAGTGAGAGTTCATACCTCTGAATCTGGCAAGTGGAAAGCCACAGCCACATGATCCCATACATAGGACTTGTGCAGAGGTTCAGAAAGGAGGTGAGCCACCATTTGGTTCTGATATGGCTTACGAACCAGCTGGAACCTGTTTAAAACATAGAGGGACAGAGCAAAGTGTAAAATGAATTCACGTTGGTATTGACATAAGGGCGGAAACTATCATAAAGGACTGTTGACATATCTAAATTTGAGGAAATGTGGAAACAATTATTTATTTCACATAGCTTGTGTAAATAAGCAGCACACAATCTGTGCTTTTATACAAAATTAAGAAATTAAGAAATGTCCAAACACTGAATAACAAGATCCCAATATGTGATTATTCAGGATGCATAATACGGGATGCCTAGGTCTATTTGGACCAAAATGTCTTGTAATGACATCTGGATGGGAACCATAGATTAACTCCTGCCACAAGAACGGAAAGAGAGTGATGATGTTCCTGTACAAATGGACATACTACTAGCTCCATAGTGACTCCTACAAGTCACCCGATGCACCTGCAAGACAGACGGCACTAGCCTGAGGTTAATCTCTCAAGACAGATTCTGCCAATGTCAGCACCACTGCCCTAAAGATGTAGTGTTGTTGTTAGTGCAGTGGTTCTCAAACCTTTTCATGTCAAGGACCCCCAAATGGACACTTATTAGCCCGCGGACCCCCATTTGAAAAGATAAGCCAGGGACCCCCATAAGAGAAGATTTTTACGGCTCTAGCAGTGATTCTCAATCATTTTAATTTCAAGGAGTTTAACATGCATTAGGGCTACGGACCCCCATTTAATGGCATTTCTATCTCTGGGACCCCAATTCATATTGTAAAATCGATGTTAATTTAACTCTAAGAGTGTACAAATGGAACCAAACGGGTCCATTTGGTTCCATTTGTACACTCTCAGAGTTACAGACCCATAAGGGTCCATTTGGTTCCTATCCATCATTTAGCTGGGGACCCCCTGGAACCCCCTCAAGTACCCCTGGGGGTCCCCGGACCCCACTTTGAGAACCAATGTGTTAGTGGGAATAAACATAGAAGCACCTGGGAGGATGCCAACAGCAGAATCTGTCAGAACCACTGCCCTAAAAATGTTGCATTTTCCCAAAATGTAAAATAAATATTTTCTGACATATTTCGGATATTATCGGACCTAAATTTACCCTTCAACTTCTTGCTTAAACTTTATGCCCATAATGAAACAGGTTTTGTAGCAGTTGTAGAAATATTAGGCCTTAAATGCCAAATGTTCAAGCATGCTCAAATCATGTATAGGCTACTTTACACTACCTCAGCCCAATTTTCCAAATTCTTTATAGTTTTACATTTTGGGGGGAAATAGCCATGGTTCACATTCATCTCAGGGCTGCACGTGATGACAAAGATGAGACAGAAAACTTACACTGATGGTGACCAGCAATCAGAAATCATACCAATCATGAATGGTGTAATAAAAGTAATATAGGCTGGTTCTGGCATACATTGTGTGTTAGGAGGGTGTGGGGGCCCTGAAGTACTCTTAGGCCCAGGGGCCCATTGACTCGGGAGGGAGCCGTCCCTACATTTATACTACTTTATTAATCCAAGCTACCAAATCAATTATCTTAATTGACTAAATCGATTAACTCTTGCATCCGTTATTGACGGATTTCACACACACACACACACACACACACACACACACACACACACACACACACACACACACACACACACACACACACACACACACACACACACACACACACACACACACACACACACACACACACACACACACACACACACACACACACACGCCTCCAGATGAACTGGCCATCCTTGTTGGCACAAACTGCATGTGGGCTGTCATCCAGGAGAGGGTACTTGTTGAAGATGTCGTTGTAGAAGTGGCTATGGACCACCACAGAGTACAACACCTCTTGTTTGTACAGCACCGTTTCATACACACACAGAACTGGTTCTGAGCCTACACACATCTAGGAAGGAAGGAGAAATTGTGTTAGGTGGAGATTAGATAGATATATGTCTCAATTACAATATATGGTCAGCTGCCTGTGCCATGTATGTTATGCATTTAGGATAATACGGTAGTGGGTGGGAGTGGGGGTCCTGCCTTAATAAATGTGTGTGTGTCAGGTTGTTTCTCCATGTGTGTGTGTGTGTGTGTGTGTGTGTGTGTGTGTGTGTGTGTGTGTGTGTGTGTGTGTGTGTGTGTGTGCACAGCTGCCTATGTGAACGTAGGCAGACAACATAACAAAGCTTTATTTGTCTTTTGTTCATAAACCTAGTGGTCTATGGTTCATAAGCCTAACTCCCAGTTACACTTCATATAAGATGATACAGAAGTGTGGAAATTAGACATGAGCAAGACCTCACTAGGCCTACTACCTGTCTGAAGAGATAAAACAAACACAGGTCACAGCATGCTCAGCAGTAGACCCTATTATAAATTACATATAAAAAAAAATCACACCCAGTGTGAAGTGGGCGGTGTGTGGTCATCACAACATGACTCACTTAAAAAAAAGGATAAATTACTTTTTTTTAAGTCCATACTGCTATTCATAGGGCTGCACATGTGTCATGTGTTTCGCTAGCCAATCACAGTCCTGAATTTGCAAAGTCAGCCAATCACATTACAGTTAGTGGTGATGACACTAGCTGTAATGTGATTGGCTGACTTTGCAAAAGTATCGATTTGCATTAACAATGGGTTAGGGGTGTAGACTGCGTTGTAGACTATTGGCCAATCACGGTGCAGGATTGGTCAGTGTCCAAAACTCACTTATAGGGGGCGGTCACACCACCCCAATAAAGCTGCTAGCTGCATTAAGTAGGCAGTAAGTTTAAGTATAGCTGCATTAATACAATTACCAACTCAGACTGACGTGTAGTGTGTTTATCTACCTGCTTGCGGTAAGCATCCAGTAGCTCCTCCAGGGGGAAGTTCAATCGATACGAGCCGTATCTCGAAGTGTTCAGGAAGGCAGGCGAGGAGGCAAAACGATCCGGAAAAGGCTGCTGTGCGGCGGCTTGTTCTTCCGTCTTGTCCAGAAGACGTTTCTCAGCCGACCCCATGTCCCACTGCGGGACAGAGAGGCTCCACCAGAGCAGGTCCATGTGGTGCGGATCCTTGGGATTCTGTTCTTCAACCTCTTCAGTGGCAGACGCTGCAAGGAAGCCCTCCTCAAGTGCGATCTCACATAGTGCATTTGTGTCATGATGCAGGTGTGTGAACCTGAACTCCGGCCGGGGGTAGGGTGGCATGTCCTCTTTGAATAAGTATTGGTTGGGTATGCCTTGGACTTTAACTTTCTCTTTCAGCTCTGTCAACTTCAAGTGTTGACCCTTGATGAATGTCTCATGATATCCTCTCCTGTTCACGCGTTCTTCCATGGTTAAGAAGGTTGAGCTGCTAAAGAGACGGACAATAAGTGAACTTCAGTTCCTCTTCCCAAGAACCTAATCAAGGTCCACTTGAGGTGGAGCAGCTGTGTTTATAAGGCCAGGCCAATCAACCAAGTAGCCAATCAGTGGCAGTGTCAATCAGACAGGAGGAGACCAACTGTGAGGAGCAGGCAGGGGGAGTTAGTTAAAGCACAAACAATTATGAGACTTTAATACCAAAGTGTTATTTATTTTTGCTGTTGTGTGCATCCATGGAAACTATAAGCTGTCCTGTCCTAGCTGGTCATAGTAAAACATTTACAAGAATAAATAACACTTTATGGTGATAGTGAAACCTAAGCCAGTTTGGACCCATCTGCACACAGAGCTGTAACCTGGCTCTACACCAGGGGTCTTCAACGTTTTCAGGCCAAGGACCCCCTAGCTGAGAGAAAGAAGAAGCAGGGACTCCCTCTATATTGTATAAAATTGTGTGTCAGATTGTTTTACTTGATCTGCTCTTTTTCCCCTCTACACAAAACCTCTTTGCCAAAAATAGCAGATCTACAAGCTCACAACGCCTCGCAGTGCGAGGCGTTGTGAGCTTGTAGATCTGCTATTTTTGGCTAAAGTTCTCCTCAGAAAAGGGATGTTAGGGTTCAAGTGGTTTATGTAAAAAAAGAAGAAGAAAGAAATCATATCACACAAAGATTTGGCGGCCCCCCTGTAATAACTCTGAGGACCCCCTAGGGGTCCCGGACCCCCTGTTGAAGAGCCCTGCTCTACACAGTATTTGGACCCAAATCCAAATTCAATCAGAAGTTCAAAGAATCAAAGAAATTGTAACAATCAAGTCAAGTAAAAGTACCTCAAAACTGTAGGCCTAGTTGGGTACCGACTAGTGCTTGAGTAAATGTAAAGGCTACTTTAATAGTTTCTTTCCAAAACTTTACAGTCCCAACTGGTCCTGACCTGTGCGCAGTCAAACTCCCTTGAACAGCATTCAGTGAAACATTCAGGCAGTGGTGTAAAGTAACTAAATATTTCCAATGTCAGTACTTTTACTTCTCCACTACATCTCAGTCAAATATTGTACTTTTACTCCACTATAATTATTTGAAAACTTGAGTTACTATAGTTACTTTGTAGATTTGTATTATTATTACAAAACACACATTAACCTCTTCAGCCCATTAACCAACTACATTTCAGCCATTTGAAAATAGCAGATCTACAAGCTCACAATGGTCGCTATGCGAGGCATTGTGAGATCTGCTATTTTCAAAAGATTTTTTCATACATTTTATTGATTGATTGATGTACTTTATTTAGTAAGACATGAGAACAGTACATGACAGTACATAACAGTACATGAGTACAAATTCACAATACAAGGTCTACTAAACTCGATAGCTCATTAAGCACTTAGGTTGTTTATGTCTGCTTATTATACATTTGCCAACTTGTGAAATGGGACCTTCTGCAATGAGTACTTTCTACTTGTTTTTTTTTAATTCCGGACTTTTACTACTTTGTAGAGGTGTAACGATATAGTAACTGCATCGAAAACTAGTTTTGAATTTTCAACGATCTACTATATCGATATGCAAACAGCAAAATATCGTATCGTTTGACTTTGTATCGTATCGAATCGTTTTGCAATGCAAATACTCGTATTGAATCGTTTTGCAATGCAAATAATCATTTTTTATCAATACTTTTAAGAAGAAAAAAGAGAAAGATGGGTTTATATCCAGTATCCAGGTATTTATTTTTCACACAGAATTTTTGGATAAATAAGTAGTTACTATATCGATTTTAAATCATTGAATCGAATCGTATCGTTCTAAATGAACCTGTCCTGTATTGTTCATGTATCGTATCGACTAAATTACTGAATCGAAACGTAGCGTATAGACCCCTTAACAGACGACGTCATACTGGCTGCGTGCAGCCAGTATGCGCGCAACGAAACCCATTATATCAGGTCTCGTTAGGACGCGTCTCACTAGCCAACACACACAAGAGGGGGTTGGGGTGTGCTGAAACCAGTGCACCCCGAAACAGGTTGGGAATTGATTGCGTGAAACAATCACCTGTGCGTCCAGGCTCAATGTTAGTAAACAAATAATTGGTCTATTGTAACCTGTATCATTCATGTATCGTATCGACAACCAAGTATCGTGATACATATCGAATCGTTGTTAAAATGTATCGTTACACCCCTACTACTTTGCCATATTGATACTTTTACTTAAGTAAAAATGTGAGTTTCCATCACTGCACGCATGGCTCCATCTCAAAAGTCTCTAGACTGACTCTTCCTTTCCTAGTTTCCTTCTGGCAACGTATTGGTTGAGAAAAGCACAGGTTCCGCCCCCGCAGGACGACTCTGCCAATGAGCGACGTGAGAGCAAAATGAGTCAGAGTCGAAGAAAACAACAAGGAACCTATTGACACTGAGCCCATTGTTGCCATGTCTGCTTATTATAAGCGACTTTGGGCTTGTTTTTCCGTAAAGTTGCTTGAAAATATTGGTAGTTACTGGTTGCGGTTTTTTGGGCTTGTTTCTAACGTGTAGTTGCTTATTTGGTCTTGTTTCTAAAGTGTAATTTATTTGGGCTTGTTTCTAAAGTGTAATAGCTTATTTGGGCTTGCTTCTGAAGTGTAGTTGCTTATTTGGGCTTGTTTCTGAAGTGCTTATTTGGGCTTGTTTGTTTCTAACGTGTAGTTGCTTATTTGGGCTTGTTTCTAAAGTGTAGTTGCTGATTTGGGCTTGTTTAGTTGTTTCTATCGTGTAGTTGCTGATTTGGGCTTGTTTCTAACGTGTAGTTGCTGATTTGGGCTTGTTTCTAACGTGTAGTTGCTTATTTGGGATTGTTTCTGAAGTGTAGTTGCTTATTTGGGTTTGTTTAAGTGTATGCTAATGCCCCATGTATGTATTTGTCTGCGGTATATGTTTAAAGTGTTCATGTGGCCTGGCTTCTTTTGGGCTCGTTTTCCTAGACCTGGTTGGTTGTTTCTCTCACACGACCTGGCAACACTGACTGAGCCCTGTGTGGGGCTTCGCTACATTGTATCAGCCTGGTTGCTATAGACGACTCAACCCTGCAACGTTTGATGTCAAAACAAAACCTCTGCAACGGTTAACACAGCATTGTCCTATACTTCTACATCTTATCGATTAAAAAACAACGATATAAAATAGATATAATCCTATAAAAAGAGCTCTCGGGCATCATGATGGCGGAACGTTGGAGAAATGTGTTTTTTGTTTTAGTCCCAGGTTTTGATGGCAAGATCTTTGGACACAACTGAAGTCAGATTGCTGGGGGAAAGATGAGAGGAGGATCACAGCAAGACAGGATTCTCAGCACAGTGATTCTTCATGTTTAGCTCAACTGTTATCAAGATGTCACTGGAAGCAAGTGATCTTCAGACCGACGAGGACTGTGAAGATCTGGTGAGTCTTCTTGTGGTTCCTTGGTCCGATCACGATCAACGATCACACACATGAGCTGAAAGAAACACTTCTTTCAGCTCATATGATCGTTTTGATCTTCTTCTTCAGCTTGCTCGCTTACAGTAGTAGAGATAGATCACATGTGAATGATAGTTCTGGGATGAATGTCATTTTTGTGCATTAAGTCACAACACAATCAGTGCTCCAAAAATGTAGCCCCCCCACCAACAACAAAAATGGAGTGACATGTTTGTTTTCATACTCTGTAACAGCTTGTAAAACAGCAAGTAAATGTGCATTTTGTCCTTTTAAATTACTCATGTTTGTAAAACACTGAAGTAAAACAGACCTATATTCACATTTACAAAGGTTAATTGCAACATTTTATTTTCCATCTAGAGATCAAACTTTAAGAATGTAAGTCCCTCAGTCATTGGGGAAAAACCCTAGAAACCCCCCAGATTGGAACTTAAAACCAGCATAGGGTCAACAGCACATTTATCTCAGTATTGGCCATAGTGCTTTCTTGGGTTTAAAATCCTCTTAACAGACATTGTATTGAACTGCACTTCCCTGCGCTTGTCTTTGCAAACTGTTAATTAAGTATTCAATCAATCAAGCAATCAATCAATCAATCAATCAATCAATCAATCATCATTGGATCAAGACTATCATAGATTTATTTTATCGAGTCTTTTACTGTATCTAAGATAGTCTTGGCTAGCACCCGCCAGTGCGTCCTGCACTTTGACCAGTAAAGCCTGTACTTCTCCGTACATGTACACAAACAAAATATATAAGGTTCTTACCCGGTTGCCCCAAATGTTAACTCGCCCTTCGAAGTTTTTGTACAATGTATTAGTCCGGGATTTGCAATAAAGAAGTGTTTTAATCCCGTCTGTGGCCGAACGCCATTTCCATCCGCGTTTACTTCCTGTTTACATTTCGTGTAATGCCGGCTTTCACCGGATGCGCCCCGACACTACCGCCAAGGGAACTTCCGACCTAATCCGACACAGACGGGATTAAAACACTTATTTATTGAAAACTATGGACTAATACACGGCACAAGGACTCCGAAGCGTAAGTTAACATTTGGGTGAACCGGGTAAGCACCTTATATATAGTTGTTGTACATGTACGGAGAAGTACGGGCTTTACTGGTGAAAGTGCAGGACGCACTGGGAGGTGCTAGACAAGACTTTGGTAGATGTAAACATTTAAAAATGGATCAAATACATCTATGATAGTCTTGATCCAAGGCTACCTCAATATTAGATATGACCGTGTTGTTTTAGAAATACATTAGTATCTTTCTTTATTAGTACTGACTGAATGTTTACTATGCCTATGCCCCTCTCCTCTCCTCTCCTACTTTCCCTCTCTCGTGTTCCATAGGTAGAGGATGGCTTCTCACTCTCTGCTGACATGTCTGAACATGAGAAGGTAAACAACTGTTAATGGACCACAGCTGTTTGTGTTCATGTGTTTAAAACCGGATGTAGTTAAAGTCAGCATGGGCAGATGTCATGATGGCATCACACTGCAGTGAAATGATCACACATGCTGAATTGGGGAATTGCAGTGCTGTGAAATGTGCTCAATGCAAACGTTTTGTCTGTTTTTTTCAACAGAGAACAAGGATGAAGAGATGCTTGCGGAAGCCTCCTCCTTCCCCAAGTAAGACCAGCTCAACACAGAGTCAGTGGGCAGGCAGGAGCTCAACTGATCATCTTTTCATCTCATCTTTTCCTTATCCCATTTCGACCTGGAACACCTACACGTTATTATACCTTTCAAGCCGGGAACACCTCTGTGTGTAGTTGTTGTATACAGTATATAGATTTTTTTTTTCTAGTAAACTTACAGTAGGTCAGGATTTAGAAGGCGTTTTTAGAATCTGCCTCAGGTCTAAATGGGTTAATTACTATCCAAATGTATATATATATTCTTCTTTTACCGTGGCAGTCACACAAAAAATAGACCCAAATATTTATAAAAATAAATTCAAAATATTCCAATATCCTTTTCAAAAATAGCAGATCTACAAGCTCACAACACAACACAACACGTTGTGAGCTTGTGGATCATATTTTCGCTCATATACATATACTTTACATACTCATACTATATACATCATACAATGATGTATATAGTATGTATATGATGTGTATATGTATATTGCATGTATGATGTACAATGATGTATATAGGGGCTTAAGTGAAAGGGCTGCTTCTCTGGTTTTGAACCGGAATCCTATCATTTTATCATGAGAAAAATCGGACACAAAACTCCACAAGAGTTAACACTGGCGGAGATTTTCCAAGGAAGTGTTAGATTGTGTGTCAGATTTTCACGTCACCATCACAATAGGCTCTATGCACAGCAGCCATATTGGAAAGAAATTGGGCCTCTTCTTACTTCCTTCACAGGTGTTACCAATGATACTAATGAAGGCTCTGTTCCATTATGAGAGTGTACATTATGAGAGTGTACAAATGGAACCAAATGGACCCGTAATGGGGGTCCTTGAAAATAAGACAACCACTATGCCACACTAAATGGAACAGAGCCTAAATAGTATCATTGGTAACACCTGTGAAGGAAGTAAGGAAAGGGCCCAATTCATTCCCAATATGGCTGCTGTGCATGGAGCCTATTGTCTCGTGTAGCCAGACAACTATTCCACAATCTCCGAATGCTATACAGAGTCTGGAAACTCATTTTTGTGTGTGCCCCGTGTTCATGTGTGTGTGCACATCCAGGGTCTCCCTACCTCTCCAGTCTGAATGTGAACCCCAGGAGGCCGGCAGTGCCAGCTTGGAAGCCGCTGAGGAGCTCCCTGGTGAGCAGCAGCAGAGGGGAGAGAGTGGACTCCTTGGGGGAGGCGGCCACAGCGCGCTTCAACTCGCTCAGCAACGGTCACGGTGGGAACCTGCAAAAACACAGCCCACAACTACACAAGCACACAGCAACAACACAGTAACAACAATAAAACCTATGTTTGCTATGTTGTGTCGCCACTAGGCCTGTCACAATTATTACATAATCGCCTAATCGCAATTATTTGAGATAATCGCAATTATTTGAGATAATCGCAATTATTCTTTCCATAATCAAAGTCAAAATTGTTTCCATGTTGAAAAGATTTCACACATTTCCCCCAAAAGTAGCGGAAATAGCAGATCTACAGGCTCACTTTGTGAGCTTGTAGATCGTCTATTTCTGCAATTTTTCATACCTTTTGAAAGTATAATGGTCCAATATATGGCCTATTTTGCAATGCAACAAAAAAGAAGAAAACACAATTAAATCACAATTGTTTGTGTGACAATTAATTGTAAAGTAAAATTTCATAATCGTGAATACCCTTGTCACCGCTCAGTTTCATGACCAATGCTATCTGAGGCATTTTACAGATTTGATATTGTACTGTATCTAATAATAATGTAATGCATATGCAGTGAGTAGGTAGGAATTGTGTTGTAGACTGAATTACTTTCATCGCATACAGACTGAGATCTCTCTCTCTCTTTCTTTCTTTCTTTCTTTCTTTCTTTCTTTCTTTCTTTCTTTCTTCCCTCAGGTTTGTTGCAGACAGTGAGGTCGGAGTGTGATGTCACTCCAGAGTTCCTCAAACAGGCCACAAAGAAATCCACACAGTACCACTCTGCATCCAATGGTGTGTGAAAAGAGAGAGGCAAAAACACAACCCAAAAAGAGAACAAAGAATGTGCATAAAGTCAGTATGGACACTCACACGCTGAAGCCTGATTTATACTTCATACGACGGTGTCGCTCGCCGAAAACTGCCGATCTAGAAGCTCACAACAAGTCACAACGCCCCACTTGTAGATCAGCTATTTTCGTCAAGCGGCGGTCGTACGGCAGAGTATAAGATAAGCATTGTTGGCCTAATCACTCATGTCTGTTACGTTGTTACCACAGCAACCAATGCAGATAAGGCTACGATGTCATGTCAGTATATACAGTATGCTGATCTGATCACTTGCAAATAACAGTGTGGGGCTTCACAATTAACTGAAAATATATAGAAACCCGATATTTAGAACCAATAACCGACTTAATCTATATATAGAAACCCGATATTTAGAACCAATAACCGACTTAATCTATTAATACATTTTTTGACACATCGATTAATAATCGATGTCAAAAATGTATCAATCGATTTTTTATTATCGACTAAATCGATTAGTCTGATTAACCACTTAACCCTATATTATACTTAGTACAGAAATAGCGAAAATAGGTAATATACAAGCTCACAACTGTCGCATTGCGACACTTTATGAGCTTGTAGATCTGCTCTTTTCACTATCGGTTAAAAAGAACATTTGTAATCGAGGCAAAAGTTTGAAATATTGGTGATATTGATTTAAAGTCATATAGCCCAGCCCTAGTGAGGACATGTCAGTCCTAAAGATCAGATTTCACAAACAAACAAATCAAAATCAGATCGGCCTCTGCAGTCTGAACAGAGCCTATAGTCCAGGGGCCAACACTGATATTTTCACAAATTGGTACCACCTAAGGTGACCGTAAAGTTTTTGTAATTTTGTCTTCCTACATGTCTCTAGTTTATATTTTGGTATGATAACCCTTCCAATCTTGTAGCTTAATGGCAGTTATCACTACCTATCGGCTAATGTATCCGGTAGGAGACACAAAGTAGAATCTTTGTGTCTCCTACCGGATATACACCCAGGCATCAAATTATTGCGACAAAAAACAAAATATATCCATGTATTCAACGCTTCATGGGGTGTGCAATTGATAACTTCTCAAATTCTTGGTGTTTGCAAAAGGACTGCTTTCCATAAGCTTGTAAAAGTTGACCCTCCTTCGGTCTAGGGTGGTCATAGCTGAATGGGTAGAGAGTCCCCCTGGGAAACTTAAAGGAGGAGTTCACCCAAAAAATGATTTATTTTCTATCAATTGCACACCCCATGAAGCCTTGAATACATGGATATATTTTGTTTTTTGTCGCAATAATTTGATGCCCGGGTGTATTTCCGGTAGGAGACACAAATATTCTACTTTGTGTCTCCTACCGGATACATTAGCCTGTAGGTAGTGATAACTGCCATTAAGCTACAAGATTGGAAGGGTTATCATACCAAAATATAAACTAGAGACATGTAGGAAGACAAAAATACAAAAACTTTACGGTCACCTTAGGTGGTACCAAAATATGGCTTGGCCCCTGGACTACTATAAGCCTGTCTGTCTCTCTCCTCCCGTTTCCCAGGTTACAGCCTGGACCACAGAGAGAAGGAAGACATGTACGATGAGATCATTCACTTGAAAAAGGTACAAGCGTAATGATATTCACTCCCTTTTAAATATCAAAGCAAATCAGGTGATTTTTTTTAATGTGATAGAAATCCGAAACAATAATGCACACAGCATGTTTTTGTAGTTCAGTAAGATTTACTTACTTCGTCTCTGTCGGGTGGAAACCTCATTATGTCCAAAAATGTTACTTTTCAGGATTCAAATTCAAAAATAACAAAAGTAGCAGATCGACAAGCTCAAGATGCTTCGCGCCGTGAGCTTGCGGAGCTGCTACTTTTGATGCTTTTGTGTGACACTGTAGTATGATCAAGTAGAGCGTTAATTTACGAAAAATCACAAAAAGTTAGAATATGGAGATGAGAGGTTTCTGCCCGATGACGTCATCTATGACAGATCTATGATGTAAGATTCCAAATTTGGGCAAGACTTCAGCCTGGACTGATCCCGTTGATTTCCATTATAGCATTAAAGTCAAATATGTCAGAAAAGTATAAAACATGAGAACTCGCAGCACTGATCGGTCCAGCAGTTTGTAAGATTAGCTCCGGACACGCGAACTGATAAACAGACAGACAGACAGACAGACCCTCTTATAGTCGGCTAGATTCCTGCAAAGCCAAGCGGTAAAAAAAGCCCATTGTTAGAGCCCTAGTGTGGTTTAGGGCCAAAATATATTTCTGATCTTGTACGATATCATGAACCATGCAGATCTCTCAGGTCATCTGGGAAAGGTCTGCTTTCTGTCCCTAAAACAACAAATAAACGTGGGGAAGCTGCACTTAGTTTTTTTGCACCGCATATCTGGAACAAAACTCCCAGAAAACTGCAGGTCTGCTGCCACTCTTATTTCATTTAAAACACGACTAAAGACCTTTCTGTTTGCCGCTGCCTTTGATTGAGTTATTGTCCTTTTTTTCCTCTTTTCTTTTCTCCTCTATTAATTTTTACTTATTTTTGTTTTATGCATCCTAATGTCATTTTATAATTGTATAACCCATTAAGACCTGAGGCGATTCTTAAACATTTTCTAAATCCTAACAGTTTTTTGAAAAAAATCGAAAGTATTTTTTCAAGATTTTTCAAAAATAGCAGATCTACAAGCTCGGTGCCGCGCTATGAGCTTTGTATATCTGCTATTTTTGAATAGCCAAAGAAATCTAAAGTGACACAGATGCGTTCCAGGTCTTAATGGGATAATTGTGTTTCCTTTGCTTGATGTTCTGTGTAAAGCACATTGAACTGTTGAAATAGGCTCTCCTCCTGCCCCACTGGCGGTGTGTGCTGACGGTGTTGTCCTCCACAGAGCCTCCAGGCCCAGAAGGCCGACAACCAGCAGATGAAAGCCAAACTACGGCGCCTGGAAGAGGACAAAAACAAGAGGGAGAAACAGATCGAGGAACTGCTGGATCCCACTAAAGTATGTACGGGACGGGTGGATGGCTACACCAGTGTTTCTCAACTGGGCGGCACATGTCTTCAACAGGGGGTCCGTGACCCCGAGGGGGTCCCCAGAATTACTACAGGGGGGCTGCTGTATCTTTGTGTGATAGGAACTTTTTTTCTTTCTTTTTATAATTATTATATTAACCACTTCAACCAAAAATAACATATCTACAAGCACACAACGCCTCGCGGTTGTGTGCTTGCCTTGTACACCAAAGAGGTTTCTTGTTGAGGGAAAAAGGAGCAAACCAAAGGTCAAGTAATTGAGGGTTAAATGTCTGAAATTAACACATTGACTGCCTAGATCGAGTTAACTCGATATTAGCTTTTCATCACTTGCCTGCCAAGATCGAGTTAACTTGATTTTAGCAAAAAAATATTGGTCTTTTTTGACCCAAAGACCAAGGAGATATGAATTTTCGAAGATCTTTACTCTCATCCACTTCCTTGTTAACTTAAAACTTTAAAATTTTGTATCTCGGCTCCTGAGTACTTTTTTTTTTTCATTGAAAAATCTCTGGCATGAATAACAATAGGCAGTGAAAATAATTCAGGCAGTCAATGTGTTAACAAAAAACATGAATTTACTGATAGTCAATGAAGCTATCTATGAAATTCATGAACATTTTTAATCTGCAACACAATTTTAGCTAAGGGGTCTTGGCCAGAAAAACATTGAAGACCCCTGGGGGTGCTACAGTGGGGTATGTGAGAGAAAGGGGGCAATGTAATCATTTATTTTACTGTTATGTTTCATGATAAATCATTGACGAGCTTTGTGTGAACCTGCTGATCAGTAAAATGTTAATCCAAGGTAAATCTAAAACTTATTTTCAATTAGCCAATGTATATAGGGTTAAAGTGGTTAAACTGATTTTGCTGTGGACCCCCTGGAACCCCCTCAAGGATCCCTGGGGGTCCCCAGCAAAATCAGTTTAACCACTTTAACCCTATATACATTGGCTAATTGAAAATAGCATTGCGACGCGTTGTGAGCTTGTAGAACTCTTGTATGGAGGTCCCTGGCACGAAATATTTGGGGGTCTGCAGTCAAATACATTTGGGGGTCCTTGACATAGAAACTGTTTGAGAACCTCTGGGTTACACAATGTTATCTGAGACCCCCCTCCGCACGGCCCCCCATGAAAAGCACAAATAGGTGAAATTCTCAAGCTGTGTGTGTCAGTGATGTTGCTAGGTTTTCAATGTAATGGGTCCTGGGATGCAAGGGTGGTCTTTTAGATGGGTCCCAGGGACATTTTATGGGTCCCACAAAAATGCACAGCGTTTAACTCGTGTTTCATCTTATATGGTTATATTCATGTACATGTATCTGAAAGAAAAGTACACAATTCCAAATCCGACAACTAGTACTTGTAGTACTTGTAGTACTTGATTTTTTTTTTACATTAACCACTTGAATCCTAGTATCCCTTTTCTGAGGAGAACTTTAGCCAAAAATAGCAGATCTACAAGCTCACACTTGTGAGCTTGTAGATCGGCTATTTTTGGAGTTATAGGTGTGTAAAGGGAAAAAAGAGCAGCAAAAGTTTATCTGAAACACAATTTTATACAATATAGAGGGGGTCCCTGCTTCATCTCTCTCTCAACTAGGGGGTCCTTGGCCTGAAAACACTGAAGACCCCTGCTCTACAGGGAATTATTTGATATCTGGCTGCACGGAAAGACACAAGAATCACAGCTGCCATTAATTAGTGCTGTTCAGTGTTGATTGCCTAGTGGTCAAATTGGGGTCAACGAGCCATCGTTAACTTGCTTTGAAGTTGAGCTGTAAGTTGCGCAGCACTCTGACTCTCTCCCTCTAGCAGCACTCGCACTGCCCTGAGACAGAGAGAGAATACTTCTCCATACGGCGGTGTTTTACCGAGATTTTTCTTGTTTTCTGCACTATGCCTTGTAATCCGCGGACGGCTTTGAAATCCACGGATGGCCTTCAAATCCGCGGTAATTTCCGCTAAATTGTAGTGCGTCCCATGGACGCAAGACGGTGCCATGAATGCGTCCTTTTTCAATATGGTGCGTCAGAGACGCAGGACGCAGGCCTATAGACCCCTTAACAGACGACGTCACACTGATAAGAACCAGCTAGCGTGCAACCAGTATGCGCTAAATGAAACCCATTCTATCAGGTCTCGCTAGGACGCGCCTCACTAGCCAACACACAAGAGGGGGTTGGGATGTGCTGAAACTAGCGCACCCCGAAACAACAGGTTGGAAATTGATTGCGTGAAAAAATCACCTGCGCATCCAGTCTCAATGTTAGTAAACAATTAATTGGTCTATGAGCATCTCTGGTGTGTGTGTGCTTTTGTTTTTGTTCTCCATGGCAGGGATCTGAGTACACACGCAGTTTGGTGGACAAGAAGAATGAGGCCAGTGTGGTGAGTAGACTGCCATCTGCTGGTGTGCACTGTGCACAGCACGTCACACTGTGGTTTAGGGATGGATCCCCATGGATCTGCAGGCTGTTCATTGGTTCATGTTTTAACCACTTAAACCCTATTATGGTTGACCGGAGTCCGTCAGGGCTCTATACTAGTGTATTTTTTGTTTTTCTATTATTGTGGGGTTACGAATGCTGGGGTTTAACCCTTTAAGACCTGAGGCGATTCTTTAAAAAAATCAAAATCCTAACAGTTTTTTGAATAAAAAAAAAAAAAAAAATGTTCAAGATTTTTCAAAAATAGCAGATCTACAAGCTCATAGCGCGGCACTCGGTGCCGCGCTATGAGCTTGTATATCTGCTATTTTTGAATAGCCAAATAAATCTTAAGTGACACAGATGCGTTCCTGGTCTTAATGGGTTAAGTGGATAAGCAGTGTAGACTCAAGACCTACATTTTGCTGTTATCTAGGAAGGGATTTATTGATTGGCTTTTTGTGCCTTATATTGTTAGTACAGTAGGTAGAGGGGAAACAGGGAGAGAGAGATGGGGAGTGACACGCAGCTTTCAGGCTACATTGTATAGCCTAGGTGCCCGGACCTCTAGGTAGCGGTCCGGGCCTAAGTACCCAAAGTCGCTTTACATAAAAGATAAGAGAAAGGAAAATATTATTGCCACAGTATATCGTTGCTGTCGGGTGGAAACCTCATATGTCCAAAACTGTTACTTTTCAGGATTCAAATTCAAAACGTGTTGCATCGCAATGCGTTTTGAACCCGACAGCAACGATATATAATAAATACAGCTTCAGTGATCATTCAATTGACTAAAATGCACATTACAGTGAAATATCTTCTGTCCTCAAGGTTCTAAACGGACTCAAACAGAGAATACTGAAGCTGGAACAGCAGTGTCGAGAGAAGGAAAACGCTCTAAGGTAAAACATCTATCCTGCTGCCTCATGTACGTTGTTGATCCGTGCGTCTTTGTATGCATGGATTATAGTTCACGACCGAAGCCCGTCAGTCACTCGCAGTCCTACACGCACGGGCTGTGCTTAAAAGCCCTGCACGGCCGGGGCCGCTTGTAAGGAAAACAAGCGCTCCCCTTCCCTCATTCAGCTACAGATACGCAGGATTACTGTAGAAACAAATCACACACCTGTGATTGATATAAACTGATCTAAGCCAGTCAGACAATCAAAATCTACAATAGGTAGCCTATTTTCGGTTATCTGTTATTTTAAGTTTAAAGAGTATTTGAAGTGGTCAAACTAGCAATGTTCAATCTTCCAGGAAATCCTAATGATCTGCAATCTGCAATTTCTTCAACTTGTTGGCAATCCTACATATTGTGCTAATTGTTTATGAAACACAGTGCTAACATGTGGGGGCCCCTTTCACCCTGTTTCACAAATCTTATATTAGGACTTGGCCTAACAAAATGTTTTCAGTCGTGAGATTTAATCCATGTGCCGGCCTTCCTTGTTGTCCAGTAAGCTGCAGAGTGAGCTGAGGACCACCAACCTGGAGGAGATGAAGATCATGGTGGAAACGTACTTTGAAGAGGTGACACGTTCACCCCTGAATTTACTTTCCAGCGGCTGCTGTATTATTTTCTAGAAGGAGGAGGAAATCAGGAGGAGGAAATCTTGCATAGAAAATGTTTTCTAATTCAAAAGAGAAAGACTTGGTGTGTGTGTGTGTGTGTGTGTGTCTCTTGTACCTTTCAGATCCGGAGGTTGAGGATGCTTGTAGAAGCAGCAGAGAAAAGGTACACAGACTTTATGATAACTGACTGATCCCTGCACAGCCTGTTTCTTGACACATTCTCCTCTCTCATTTTGACTTCATGTTTCCAATTGAGTTGCTATTTCTTTAACCCTTTCAATCCGGGAACGCATCTACAAATGTCTTCGAAATCCTTTCTGAAAAACCTGTGTTCCTATATCTAGTGGTGTTCAAACTTTTTAATGTCAAGGACCCCCAAAATTATATGTATTTGGCCGCAGACCCCCTACCATCTCAAAATATTTAGTTCCAGGGACCCCCCAGAAGCAAAGATTTGAGTTACAAATGTTTGCTTTAAAATATATATATATGCAAAGATTTAAAAATAAAATGATGATTTTTCAAAAAATAGTATATTTTTGAATAGCCAAAGAAATCTAAAAATGACACACAGATGTTTCTGGGAGGGGTATTTAACCCCGGTCTTGATGGGTGAAATACCAATTCCCGCTGACTATAACAACCCTTGCTCTCCCTTCCTCCATGCGTAGCGGTCGAGCGGAGAGCAAGGGCTCCCAGAGGCAGCAGAAGGCCCTGGGCTCCATGGTGCAGCGTCTGTCTGAGGAGCTCAAACAGCTGCAGCAGGATAATGGCACACTGAGAGAGGAGCTCAACACCAGCGGTCCTGTAGGGGGAGCCAAAGGTTGGGCACACACGCACACGCAAACGCACACACATGCATGCACCCACACACGTGTACACACACACACACACACACACACACACACACACACACACACACACACACACACACACACACACACACACACACACACACACACACACACACACACACACACACACACACACACACACACACACACACACACACACACACACACACACACACACACACACAAACTGCAACGCACCGCACCAGGCGTAAATCAGGCATAACTCAGGCATAACTCTGACCCTAACTCCTAAACCTAACCTCTAAATGTCTAATTCTAACCATAACCCCAACCGGAATATTCTTTTCTGATTGTATCTCTTAAGAATATATTTTTTTTAAAGCATGGTTAACATATGTTTAACCATAAAACAACAATTTCTCTTGTGAAGACCAGGACAGCGGTCCTCACAACGTCTGTTTCTCATATTCTACTAATACCTTTTTTTTTACATTTGCTCCTCACAAGTATAGTAATACAAACATACACACACACACACACTCAAAAGTGGATGTCCAAAACTTTTCCAGAAATGGAAAAGATAACCTGTGTTCCAATGGATACAATGTAGTTATTATTTAGTTACAAGCTCTCGTTACTACTTTTCATTGCCTGAATATTTATAAAACCCACAGAGAGAATTAACCACCAAAAGAGCGAACATTTTGCTTGTAGTTCAGTTATTTTTGCTACTTTTATGCAATACTCTTATACGACAAAGCAGGGTATTCATTTATGGACAAAACATACTGTACATTGAAATATGGAGATACAAGGTTTCTGCCTGACAACAACTGTGTGTGTGTGTGTGTGTGTGTGTGTGTGTGTGTGTGTGTGTGTGTGTGTGTGTGTGTGTGTGTGTGTGTGTGTGTGTGTGTGTGTGTGTGTGTGCGTGTGTGTGTGTTTGCGCGTGTTTTGCTCTCCAGGCTACAGAGAGTGGAGTAAGCAGAGACTATTGAGGAGACTGCTGGAAGTAGAGAAGGTGATCTGATTGCATGGATTAAAGTTCTCAGTCGGCACAACTGATCTCAGTCATTTTAATAAGATTAAAGTGTATTAGAATTGTGTCAAAATTATCAACAGAATACATGTTCTATTGAAGCAAAGGTTAAAAAGCCTTACTCTGTGATTTCTTAAACTGGTTGACTTTATGTAGAACAGCAAGAACATAGGCTTAGAATGATGATGATACCGGCAGGACATCATAATTCTACATATCGTCTCTGTCGGGTGGAAACCTCAATATGTAAAAAAAAAAAACTGTTACTTTTCAGGATTCAAATGAAAAATCATCAATTTACGGAGAGAACGCAAAAAGTTAAAATATGGAGATTTCTGCCCGACAGTGACGATATGTTTATGAACACTAATGTGTCAAAACTTTTCAGTCGTGAGTTTTGTTCTGAGATTGTCTTTGAAACACACACACACACACACACACACACACACACACACACACACACACACACACACACACACACACACACACACACACACACACACACACACACACACACACACACACACACACACACACACTGCCTCGTCCAACCCTGTAAATGCAGCTCTGTCCTAGGACTGACACCTCTCTCCTCCTCTCAAGAGGCTGGAAGACAGCAGAAGACACGCCCACTCGGCCAAGAGCGGCAGCCGATTGGACCAGGGCGTCCAGACTACACCGGAGAGCGAGATCCTTGTTGGCGATACGCGGGGAGTTTCCGTGGCAACAGAGCCAGCGGTCTCCGGGGTAACGGCTCCATCGTCTGCACAGGCGGAGGAGGAGGAGGCGTGCACTCTGAGAGAGAGTGTCAGCCAACTGGAGAGACACAGGGAGGAGCTTCAACACACACTGACCAATAAAGAGTGAGTGAGTGTTTTTCATATCAAGGACCCCCAACATGATATGTATTTGGCCGCGGAACCCCATCTCAAAATATTTGGTTCCAGGGACCCCCAGAAGCAAAGATTTGAGTTATAAATGTTGGCTTAAAAATATATTATATTCAAAGATTTGCACACATTTTTACGATAAAAAATGCCGCGCTATGAGCTTGTATATCTGCTATTTTTGAATAGCCAAAGTATAAAAGGTTAAAGTGGTTAAAATTATTGTGACCCCTGGAACCCCCCCCCCCCCCCCCAAGGACCCCTGGGGGTCCCCGGACCCCACTTTGAGAATCAATGATTTAGGAAAGAAAGAAACAAAGAAAGAGAGTAAGAATTTTTTGGAGCCCCCCTTCCGAACACGGCCCAATTGCGTTCGCATAGACGCCCGACAAAGCCGGATGCAACACGATGGATTTAACCACAAAGCTAAACTTCTAACAGCCACTCGCCGCTAGTGAGTCCTGGCCGTTACACACTCACCCATGCCATATACTGTTGCATTGTGAGCTTGTAGATCAGCTATTTTCACTATTTATTTATAATTATAATTATAAAATATTCTTTTTCAGGTATATATATACTTTTAGCGCCTTTTATTGGATTGTACAGTGAAGAGTGACAGGAAACGGGGAGAGACACGCAGCAAAGGCCATCAGGCTCGGGAATCGAACCCGCGACTCGCTTTCACTTAGCTCTGGGGGTGGCTAAATGGAGCACCCGTGCGCAAGGAAACCGGGGTTTTGGTCTGCCTTCAGCCTTTCACTAACGACTATGTTGGTGGTGCGACTATGTTTTCATTCCCACTAACAATATTTATACACGGAACACTAACACCACTTCTCCCAGAGAACGTGGATCGTTTTGGTTATAAGCCCACTTGTTTCTATGATGAAAGAGCAGGTTAAAATGTGAATATCTTTCCGTGGTTTTGTCTGCTCAGAGGACGCTATTGTTAAATGAGTTTTGGTTTGTTTCTAGTGGGGAAGGATCGGTACACACATAAATCCCACCCACTACATTTGATTGGGTAAAGCTTCCTGATCTGAAGGCACGCCCACTTGTAGGCCAGTGCGTACGCGATATGACGAACCCCCCCGACCGATTCAAGCGGAGTGCAGAATCTGTTCTTGAGAGATTACTCTTTTTTTGAACTCATTGGTAGGGTTTATCAGTGTGATGCTTACATGGATTAAAGTTCTCATCCACCACTACTGATTTCAGTCATTTGGATTCCATATAAGTGAGCATGTCTTCTATGAAAGCATGCCATGCACTGAAAATAGGCTATCTACAGTAAGCTATTTTCGGTTATTTGTTCATTTAAAAGACAACTTTAGTTTTTTACAACCAAGGTTTATATTTTAGCTTGTAATTAAAGTAAATAAAAGATGAGTGTTATTTTTTTTTCATTTACTGCTTTCTATAGTTTTAGCAATTTTTGCGATATTTTTTACAGTGGGCGGGGGCATTCTGTCCGGTGGCTAAATATGCCTTTTTTACACAATAAAAAAGGTCCTGTGGTCTTTGATGGCCAGATGTGAGTTATTGGGGGCTAGAAGAGCTACTGTAAATAATAATAAAGAAAACGCCGGGTTATTGTGTAAAAAAAGACATATTTAGCCACCGGACAGAATGCCCCCGCCCACTGTAAAAAAGATCACGAAAATTGCTAAAACTATAGAAAGCAGTACATTTTAAAATTTTAACTCTTATCTTTTATTTACTTTAATTACAATCTAAAACATAAACCTTGGTTGTAAAAAAACAAAGTTGTCCTTTAAGATTAAAGAGTGTTTGAAGTGGTCAAACTAGAAATATATGTATGTTCAATCTTCCAAATGAGAATAAAAACAACTTAATACTTCCTAAGGTTAATATGAGCATCAAATAAATATTTGATCATGTTTTTTTTTTTGCACATGCATTCCATAAATTCCATAGGGCTAGACCACACATGGACAAATGACATCATCAACTTGCGACAGGCATCTTGAGTAAAAGGATGAACTGTTTCTAAAATGAATAAAATATTTAATGTGTAATAACATTTTTATTTTATTTTAATTATAATGTATTAAGGCATATTTGGCTTATTAGCCAGGGATCCTTTTAATAAAAGCAAAGGTTAACCCTCTGGCGTCTGCCATTTGTTTTCAAATACAATTATGGCCATCCTTTTTTGTCGTACTGGTATGGCCTACTTGGCATCAATCTGCAATTTATTCAACTTGTTGGCTGTATGGCTACCAAAACACCATAATTCTACATATTGTGCTTATTGTTTATGAAACATAGTGCTAGTGTGTGGGGGGGGGGCTCCTTTCACGCTGTTTCACAAATCGCATATTAGGACTATTAGGATTAGAACTTGGTCTGACTCTTGAGACTCGGGTGAAAGCAGCAGTCTGTCCTTGTGCTTTCTTTCTAGCGAGGAACTGAATCGTCTCCGAAAAGAAAAAGAGGAATCGGAGAGAGAGACGGAACGATGGAAGGCTGAACAAACAGACGAATGCGACAAAGAGAGGCAGAGTCACAAGTATGTCTCACTTCGTCTCACTGGGATTCTTGATGCCTTCAAGATGTTTCTGATTAACATTTCGTATGGAATCTATATATTGTATACAGCATGTGCAATTATACCACAGTTAGTTCCGACCTTGCATTGTGATTAGCTGAGAGGTGTTCTAATGCAGTGGTTCTCAAACATTTTCATGTCAAGGACCCCCAAATTGATATACATTTGTCCGCCGACCCCCAGCTGAAAAGGTTTTGTGCCAGCGATTCCCTGAAGAGAAGATTTGTGTTTACATTTTTTTAAATTAATATAAAATATCTATAATATCTATAATAGCAGATGTAAAATAGATATAGAATAGCCAACGTATAAATGGATAAAGTGGTTAAAATGCTACGTTAACTACTTTTGCTGGGGACCTGGAATCCCTTTAAGGACCCCTGGGGGTCCTTGGACCCCACTTTGAGAACCAATGTTCTAATGTGTGCCAATATCTCCCAATAAGTGCACTCTGAACAAACAAACCCCATTCACCTCACCTGTAACCTTAACTTATTGTTTTTGTTTTCATTGCTTTCTAATGATAAATGTTAATGCCGTAATAACACTGTGGGTATACAGGTAACAGCAATAACGCATTCTCGTTTGCTGTGGTTATACATCACCACACCAGTGCCAATATTATGGTATTAGTCACATGACATGACATGCATAACTAGCCAAAATAGCTGATCTACAAGTGCTACAGTAAGTATTACATTTTGCATATATGCATTGGTGTCTACTACTGTTTTGTCAGTTGACCAACTCTATTGACACCAAGGGTTGACTAAAAAATGACACCGCAAATAATATTTCTGTGGTAATGTCTCCCACTTGGATCCATAGATTTACAACTGGTGGAGCTGTGTGTGTGTGTGTGTGTGCGTGCGTGCGTGCGCACTGAACGTTTGACATGTGTGTATTTCCCAGACAGGAGCTGGAGGAGTTGAGGCTGAGGATCCAGGCGTTGGAGGAAGAGAGGCGCCAAGCTGCTGCACTAGCCTCCTCTTCCTCCTCCTCTCCCACAACAGCAGAGCAGCAGACCGCCGGCCAGACCACAGGAGGACAGACGGACGGAGGAGGAGAAGGACAGACGGGCGCAGAGCGGAAAGACGAGGAGTCGAAGGAGGAGGAGGAGGAGGAGGAGTGTGGGGATGAAGAGCTGAGAGAGAGAGCAGCTAGGAGCATCCAGACAGGCTGGAGGGAGCACAGAGATAGGGTATCATGTTTGATTTAATACTAAACACATTACACTGAAGGAGAAGAGATGCTTTGCACCACATTTAGCCGCTAGCTCATTTCCACCGGCAGCCCAGTCCCCAGGGCAGGTCGAATGACGCAACAACAGGATGCACAATACCATCACAAGTTTTTTATTTTATTTTTTATAACTTTATTTTTTTGCATTGCTGGAGTCTTTGCCATAAGTTGGTGGATGCTCTATCCGGTCACCTAACCTCAAAATGACTATAAACCCCCAAATATAACATCACACAGTAAAATCCTCAGTGTTAATTCATCCATTCGGAACTCTGATTGTGTACAAATGGAAGCAGGTCCATTTGGATAATCATAATAATTTGTATAATCTCTTGAGTTAAATTAACGCTGAGGATTTTACTGTGCCCACAATGCAGAGCAGAAGAACACATGACACGACACCGACTGCCATGACTGCGACAGGACACATTGCACACCGCATGACAGCGCATGAGAAGATAATACAGTGAAACTCTGTCTAACCTGTTGTTTAAGATTTTGGTTATACATTTAAAGACGACGTGATGTGACACGATGTAACACGAAACAACACAGAACAGCACTGCATGAAAAACCAGATGTTGATCCATGAGAGATATATGATAAAATGTGTGATGTTTTTTTTTTGTCTCATCAGGACATTGTGAAGATGCAGTCAGCAATAAGAGGCCATCTCCACAGACACGCACTACTCAGGGACCTGCAGAAAGACACACACACCAAGGTTGCACACACACACACACACACACACACACACACACACACACACACACACACACACACACACACACACACACACACACACACACACACACACACACTGTACAGTACCTCATGTTTACCTTGCTCACTGTAAGTCGCTAAATGCCGAAATTCTAAATTCTAGTTCCCTTTTCCAGAAGGCGACATAAACATTTCCTGTTCCGTTTCCCATAGCTTCTTTGGCTCAGCAGCAGATTTGAACCGAAAACACATGACACCTTCATGTTATGTGTTTCCGGTTCAAATCTGATGCTGAGCCAATCAAATTAAGCTATATATGAATGTATTGAATTTTCTTTTTATGACCAAAATAAACTACTACTAAACTATTACCTCTCTTGTGAGGACCACGAAAATGGTCCTCACAATGTCTATTTCTCAAATTCTACTATACTTGTGTGAACATAATGGCCCTCGCAAGTATAGTAATACAAGTACACGCGCGCGCACACACAACACACATCTGGTGAACATCGTGTTGTCAGTCTGACGTGAGTTAAATGCAGTAATTATGTATATTAGACATGATGTGGCAACATGCCTCGTTCAGAATGTCATGACACCCTGAACACGGCATGTTGCCCAAACATGTCATTGATTTGATTCATAACATATTTGTATGGAGAGGAGTGCTCACCCTTCCTTTATTTGATTGAATCTGAGTGTGGGCCGATGGTTTGCATATTCTTTATGGCTTCGAATAGGGGTGTGCGCGGATATTCGATTAACCTACAAACGGGGCTGCCCCTGCCCCTACTAATCATTTTCAAATAATATTCGGTTATTATATTCAATATATTTTTATTGAGATATTTACGTTTTTTTTCTTCATATTGCTGTCATGTCTTAATAAAATGATGGTTTTAACAAGCAAAATAAGCAGGCACCCATCACCCAGGGCTCTGGCACCCACGGGAAACAGCGAGCGCCCACTGGGAATGCGCCGGTCGGACGTCATTTAAATTCTCTCTCTGTAATCTTCAAAGTCTCATTATTAACCCATTGATACCTGGAACGCTTCTGTGTCACTTTAGATGTCTTTGGCTATTCAAAAATAGCAGATATACAAGCTCATAGCGCGGCACCGAGTGCCGCGCTATGAGCTTGTAGATCTGCTATTTTTGAAAAATCTTGAAAACATTTTTTTTTTTTTTTCCAAAAACTGTTATGATTTAGATTTTTTTAAAGAATCGCCACAGGTCTTAATGGGTTAATAATGAATTATTAATCTGAGTATTGTGCAACTTGAAATGTAGCCTGGCCCTACATTCACTCTGTTTCTCTGTGTCACTCTCCGTCAAACTGGGGGTCCTTGAAATTAAAAGGTTTGAGAATCACTGCCCTAAACACTCATGTGTCCCTTTTTTCAGGCCAGCTTGTCACAGAGCAGCAGTGAGGTCACCTCCCCTGCGGAGGGTGAGCTGGATGCGGTTGCCTTGACGATGATACAGTCTGTATTCAGGGGACATCTGGCTCGCTGCAGTGTCACAACAGAGAGGTGACATTAATGGTCATGTATAAAAAACACAGCAAACGCACATTGACTGCCTACTGCTGCCGTTTACACAGAGTGAAATGCGTGTGTGTGTGTGTGTGTGTGTATGTCTGTGTGTTAGCTCCAAGTCATCTACGCCTTCTTCACTGGGAAACCTAGTGCCAATTCCAGCACCAAGACGAGCCCACTCAACGTGCACAAAAGCCAGCACAGGTGAGACATGTATGCACACACACACACACACACACACACACACACACACACACACACACACACACACACACACACACACACACTCACACTCACACTCACACTCACATCACACACACTACATGCTTGCACTTTTATAGCAACACAGGCGCACCCACATTTTAACATTTTAGTACTTATACTTTGATAAGTATATTTTGATGGCATGTATTTCTACATTGTGGTATTGCAAAATATACTTAAGAATCTGGGTATTTCTTCCACCACTGGTGTGGTAATATACATACTGTTTACAGTACATCCTTACACATTAGAGTTTAGGCTTGATGTATTTGTGTATCTGTACTGTATTTACAGTAGAACCTGTCTTTTGATTGATTGAAAACTTGTATTAGTCAGAAATGTAGAACAGCATATGGTACAGTCAGATATCAAGGCTAACAGCATGTGGTACAGTCAGATATCAAGGCTATAAAGACACAAAAAAGGTCCTGGGGACTTGTTTCCATTTTGGCATCAATGTATGTTTCTCATCTGTCTGAAACCAGGGTACTTCACAGTTGCACAATGTTCCAATTTCCGTGGACTGAACTACAGTGAGATACAACACAGCAAATATTTAAAATATGAAATATCTGGCAAAACTGCCAAATGCTTGTGATTGCACATGGTGGTCAGTCTGGCTCGTTGTGAGGGTGGGATAAGGGGAGGATGTTTTGTAGTGATTCTGAGAATTTTGCATAATAACTAGTAACTGTTGCAAGTTTTGCATTTTTCATTAGTTTTTATTTTGGTTTCGTTTTTGATGTTTAATTTGTCTTTTTTTCAATTTTAATATGGATTAGTCACAGGCGATTAAAGAAATTGCAAAAATAGCAGATCAACAAGGTCACAGCACGTCACACTGTTTGTCAAACATTTTCAAAAATAGCAAATCCACAAAGACAAAACTATAATAACTGTGGTGTGTTGCCCACAGGCCAAACACACCGCCCAGACCCGCTGGAACCTGGAGCTGCAAATGCAATGGACTCTGATGATTCTGATGACATCATTGTGTCACCTTCACGACCTTTAAGGGCCAGAGAAATGCCACTCTTCTAGGACTCTGGACATGAGTGCGTGTGCGCGCGCGTGTGTGTGACTTCTTAGGCTTTCAATTTAGGGTACGGTCACACATGCACTATGGCAGGGTCAAATGCATCTCAGTTCAACAAAGTTGAACTCCATGCGATAGCATGTGCTGCGCTGCAACCCGGAAGCTGCACCCGTCCCCAAGCGTACAATGGAATAGAATGGGATACCTAGCTGCTTCAGTCACGCACGTGTGACCATGTCGTTGCTGGCGGCTGGAAAACTTGTATGTCGTTGCTGTCGGGCAGAAACCTCTTATCTCCATATTCTAACCTATTTGTGTTTTTTTAATGCCCTACTTGATCATACTACACACAAAAGTAGCATATCCTCAAGCTCAAATTGCGTTGCAAAGCGATGCATTTTCAGCTTGTTGATCTGCTACTTCTGAATTTGAATCCTGAAAAGTAACAGTTTTGGACACCCAACAGAAACAATGTCCAAAAAAGGTTCCTTTTTTTATTGTTATTTTAAAAACATTTTAAAATAGTGAAAATAGCTGATCTACAAGCTCACATGAGCTTGTGGATCGACTATTTTAACTACTTTTTGTGTGACACTCTTGTATGACGAAGTAGGGCATACAAAAACAACATACACATTTGAAACATGGATATATAAGGTTTCTGCCCGACAGAAACTTTGTCCTTCTACTGTACTTCATTGTGCAAGTGGTGTCGTGCACTGAAAGGATCCAATCTACAAGCTCACAAAGCGAACGTGTTGTGAGCTTGTAGATCTGTGAGAGCTGAAACACAACTAATTCCCAGGCCTTACTTAGGCTCTATGCATTGTGGGCTTCTACACTGACAAATGTGAAGGGTTTTTCCTGTCTAGTTCTCTCTCTGTGTTTTGTGCAGCCCAATAACCAAAAGCTGTGTGTGTTTAAATGCACATTGTTATTCTGATTTGTTACTACGGCTTGGTTGAATGCATGATTCTGATTGGTCAATCACTGAATTCAGTGGTGTGTTATTTCTGAATAATGACCGATGGGCTCAATAACAGACCGCTGTCTAATCAAAGGCTCAGAGCACCTGCTCATATCAACCTGCGCTGCTTGATTTTGTGCCGTATCCAACATGACAGCCATGTAAACAAACACACCATGTAATTTACAACTAAACGTTGCTCTCAAGAATGTTTCTGAAAACATTTGAAGTGAGAAATAGACGATGCATTAACCAAATATTGATTCTATTTGATCAACACTTCCTTGTTTTCCGAGGCGACCGTGTTGTGCAACACTTATGGAATTCTTTCATTACCGTGAGCTTCTCTTTATACAGTCTATGACCGTGAGCAAGGAAATACTTTGTTTTGTTGTTACTTTTGGGTCAATTTATTAATTTATTTATTAAGTAGCCGTGTAATAAGCGGGATAATTGACGGGTATCCGGTCATTATTGATAAATAAATCCCTTCAGTGTCATTAGGCACCTCCGCTACGTGTCGGTGCCTAATCACCCTAACCTCGCGTGGCCAGACTATATCACTGCGTGGATATGAGTCTGGTGCTTCTATGAGGGGTTTTTTTCCGAGGGGGCGGGATCAAAAGAATGGCTCTGGACGCAATTGGTTAGACCTACAACCAACTACCAATTACAGTCTCCCATATTTGAATGCTGGGCCCTGATTGGTCACCCCAGACTTCGCGAGCAGGAAATTAATTCAGAAGGCAAGGGCAATTTATTTTTTGCACTGGCAGATTCGTCTGGTCCCAGGCTATAATCACCCTGTCGGGATTTATTTATCAACATTGACTAGTTACCCGTCAATTATCCCTTGCATGATTCTTACTCTCTTAAGGAGTTCTCATGCCGAAATACCGCATTCCATTCACAATAGGTTGGATAAACACGTAACCCCAGTACTGGAAACCATAATGCGATCGCTCGGATATACTGCGTCTTACCCGGGTTGCTTGCTACAGCTCTGGTGGTTCTTCTGCTTAATTTATCTTCTGTTGTATGATGTTGTTGTTGCTCACCGAAAATCGCCTACCTATCATTGATCTATTCTAGATCGTCTATTTTCGTAGTATGAATCAGGCTTAATTTCTGTTTCAGTAGCCATTTGGAATATCGGCAGATGTCGGGCAGAAACCTCTTATCTCCATATTTTAACTTTTTGTGTTTTTTTTTTGTAAATTACTGACCTACTTCATCATACTGCAACGTCACACAAAAACGCTCGTAGATCTACTACTTTTGCTATTTTAGAATTTGAGTCCTGAAAAGTAACAGTTTTGGACATATGAGGATTTTGAGCTTGTAGATCTGCTACCTTCAATTATTTTTTGTGACGCTGTAGTATGATCAATTAGGGTGTGAATTTACAAAAAAACACAAAGTTAAAATATGGAGATTAGAGGTTTCTGCCCGACAGCAATGATATGCAGAATGTACATCTGACCACAGGACTACTGACATTGTAAATGGACTCACGGGATCCACCTACCTACACGTACGTCGTGCAACGAGTCATTAAGACGAACACAGCGCACAGGAGACATTACTCAAAGAGGCAGTGGCCCCGGTTTGATCCCCGGCTTCTCCTGGCTTATTGTCTAAGTGTCCTTGAGCAAGACACTAAACAGCAGGTGTAAGTATAAAATAGGGCATTAATTTATATATTATAAAAAACACATAAAATATGCAGATTGAAAGGTTTCTGCCCTACGGCAACAACATGTACGTTGTCAAATTAAACAACCGAGTACTTAATTAACCACACCAGTTGCTGTAAAAGCGTTTTAATCCTTGCCATGCTTCATCACTTGAGCCAAACGGGCCCATAAGCTCATCATCTGTCATTATTTGATTTGTAGTGGATGTAATTCATTTAGTTTTTTTTATGGAAGTGCCTACCTTATTGCAGCCTATCATCGAATTTGTGTCAAAAAGAAGATTATTTCTTTGTGTTGAATGTAGCCCTTTACGGTGTGAGTGAGACTGGGGGTATAAATAGCAGCCAATGAATGAATGCACTGTTGATATAAACTGTGAATTAAAGAAAACAGAATCTCTGTTGCAGTCTGGTACAGAGAGAGGGTGTCCTATGCCAACAATCTGCAGTTATGCTGTTTTAGAGGCAAATAATAACCAATCAATGGGCTTGTCATCAAAATAATAAATCAGCATTTTATTTTATTTTGTATTCTATTGCAAGTCGACTTTTCAGAATCAGTCTAATTAAATGGGTTTTTAAAAGACCAAAACATGGGACTCTTGTGTAATTTGTGTAAAGCAATATTGTGGTTGTAGCTGGAACGCAAATCCCACCACTAACATCCACTCAGTGGTGGAAAGTAACTAAGTACATTTACTCAAGTACTGTACTTTTTTTTTTTTTACTTTTACTTTACTTGAGTAGCCTGTGTCCATTTTTCAATACTTTATACTTCTACTCCACTGCATCTCAGAGGCAAATAATGTTTTTTGGCTTTTTTACTCCACTACAATTGCTTGACAGCTTTAGTTTAGTTACTTTGTAGATTTAGAAATTCCTGATTATTACAAAACATATTACAACCAATTAAGCTCTATTGTATACTTCAGCTATTCAAAAACAACCGGTCTACAAGCTCACAGTGTGTACACGTTGTGAGCTTGTACATCTGCAATTCTTTTGGAAAGAATTTGACAAAATTTTATTTGGAAAATTTGTATTTTTACTTTTGGTACTGCCAATACTTTTGTTACTTTTACTTTTAAAAATCACACCCATTGTGATAAGCTGTGCCTACTTTGTTTGATGAGTGCTGGCATTCAGGCGGTACTACTCTATTTGATGTGTGGGCGCTGGTATTCAGGCGGTACTACTCTATTCGATGTGTGGGCGCTGGTATTCAGACGTTACTCTAATTGATGTGTGGGTGCTGGTATTCAGGCAGTACTACTTTATTTGCAGTGATAAGAGCAATGGTCAGAGTTATTGCCATTTGAAATGTTAGAAACTGCTGCAACACTGCTGTAGTGCCCCATACAGTAGGCCTATGTGTGCAATTTAGGTTTATTTAGTGTTTTTAGTGATTTTATGAACTTTTAAGTATAGTTATACTTACATTTGTTACTTTTTACTTAATTCAATTACTTTAAAGTAATTTTACTCCAACTAGTTAATTGTAAGTATGTTTATTCAAGTTTGTTACTTTTAAAGGAGCTACACCATGAATTTAAAAAATAATAATAATATTTGATATCATATTGTTTATGTCCCTCAAACGTTTTTCAAAAGGTTTGAGCCTAAATCAAGCCTCAGATATACTCATTCCAACTAACTTCTCTCTGGCTTATAAAGCACTTTCACCTGCAATACCACATTGTCCTGTTTGGCACGGGGCGCTATTGAGCCAGTTTGTATGCATGTTATGTCCTGGTTCTGTGTGGAAAAAGTAAAAAAAAAAAAATAAGAAAAAATTAAAAAAAAAAAAAAAAATGAAAAAAAATGTTTTTTTTTTTTTTTTTTTTTTTTTGGTTACAACTGAAAAACGTGAGGAATTGTTCCCAGACGTGACGTAGGGTGGGGGAACAAATCTGACGGACTGTTTTCAGACCAATTTACATAAAAACCACAGATAGCCTATGAAAGCCTGCATGCTCGAAGTCGGGTATTTGTTGGAACAGAAGAGAGGTGGGGGAGACCAAAAACACACAAAAATGAAGAAAAAGTTAAAATTCATGGTGTAGACCCTTTAAGTATTTGCACTCAGTTTAGAGTGTGTGTGTGTGTGTGTGTGTGTGTGTGCGTGCGTGCGCGTGCGTGCGTGTGTGTGTGTGTGTGTGTGTGTGTGTGTGTGTGTGTGTGTGTGTGTGTGTGTGTGTGCGCGCGCGCGCGCGCGAAGCCAGCCTGTGTGCAAACTTTAAGTGGCGCAGGACGTGTTGCGCTGTCTCCTGTTTTTGAGTTTAATTTGTGTAATTGGTTACATACATCTTTGAGTCCCAATCAGCTGCAGCTGTTTATGCCTTGCTCGGACAGACAGACAGACAGACAGACAGACAGACAGACAGGGGGTCCCGCTCTACATGGTCAGTAATGTAGAGCGGCGGCTGGCACCGCAAAAAAAGATGAGTATGCCTATGCAACAGTAGCCTACTTCTTCCACGACTGCATGCACTACCATCTTTTCACCATCAGGGGGTGGCCTCTTTGCGGATTTTTCTTCTCTCGCTCTCTCTCTCTCTCTCTCTCCTCTCTCTCCACACACACACACACACGCGCGCACGCGCACACTTGCACACGCACACTCTCAGATGTAGGCTATTTGCAGAGAGAGAGAGAGCGAGAGAGAGAGAGAGAGAGAAAGGGAGAGAGAGAGAGAGAGAGAGAGAGAGAAAGAAAGAGAGAGAGCTGCCTGCCGCAAAGCCCAGTCCTCCAGGGCTTTTGGAAACACGGTGATTTTTGGTTGAGCTCCAAATGTATTAGAAACGACAGACAGCCTGGCCGTTGCGGGGACGACGGCACCGTGGACCTACTATTGTTACTGTACTTTATGAAGGAAGGAAGGAAGGGGGAATAAAAAAAACAATAACAATAACAACGCTAAAAAGGAAAATAAAAAAATAGATAAACAGGGGGAAAGAAAAGGATTGCGGGTCAACGAGTTTAACCCCTAATCGACCGTGACGGGGCTTGACTTCTTTTGGGGAATGCAGAGGAGGAACAATACAGCCGAGGGGACATCATAACAACAACAGCAATAATAATATGCTTCTATTAGTGTCCTTATTGTTTCCGATGTGGTGAAGGAGGAGGTGCGGCCACGGTGGTAGATCCTTCTCTTCTCCCCGCATGCAGCAGTCTGTGGGAGACAATAGATGAAGCCCCCAGTAGTCTGCTGAATATAGGACCACCAGACCAGACCCAGAGACCACCACAGCTCTGTCTGTCCGCCTGGCTTCAGGAGGGACTATACTGGGAGGAGGTATGTAGTAGGTGCTTTTTTAACCCCCAAAAATAGCAGATCTACAAGCTCATAGCGCGGCACTCTTGTATATCTGCTATTTTTGAATAGCCTAAATACATCTAAAATGACAGAGATATGCGTCCCCCGGATTGGATGGTTTAACATGGTTCTTAATCTGATTTAACAATAATATTGTTTTAGGGGCTTAAGCTTTAATGTGGTGGTTGTTCAAAGAACTGGGGGGTCCCCGATCCCCAGCAAAAGCAACTGTTTAAAAACATCTATAAGCCGAGAGATCTTGACAAAGAATGGGGTCACAAATGGGGGGGAGTCCGCCGTGGCCAAATCAGGCTGGCCAAATGAGCTATAATAGGCTGTATATATATATATTGGGGGGGTCCTTGAATTGACATGAAAATGTATGAGAAGCAAAGCAATGTTATGCTGCATATGATCTGCTTCTCCCACAACACGATCCTATACAAGATGTAGAGAAGGTTTAGTGCATGCAGAGATGCCCTGAAGCGAATCCTTTCATTTTTTGGGGTACAAAAAAACAAACAAAACATATATAGCCTACTGTATATTTTGCTTCTATGATGTCTCACCGTTTTATTGACATTGGACAATAATAATAAAGATTGTTTCTACTCAAGGGGGCTAGCAATAGACTTACACATTTATTTAAATGTGTTTATTTAAATTCCTATACTATATATATATATATATATATATATATATATATATATATATATATATATATATATATATATATATATATATATATATAACTGTAGCTAGTTGGCGTTGTGCCGGTTGATTAATAACGGCCATTTAAACCGTTAACAACATCACATCAGTAGGCATTTGTGACAGCAGTCTCTCTCTGCAGTATAGGAGGCCTGGTGATGTATATGTGCACACACAGTGGATTGTGTGTGTGTGTGTGTGTGTGTGTGTGTGTGTGTGTGTGTGTGTGTGTGTGTGTGTGTGTGTGTGTGTGTGTGTGTGTGTGTGTGTGTGTGTGTGTGTGTGGGGGTGGGTGTTTCTCAGTTTGAACACACCAGGACCATATATATTATATACTGTATATCGTTGCTTTCGGGAAGAAACCTCTTATCTCCATACTACTCTTAACCTTTCGTGTTTTGTTAATGCCCTACTTGATCACACTACAGCGTCACACAAAAGTATCAACAGTAGCAGATCGACCACAAGCTCGTGATGTGTTTTGAGCTTGTCGATCTGCTATAGTTTTGCTACTTTGCTCATTTGAATCCTGAAAAGTAACAGTTTTGGACGTATGAGGTTTCCACTCGACAGAGACGATAGAATATATCCAATATCTACTTTTTGATTGATTGATTGAATACTTTATTAGTCCGAAATGTGAACAGCACGAGGTACAGTCAGACAAGGATAACACAAAAAAAGTCCTGGGGACTAAGGACTTGTTTCCATTGTGGTCCTATGTATTCAATTCATCAACAATCAGCATACAAGTAACACACAATAATACATATCAACAACAAATACAAGACACTATACTCAGTATACTGTTTGTACAAAGGAGAAAAAGGGGGGGGGAATGCAGGCAGTGAAGTGAATGTCACCTCCTTTCTGTGCTTCACAGTGAACCTTGTGAGGGAGGAGGTCTCCACAGCGACTGACTGACTGACTGACTGACTGACAGCTGTCGGCTGGTGGTGAAGGTCGGTTCGGAGGGATGGCGGCTGTAGTGAACTATTCTCCCCCCTGGTGGGTCAATCTGCTCCACCGGCTACCGCATTTCAACCTCCAGTTCGAGGCGGTGAGCAGTGACTTCAGACCGGAGGATGCCGAGTATCAGAAGGTAAGGTGGATATAACGGTGGTGATAATTGACGGCCTACTACACACACATAGGATTCGTCATTCCGGGTCTTTTATGAACCGATAACCTCCTGCCTATACCCACCGTTCCTTTTTTATTATTGTTTTTTTGAAAAGCATTGCAAAAGTAGGGAAAATAGACGATCTACAAGCTCACAACGCGCCTGCCATCTTCACTACTTTTGTGTGGCACTCTTGTATGATGAACTAGGGTATTAGCCCGTTAAGACCGGGAACGCATCTGTGTAATTTTAGATTTCTTTGGCTGTTCAAAAATAGCAGATCTACAAGCTCATAGCGCGGCACCGAGTGCCGCGCTTGTAGATCTGTTTTTTTTTTTTTATCGTGAAAAGTTGTGCAAATCTTTGAATATACATTTTTTTAAAGGGAGCATTTTAACTCGACCGCATTAATCATGAAAAGTTATTCTTAAAACTGACACAGAGAGGGGTCCCTAGTTTCCTAGTCAGAATCTTGGTGTTCTGGTATGCTCACCAGACAATGAGGGTAAAATGGGGGAAGTCAATATCTGCTCCTTTTCATGTGACCAATGGTGTCCGTCAAGGAGGAATAATTTCTCCATTCCTTTTTAATGTTTATATGAATGATTTATCATTGATGTTAAATGCATGTGGGACAGGGTGTAGAGTTGGTGACTCGTTAATTAATCACCTGATGTATGCAGATGATTTGGTCATCTTTAGTCCATATAGTGCTGGGCTACAACAGCTACTGAGGATATGCTCACAGTATGGCTTTGATTTTAATATAAAATACAACGCTAAAAAGAGTAAGGTCATGATTGTCCGAAGTAGGGAAGACAGATTATCTACCTTTCCTGACTTCTACCTGGCTGGCACTGCCCTTAGTGTGTGCAGTGAGATTACTTATTTGGGACATATTATCTCCAATGACCTAACAGATGACAAAGACATCTATAGGCAGCGGCGTAAGCTGTATGCCCAAGCAAACATGCTGTGCCGCAAATTTAGCATGTGCTCAGTACCTGTGAAGATCTCACTGTTTAGATCCTTCTGTACACCACTGTATACTGCCCACCTTTGGAGTCGCTTCAGGCAAGGCAGCTTCAGGCGCCTTACAGTGGCCTATAATGACTGCATGAGGCTGCTGCTGAGAGCTCCAAGAAGCTCCAGTGCAAGCCAGATGTTTGTTAGTGTTGGGGTACCCACCTGTGCTGCTGTGCTACGCAACCTTATGTATAGGTTTATGTGTAGAGCATCGGAGTCAGTAAATGACATAATCGCTGTCATAACAGACCCCACACGAAGCTCTGTCAGGTTCACCTCTAGATTGTGGAACCATTGGCGCACATGTCTGTATGTCAGAAACTGAACAATGTGAGCTATTTGCATTATTTTTATTTATTTTATTTTATTTTCTGTTTTTACTGTGTGGTGTTGTTTTCTTGTGATATGGATCCTCCTGGGTCTGAAATAAAGATTGAATTGAATTGAATTAACTCAAATCTTTGCTTCTGGGGGTCCCTGGAACAACATGTTTTGAGATGGGGGTCCGCGGCCAAATACATATAATTTCCGGGACCCTTGACATGAAAACGTTTGAGAACCACTGATGTAGCAACATATGTTTTTTTTTTTTTTAACTGTTAGGATTTAGAAGACATTTGTAGAATCGGCCTCAGGTCTTAATGGGTTAATTTTATGACAATAGGGACATATGAGGTTTCCTCCGGCCCCCGACTGCAACGATGCTCTGTCAGATCTATTCTCACATCATAGCGCCATGACCTAATCACCCACACTGTTTCACCCATCTCCCACAGTGTCAGTGAAAAGTGTGTTATCTTTTTTTTGGGCCTACATTAGATTTCTCTCACTAACAGGGTGACGTCAGGATCTGAAACGACGATGACAGATCTGATGAACGTTGTCACGCAGCAAAAAAAAAGAACGTGGGTTGTTTTCTTGTTTGAATGACGTCCGCTCCGCTGCTGTCCGTCACCTCCCCTGGTTTTGTGTTTACTGGCGCGGTGCCGGTGGTGTAAAGTAACTAGGTACATTTACTCAAGTGCTGTACTTAAGTACAATTTTAAGGTACTTTTACTTTACTGGAGTATTTCCAATGATTAATGCTTTTTACTTCTACTCCACTACACCTCCGAGGCAAATATTGTACTTGTACTCCACTACAATTATTTGCAAACTTTAGTTGCTTTGCAGATATAAATTATTGTATTATAAAACATACATTAACCTCTTTAGCCCTGTTTTATACATAGGCTATTTGAAAATAGCAGATCTACAAGCTCACAACGTGTCGCGATGCGACACGTTGTGAGCTTGTAGATCTGCTATTTTCAAACCTTTTAGTACTCTTACTTTTGGTACTTTACATATATTTTGATGCCAATACTTTTGTACTTTTACAAAAGTAACAGTTTGAACACAGGCCTTTTACTTGAAACAAGAGTATTTCTACATTGCGGTATTGATACTTTTACTTAAGTAGAAATCCTTCTACTGCGTGGTGCTGATGATGGGAGGAGGAGAGGAGAGGAGAGGAGAGAAGGTGGTGTTGATGATGGGAGGAGGAGAGGAGAGGAAAGAGAAGGTGCCGGTGGTGAGGTAGCCAAGTTCAGGCGCCTGAGCGTGGGAAGAAACTCCCACAGCGATGAATGAGGAGGAGGAGGAGTGACAGAGATAAAAAGAGAAAGACTGGAGGCAAAGAGAGAGCGAGAGAGAGGGAGGGGGGGGGGGGGGGGGGTAGACAGAGAGAGAGAGAGAGAGAGAGAGAGAGAGAGAGAGAGAGAGCAGCGATGGAAAGTAAACTCAGTACATTTAATCAAGTAGTACCATTGAATCTTTTGGGTGCTTTCACTGTAGTTGAGTATTTTTTTTTTTCTCCATACTTCTATTCATTCTACACCTCAGAGGGAGGCAAAAAATTTACTTTTTACTCCACCACAATTATTTGGAGTTACTTTTCAGATTTAGATTATTATTACAACACATACATTAAACCACTCAAGCGCTATCTTTAACTTTGGCTATTATAAAAAAATAGCCGATCTACAAGCCTTGTAGATGAGCTCATTTTTGGAACATTTGAGTACTTGTACTTTGGTACTTTAAGTGTATATTTTGATGCCGATACTTTTGTACTTTTTTACTCAAGTAACAGTTTTTAATTCAAGCCTTTTACTTGTAACAGAGTATTTTTTATATATTGTGGTTTTACTAAAAATCTGAGTACTTTTTCCACCATAGAGAGAGAGAGAGAGGGAGAGAGGGAGAGAGAGAGAGAGAGAGAGAGAGAGAGAGAGAGAGAGAGAGAGAGAGAGAGAGAGAGAGAGAGAGAGAAACACACAGACAGACAGACAGACAGACAGACAGACAGACAGACAGACAGACAGACAGACAGACAGACAGACAGACAGACAGACAGACAGACAGACAGACAGACACACACACACACACACACACACACACACACACACACACACACACACACACACACACACACACACACACACACACACACACACACACACACACACACACACACAGAGTGAGACAGACAGACAGACAGACAGACAGACAGACAGACAGAGAGAGGGTAGAGAGAGGTCGGTGAACCATGGGAGGTGCTTCTTAAATTGCCAAACAGCCACTTCCTGCAAGCTATTCAATGTTCCACTAAGGGCCATTGTGTGTGTTTGTATGCCTCTGTGTGAATGAATGTGTGTGCATGAGAATGAGCGCGATTTCGGGGTGGGATTTGTGTGTCGGAATTTTAACAGACCCCCAATTTAACCACATTAACCCCGGCGTCCCTATTCTGGGCATGTCATACATTACAGCCGAAATTTCCTCCCCAAAAAATTGCAGATCTACAAGCTCACAACATTGTCAGCTTTTTTTGTTGTTGTTATTTTTGAATTGATTGATTGATTGATTGAGTACTTTCATTGGTCAGAAATGTAAACAGCACGTGGTACAGTAAGACATTAAGGCTGAAAGGATAAACACAAAAAAGTCCTGGGGACTTGTTTGCATTGTGGTCCTATGTATTCAATTCATCAACACAGCATAACAAATTAACACAATACATCTCATCAATAAATACAAACACTCCGTCTGCACCAAATCTCTTCACCAAAAATAGCCGATCTACGAGCTCAAAACGTGCAGCAACGATAGGCCATTTTTGGCAAATGTTCCCCCCCAGAATAGGTATTCTGGGGTTCAAGTGGATCAAATTAGATCCTGATGTGTTTTCGTGGGTCTGCTCGCTGTTTGTATGTCAGCGTCACCATTGAGCGCTGTTTGTATTGTTTGATGTACGCGAGTGCGTTCATACTGCTATGCGTTCATACTGCTGGTATGTGCAGTGGCGTTTAGTGTGTGCACATGTATGGTTTGTTTCTGTGTCACTGAGTATTTAGCACTCGGTGTTGTTTAGTGGTCACGGATGCCCCCTAGGGTATCTTTATATACGAGAGAGAGAGAGAGAGAGAGAGAGAGAGAGGGAGAGAGTATAGGGGTGCCATTCAGGGTGAAATCATTATTAACCCAGGCTGGAACGTTAAAGAGAGAGAGACACAGAGAAGAGGGAGGGGTGGGGGGGCTGTGTTGTCTGTTGTGAAAGAATGCACTCTTTCTTTCTATCCCTCTTTCACTGAGGGGCTGTCTTTAGATTGGCTTCAGTCTATCTGTCTCAAAGGGTTTCATGCATCCACTCATCCAGCTGAGAGAGAGAGGCGCGCGCGCGCGTGCACACACACACACACACACACACACACACACACACACACACACACACACACACACACACACACACACACACACACACACACACACACACACACACACACACACACACACACACACACACACACAGGGGGCTTCTGTGTGGAGTTTTTCTGGGCTCTGATGTGATTGGACACAGACAGGTTTATTTGTATTCAAGTCCGGAGGAAGACCCCGCTCCCAAGTTCTCTCTCTTCTCTCTCTCTCTCTCTCTCTCTCTCTCTCTCTCTCTCTCTCTCTCTCTCTCTCTCTCTCTCTCGCTCTCTCTTTCTCTCTCTCTCTCACACACACTGAAAAGCTGAAAAGCAGCTGCTTAGCATTCAGTGTACGTGTATTCTCTGATGACATTGACTTCGATAGGGATGCTGACTCCAACGATTCTGTGAGAATTCTGTTTTTTTTCCTGAAGAGATGGAAATGGGAGCTCCGAAGTCCTCCTCCGAGGCATTTGGAATTGACGTGTGCACGTGCGCGTGCACGTATGTCTGTGTGCATGTGTGTGTGTGTGTGTGTGTGTGTGTGTGTGTTGTTGTAGAACAGCAGCGTCAGCTAGCAGCAGTTAAAACAGCTGCAGAGCATTACAGAGGAAACATGTGACCTGTAATAATTTGCACGTGCACGCGCATGCACACACGCACTCACACACACACACACTCACTCACACTCGGAAATATTTCCAGCTGTGGAAGACATAAGGCGATAATCAGTATGTTGAGTGGTGTGCTACAGTACAGTAGGACAAGTGGGTCTCAAACGTTTTCATGTCAAGGGGACCCCCAGATAAATATGTATTTGGCGGCAGACAGACCCCTCATATGAAGAGATTTAGTGCCAGGGACCCCTGTACAAGATTCTGTGTTGTTAAAATGGTTCAAGTGATTTTAATGCTATATTAATACATTTCACTTGGGACCCCCTGGAACCACCTCAAGGACCCCTAGGGGTCCCCGGACCCCATTTTGAGAACCAGTGCTGTATAGGATCCATCATCATACTATAGCTCATAGTAATGGTTAGGGGTGAACAATGTCATCTAACACACTGTTATGACACAATATACCAGCGTCATAAACCCACATAAAACCACATGGAACTACTCTTGTCAACAGCAAAACAATCTATTGTATTTGTGGTGTGTGTGTGTGTGTCCAGCCTGTTAATATGAATAAATAGAATATTTGAAGACAAAACAACACATATAAATTACTCACAACACATATAAATGAGTCCGTGACCCAAAAATGGAGTCCCGCCCCATTGTTTGAGAAACACTGCTCTGGTGGTGGAACACCCTGCTTTCACCCGCTGGCTTACCCAGAATGCACTCTGGCTCAGCCAACGCGCGGTGCGGGAGGGAGGGAGGCTCAGATGTACAGAGAGAGCAATGCCAGACGAGAGGATAACCCGGGAGAAACCAAGGTCAACTCACTGAAGTGGAAGTGCCTGATCCTGTCCGCTTGAACAGACAGGCATGTGTGTGTGTGTGTGTGTGTGTGTGTTTGTGCGTGCGTGCGTGGGTGCGTGTGTGTGTGAGTGAGTGCACAAACACGCTGACAGATTGGAAGTAGATCACTATGCCTCGGCTGACGGCTTCTAATATTAGCCCCTCCCCTACTAAACCCTCCAACTGCTAATTGATCTAGAGTAGACGACGTGCATGTGCATGCACGTGCGCGGTCGCACATGCACGCACGCACGCACACACACACACACACACACACACTTCCACCACTAGTAGCTAATCGATCCAAGCGTAATCTGCTCTGATGGTTTGACTGTCTGACAGTTAATCTAGTTAGACACTACAGTGTACACAGGAGAGTGCTGTGAAAGGTCACAGGTGCCAGCCAGGTCACATTATAAACTGCACTGCAGAATCAACTTTTGAACTTTTACTCTCTTGCAGGTCTGAAGAGAGAGTGGGTGAAATTCTTCTTTTTTTTGTGCAAGCTGTTGACGTTGCAGTTATAGGAAGACTTGAGAATAGGGTAAAGAGAAGAAAGGAACACAGAACAAGTCAAATAACTGGAAGGCACAGTCAAACCAAATATCGTCACTGTCGGACAGACACCATATACTTCGTCATGCAAGTGTCATGCAAAAAGTAGTGAAAATAGCCGATCTACAAGCTCACAACGCGTGATATTTGTCACTGCTACGTTACTCCTACGGGCTGGGGGCGGTACCTGTCAGCAGGGAGTGTTGAGCGGGAGGAGTAGGATGAAGGCTCTACGTCCTCCCAGTGGGGGCTCCTCACTGGCAGGTGAGTCAGTAGGATACAACAGCGGGGAGGATTTAATTGGCAAAACGACTAAATTGGGGAGAAAAAGGGGGAAAAAGCAAAAAAATGCCAGTGGAGCATATCATCTCTGTCGGGTGGAAACCTCATATATCCAAAACTGTTACTTTTCAGGATTCAAATTCTAAAGTAGCAAAAGTAGCAGATCTACAAAGCGACGCGTTTAGCTTGTGGATCTGCTACTTTTGTGTGACGCTGTAGTATGATCAAGCAGGGCGTTCATTTATAAAAAAAAAACGAAAAAAGTTCGAATATGGAGATAAGAGGTTTCTGCCCGACAGCGATATAAATACATATTTATAAAATCACAATCCAACCCAAAGACAGGAGACAGGTCTTTCTGCTCTTTCTCCCATCTTGTTGTCTCTCCTTTCACCCTCCTTCACTCTTGTTTCCTCGTGTGGTTTTCATCGCACAGTCATTTGTCAAGTAAACATAGGATTTATGATGCTTGTTGCCATAAAACGGTCCTTCTGTAAAACCTCCCAGGGAAGATCTTTCCATGTCATTCTCAAGCTGCTAAATATAACACTTGGCTCTCCGGTGGGATTGGAACATCAGGCCAGGAGGTGTTTTTAGATTGTTGCACGTTTTACCCTCGGATCCCCGATCCCAGAGTACAAAGGTGTTTGAGTTGTTAAATGTTTAACCACTTAGACCCCCAGCCATCCCTATTCTGGGGGGAACATGTGCCCAAAATAGCCAATCTACAAGCTCACAAAGCGGAGTTTCCAAAGTGTTGGCAGCCACATGCATTTTCAGAGCAAATGTATTTTAGTAATCAATCAATCAATTGTTCTCCGGCTTGGATGAATGGATAACATAGTATACTTTCAGTTCCTATTTATCGGTATCACAACGAAAACTAGAAAAAATGACTTCGTTTTTCACATACATTTTGTATACAAATTATTATTAACTAGAAAAAGTGCTCCTCGAAGCACAGGTCTCCGCCAGGTCACGTTGTAATTGTGGCCTCCTGGTGGCGCTATAATAGGACAATGTGAAAAGGGTGGCATTTCTTCCTCGGCCTAGTGGGAATGAGTGTGCATTCATGATTTGAGGCATTTTGTTGCAAAAATGTGTTTTGCTAAATTAGACCTGCTGGTGGCGCTATAACAGGCCAATGTGAAAAGGGGGGCATTTCTTCCTTGGCCTAGTGGGAATGTGTGTGCAAATTTTCACAGAAATCACACGCTGCGTTCATGATTTGAGACATTTTGTTCAAAACGGACCAATCCTGCCAACTTTGGAAGCCAAACATAGCCAATCAGGATGGAATATGAAATATCGGACAGATCCGTCTTGATCACATGACTATAGAGATACTGTGTACCGATTTGCGTGATATTTGGATAAAATATGTAGGAGTAATATCCAAAAATGTGTTTTGCACAAATCGGCCTCCTGGTGGCGCTATAACAGGCCCATGTGAAAATTTGGGGCAGAGTTTCTGCTGTGGCATCGAGGGAGTGTGTGTGTGCAGTTTCACAGTGACTGGGGCAACGGTGGCGGAGATTAGCTGGTAACAGACAGAAGGACGGACACACACACATACACACGGACGGACGGACAGAGGGTAAAACATACTCTCTCGCCATGCCTTCGGCCTGGCGGAGACAATTAATTAATATCAAGAACATATGAGTGTTTTGCCAATTATTTGGGGGCCCCCCCTTGCAACAGCCTCCCGGCCCACCAGTGGGCCCCCGGCCCACAGGTTGGGAACCGCTGCGTTATTATACTGTAGCGCTATAAGTGTAAACGTTAACCACAACCATTCCAGAGCTGAATGACTCCAGCACTAAAGCTGGCTGATAATAGCTCAGGATAATAGCAGAGAGTAGAAAAGGCCTGCATACATGGCTTCATCAGCAGCTCTCTCTCTCTCTCTCTCTCTCTCTCTCTCTCTCTCTCTCTCTCTCTCTCTCTCTCTCTCTCTCTCTCTCTCTCTTCCTGTCTGTTCGGTGCACTCCTCCCCAGCCTCCACCCTTTCCCCATCTTTTCCCAGTCGGAGAAAAAGAGTGGGTGAGGAAAATGATAAAATGATAGCTTTCCTTTCTTTTCCTCTCTCGTCAAGTCTTTAGCCTTGCCGGGCTCCAAGCGTTCACACAGGAAGGTAATGATATGGAAATAAATATAGAATCCCAGTCCACAGACACACACATGCACACGTACGTACACGCACGCCGACACACACCACCAAACACTCTTAAATTCCCTGGTGGTGGTGATTGTGTGGGTTGGACAGCAGGGGGAAAAAAAGCCATAATCATACACAAAGATACAGTCATGTCGCAAACAACATGGGGACTAAGTAAAGTCACCCCTTCTTCCCCACACGCTCCACATTGCATGAATATTTCATCTTCTTGTTTAACACTTTATACTCGCTATCGCTGCTATGTTGAGGCCACAGCCAGTCGAGAGCCATTCATGGCTGCAGGGAATGCGGGTTTGGTATCGATTCTGTCTCCCAATTAGCTCTCTCTCCTCTCCCCGCAGACATCGCCGTACGCTAACAGCGTTTCATCATCGTATCGGGTCACATCCCGTGGTTCCTAGTGGTGGTCTGTACTGTAGCCCCATCTGTGACCTCCTCTCCTCTTTGCTGTCGTAGCTCCGGGACTAGGTCACACAGCGTTGGCATCCGGGAAAGCAGCATTTTTTGACCTATTTTTCCAATCTCGTTTTTCACATTTGAACCCATTCAATCCGGGATTGTCGCTTCAGGTTTCTTTGGCTATTCAAAAATAGCAGATATACAAAAAAAAAAAGTTTGAGAACCACTGATATTAAGATTCGAGTTAAAGATGTTTGCTCTAAAACACATACATATTCAAAGATTTGGACAAAATGTTCACGGTTTTTCAAAAATAAATAGCAGATCTACAAGCTCGTAGCACGGCACTCGGTGAGCTTGTAGATCTGCTATTTTTGATTAGCCCAAAGTATAAAATAATGGTTATAGCTAAAAATAAAAAATGACACAGTATATGCGTTCCCGGATTGAAATGGGTTAAGGAATTTACATGTTTATACCGAAACAGGGTGGTGAAATGGTTCCTCGCACTGCTCCGCTTATAACATTTTCTTCTAATCTAAACAAAAACATCCTTTAAAGCTGGATTTTTGAAATGTAGGGCTCGGAGTGATTGACCAACTGTATATATTTGTAAGCAGAGTGTGAATACATGGCACATAAATACATGATACCATTTATTGCAGTTCAAGCAGGCAGGCTTGTGTGGTATGTATATTGTGTCACGGTGCGAGGCAGGGAGGTGTAGGACCCAAGTGCGAGATGAGAGGCAGAGGCAATGCAGCTCGAATTAAAGTGTTTATTAACACCAGATAAAGGGAGTAGGCAGCAATCAACGTCAGGTACAGGCAAAGTCAGTCACCGGGTAATCAGACATAACAGGAAAGAGACAATACAGGAGTATGGGAAAACTAGACTGGGAAAGCTAGGGGAAAAATGACACTAGGCAACAATAAGTCAGGAGACAAAGACTAGCATAATCTCACACAACTACAATCAACGAACGAACAGGGAACGGAAGCAAACAGAGGACTTAAATAGACACAGGACTAACTGGACACAGGTGAACTCAAAGACAATCAACACAGGGATTGGCTGGGAGACTAACAGGACACAGGTGGAGAACAAACTAATCAAAGGGAGGTGAGACAAGACAGGTAGCAACAACTAGACAGGAGACAGGAAAATTAGGAACATAACTACACAATAAAAGTACAAGGAGAACCAAGGCAAATGGCAACAGAATTACAACAATGCAAGAATACATACAGAACATCATGAACAATGGCCTACACAGGCCTACAGAACAGCCCTTAAGAGTTCAACACCATATAAGGGCATTCAAGGTCCAAATAATAAGGGCACAGTACACGGCTCGAGGAGCGGACCGTGACATATTGTACATGCATGTTGCAGCCCTCATGTCCAGGCAGCAAAGAATCCGCTTCCGTATTTCTGACTGCATAGGCTGTCAAAAAAACGGATTTAAATAAAAAGCTTTAAGCTTAACAGAGACACACTAGCTACGGCTAACACTATAAAAGTCTCACATTTAACTTCACATGTAGCTAGGCCTGTCACAATTATTACATATAATCGCCTAGTCGCAATCGTCATAATCGTTTCCATGTTGAAAAATGTTCATATATTTTCAAACATCTTAAAAAATTGTGGAAATAGAACAATGCGACGCGTTGTTAGCTTTTAGATTGGCTATTTCCACTATGAATGTTTTTTTGACAGTGTAAAGTTATAAAATATGTCAGTAATTTCTCTGTATATCTAGGTTATTTATTTGTCATATCTGAAACATTTGTCATATCTGAAAAAAACAGATTTAAACAGTTTTGTTTCACAGCAGAACATAATTT